>NC_057805.1:450305475-450629202 GCF_018294505.1 Triticum aestivum | reverse complement strand
GGGGAGGGGGGAGCCAAGCTTAGGGACGCGCTTGTCCGAAATGTAGGGTAAGTTACCAGCGTACCCCCACCGGTTTTGACACCGCGACGTGGAGCTTCATTTCCGGCTGAGGGGTAGAAGGGGGATTTCGCGTGTCTGGGCTGCGGGAGCGATTTCGGATGAGGAGGGAGTTCTCGCGCGCGTCCAAATTTTGAGATAACAAGGTGCGGCGCGGGTTGAAGAAGCGGCCGTTTCAAAGCAGGTGAGACAAAAGATACTCGAGCTTGAAAATTTCGGGATAACAAGGTGCGGATTCCTTGTTCGGCAGAACAAACTTAACGTGTAAAAAAACAATTCATACATGACACAAGAGAGTCATGTCCCCTTTTACTATATTGCTATAGATGCCATTGAAAAAACTACAAGAAAAATGTAAAAAAAATCGGGAGAACAAGATTACCCTGCACAGTACCAAATCGATTCGCACTTCCCTCAACAACAAAAAACAAATCAATTCCCACCAAAGAAAGAGCAATGTCCCTTTTTATATGATTACAGATGCCATGATCTCGAATTTCAATTTTTGAATCCACGTTATGTTGAATTCGAATATATCGTTAGGTGACCTTGCGGTTTATAATTGATGTAGTCGTACATTTTGATCTTCCATCATATATGAACATTTTACTCCACCATGTGAACATATATATTGTCGTCTACCATATGGACTAAATTTGAATCAATTTTCCTTATTTGAATACGATTGTTGTCAAGTTATACAATAATTTAAATATTATCTTGATAACAAAAAACATACATATAGGAGTAATCATATTTCACTATGAACTACATGTACCATACGCTCTCCAATTCAAATATTTGTATCCATTTTATGTTGAATTCAAATCATAGTACATTATTGGTCTAGGTAGCGAGATGTTTGGGATAATCTAAACCCTGTTTTCATACGTATAATTTTTGGCTGAATTGGGACAAGTTTTGGTATAAGCCTCTTGCAAAACCGGAGATTCTCTCAACAAGCCTCGTGGTTCCGAGAGGGAACGTGTCACCTTTGTGTGCGAAACGATATACGCTGCCTCCCCCTGATTTTATTTACAGAGGCAACATAGAACTATATGAGTGCCCTGTTAAATTTTGGAATTATTTCGGGTTCATTTGGCCTTTTTATACATTAATTGAGTTTCTGGACTTTTAATGTGCATAATCTAAATATGAATTGCATGCACATGCTCCAGTGCACCAAAGTGGGTTGAAAAATCCCATGTGTGTCCTTGGTTGAATTTCTAGGTCCCATGGAAGAAATGAAAATGAAATTCAAACATCTGGGTGTCATGACTCGGCCGAGAACATCGAGAAACTTTGATTTTAAATTCATGTAAATCCAAAACTCGCCTGGAAATCATGAAACTTGGCATGGTGTGATGTCATGGCACTAACATGTTGTGGTAAAAAATTGGGCCGATTTGGAAGCTCGTGGTTCTAAGAGGGAACGTGCCACCTTTGAGTGTGAAACGATATACGCTGCCCCCCCTTGAGTTTCTTAACAAAGGCAACATAGAACTACATTAGTGCCCTATTAAATTTTGGAATTATTCCGGGTTCGTTTGTCATTTTTATACATTAATTGAGTTTCTGGTCATTTAATGTGCATAAGTCAAATTTGAACTACAAGCACATGCTCTCGTGCACCAAAGTTGGTTGAAAAATCACATTTGTGTCCTCGGGTGAATTTCTAGGTCCCATGCAAGAAATGAGAATAAAATTAAAACATCTGGGCATCGTGGCTCGGCCAAGAACATTGAGAAACTTGGTTTTAAAATTCTTGTAAATCCAACACGTCTGAAAATCATGAAACTTGGCATGGATGTCATGTCATGGTACTACCATGTTGTGGTAAAAAAATTGGCCGAATAGGAACAGATTTTGGTATAAGCTTCTTGCAAACCGAAGCTTCTCTCAAGAAGGCTCGTGGTTCTGAGAGGGAACGTGCCACCTTTGAGTGTGAAACGATATACATTGTCCCCCTTGAGTTTATTTACGAAGGCAACATAGAATTACATGAGTGCTCTGTTAAATTTTGGAATTATTCCGGCTTCGTTTGGCCTTATTTACACATTAATTGAGTTTTTGGTCATTTAATGTGCATAATACAAATTTGAACTACAAGCACATGCTCCCGTGCACCAAAGTTGGTTGAGAAATCACATTTGTGTCCTCGGGTGAATTTCTACTCCCTCCTTCCATCTATATAGGTCCTAATGCGTTTTTCGAGGCTAACTTTGACCAAACGTTAGAGCAATTATATATGACATGCAACTTACACAAAGCATACCTTCAAATTTGTATGTCAAAGGAGCTTCCAATAATATAATTTTCATAGTATACATCTCATGTGCTATTAATCTTGTCAATAGTCAAAGGCTGTCTTGAAAAACATGCATGGTAGGTCCTTCCATCTATATAGGGCCTAATTTACAGGAATCCACGATGCACGATGCCCAGATGATTTACAGGAATTATATAAGACAAGTTTCATTATTTTCATGCATGTCCTTGGGCGCCATTAAATCTCAGTCGAGTGAGACATAGCCACGCCATTAAACAGAGGCTCGGGCGCCATTAATGGAGACCTTGGGAGAGAGGTGGACGGCAGATGGAGGTCAAAGGGCTCTCCTCCCGATAAGCACGCGCAGGGGTCTGATCGCACGCCTCTCGTACTCAAATAGCTACCCTGCACGGCGCCTCCGAGCTAATAAAAATGGGGACGCGTGGCGGCACGTAAATGGTACTAGTAAGTAGAACGCCCATGGTTTCAATAATACTTGTGTTTCCGATTGTAACGTGACAGCACTTGTTCCAAAATGACTTTGTTGATTGTTAATGTGTGCGCCTTCGCAAATCGGACTGCAAATTTACCACAGCATGTTGGTGCCATGTCATGGCAGCAAGACAAGTTTCATTATTTTCATGCATGTTTTGGATTTACAGGAATTAAAAATGAGAATGTGTTTCGGTCCTACATAGATGTATACTACCCAGCATGGTGTCATGCATCGTGGCTTGGTAGGTCCCATGCAAAAAATGAGAATAAAATTCAAACATCTGGGCATCGTGCCTCGGTCGAGAACATTGAGAAACTTGGTTTTAAAATCATGAAACTTGGCATGGTGTCATGTCATGGTAGTACCATGCCGTGGTAAAAAATTTGGCCGAATAGGAACAAATTTTGGTATAAGCTTCTTGCAAATCGGAGCTTCTCTCAAGAAGGCTCGTGGTTCTGGGAGGGAACGTGTCACCTTTGTGTGCATAATTCAAATTTGAAATACAAGCACATGTTCCAGTGCACCAAAGTTGGTTGAAAAATCACATGTGTGTCCCCGGGTTAATTTCTAGGTTCCATGCAAGAAATGGGAATGAAATTCAAAATTCTGGGCGTCGTGGCTGGGTTGGAAACATTGAGAAACTTAGTTTTTTAATTCCTGTAAATCCAAAACATGGATGAAAATAATGAAACTTGTCTTGGTGCCATGACATGGCACCAACATGCTGTGGTAAATTTGCAGTCCGATTTGCGAAGGCGCACACATTAACAATCAACAAAGTCATTTTGGAACAAGTGCTGTCACGTTACAATCGGAAACACAAGTATTATTGAAACCATGGGCGTTCTACTTACTAGTACCATTTACGTGCCGCCACGCGTCCCCATTTTTATTAGCTCGGAGGCGCCGTGCAGGGTAGCTATTTGAGTACGAGAGGCGTGCGATCAGACCCCTGCGCGTGCTTATCGGGAGGAGAGCCCTTTGACCTCCATCTGCCGTCCACCTCTCTCCCAAGGTCTCCATTAATGGCGCCCGAGCCTCTGTTTAATGGCGTGGCTATGTCTCACTCGACTGAGATTTAAGAGAGAAAAAAGAAAATCTGAAAGCACGGATCTTGATGTAAGATCCGACGGACCTATATAGCATCTACTGCGACTTATAGCAAGACTGATGAATATATAAGGACGATTAATTTTTTTTTGATCAAAGAAGGGCTTGCCCCTTCTAATTTTCATTACTGAAAACCACCACAATTCACAAGAAGTTCAGCACAACTCCAGCCTAACACGAAGGACTAAAAGCTACCAGATTGAAATCGCAATATCCCAAGAGGCCAACAAAGGCCAAACATCCGCGCTAGAACCCAACATTTCACAACCGACGACACAATCCACATCCTAAACCGATTATTACATCAAAAGAAACCAGGAAACTGAAGGAAGCCCAGCAGCAACTAGAAGAATAGCAACGCCAGGGTCGCCACAACAAGAGTTTTCTTCATTCCAGCCTCGCAACATTGATCTTCCACAGAAAGAAGGACGATTAATTGTCTTACATAATTAGAAAGATAATTAAAAAAGCCACATGTGGCTACGCCCGAAATACATAAGGGCAAAAGAAGAAGGAAGACAAGGATCTGGCTCGCTGATCTCTACTTTCTTGATGCGTTGCTGCAGGCCGCGGGAACTAGTCTCCGCGGCGAGCGGCGATGAGCTCTTTCGTGTCCTCAAGACGCTGCTTGAGAACATCCACGGATTCCTCCACCAGCCTTTGGTGCTCGTTGCGGAGCATGTCATTCTCGTCCATAAGTTTCTTGACGATGACGCCGGTCCTCTTCAACAAGGCACTGGTCTCCTCCTGCTGGTCTGCACTTCGGACGATCTTCTCCCTCAGCAGCGCTCGGCCCGGAGCCTCTCATTGCCCTCCCTTAGTTGCCGGATGACACCGGTAGCCTGTTCAAACGAGGCTTTCATGTCGTCCTGCAACCTCGCCCAGCCGGAGATCTGATCCATCTGGCTATGGACGATCGCATGCATGCTCCTGTAACAGTCGTCGCTTGCCCGCGAGAAATTTTCCCAGGCCGCCGCGGCGCGGCGGGACATCTCTGCTGCTTCCGCGGCGCGGCCGGACCAGTCTGCTGCATCGACGGCGCGGCGGGACCTCCGTGCTGCTTCAGCGGTGCGGCGGGACCTCTGTAATGCTACTTCCGCGCGACGGGACATGCCGGATGCTCTCGCAGCGAGGCGGGACATCTCTCGTGCTTCCGCTTCCATGCTCGCCTCTCCCTGGTGGCAATCTCTCGACCCAGAACTCACGCTGGCCATGGCTGACGCAAGGGAAGGATGCTGAATGACTTGTTTGTTTTTGTGGATGAGGAGTTGAGGAGGAATGTGTAGTCATCTTGGCATACTAGTATTTATAACTGAGTACTAATACGCTCCTAAGTGGGAAACCATTTAGGTTGTGATCGGTGTGAACAGGTTTGCAATTCAATATAGCGTGGTACTAATAAGCTCCTAAGTGGGAAACCGTTTAGGTTGTGATTGGTGTGAACATGTTTGCAATTCAATATAGCGTGGAGTAATTTGGAATGTGACGAGACGCAAGCTCAAAATTTATTGACGGTTCTAGTTTCGAAGTGCGGCACTATTCCTGGATGGAGTACTTCTTTTTCTACTCCCTCCTTTCCGGTTTTATAGGGCTTATCTCAATATTTCAGTTTTTCCATTTTATAAGGCTCAATTTGGTTGTTCCCCAACACATGTTCAGATTCCAAGGTGCATTAAATCATTGCATGCAAGTATTAAGAGAAAATTGACCAATGCATGTACTTTATGCATGCATGCATTGCAAATAATGCATTGATAAACAAATTTTTTTGGAGGAAAACAAGAGCATTAATTAGGTGCTTTTGCAAACTACAAAAAATATTCCACCACTCACCATCTTGGTTGGTGAGATTTTTGAATTAAGCCCTATAAACCGGAAAGGAGGGAGTACTGCTGTGTACGTGCAATAACTGGCACCGTCGTATACATATCTTACGGTTAATGGGGCGTTCGACAGGAATAGCCGCGTGGTGAGCTCTAGGCTAGTCTTTTTTTTCAGACGCATTAAACCTATCTCTCGGGACTTCTCGCACGCACCATCGTGCCACACACAAAAACGTGTACTCTGAGTTTAGTAGTACGTTATACAGGAAGAGAAGAGGTGCACGCACGCACTCGTCCTCTCACACACGCGTCTGTTTTTTCTCGAAAAGGAGGATCATGACCCCCGGCCTCTGCATCTGGGAGTCACACACGCATCTGTAGCTACGAATTGTAGTGTTCTCAACCATCCGATTGGCTCTATCATGGATGTACCTATATACTAAAACATGTCTAGATACATCTATATTTTGACAAATGGAAGGCATGTATTGTGGAACAGAGGGAGTGCTTGTCATCAAAATGGATAAAAAGGGACGTATCTACAACTAAAATACGTATACATACATCTCCTTTTATCCATTTTGATGACAAGTAGTACTTCTTACCCAAAGGAACTTTATATTCAACAGACACAAAATATCTGTTCGACTGTTGGAAATTACTGATCTGATGTCGAAGTAATTGCTGCATCGCCACCAAAACCCACCATTTCTTAAGCTAAAGTAGACCAAGGTAATCCCTATATTAGCATATTACTAAGATAAACAGAAGGCACTGTAGAAACATTTAGGACGTGAGCTTGTCAATCTGAATGTGGAGGGACACAAGCTTAGCCCCGGCCAGTAGCTTGGGCGGAACTGTCAAGAAGGTCAGGTCCTGCACGTCGACGTCGCCGGGATCCTTGCTGCTTGTCACCTCCATTTCCACCTTGACGGCGTCGGTCGTGCCTTTGGGCTCCCCCGGCGGGCCGTTCGCCCACAGCTTGGCCACGTAGTGCGGCAGTGGGGACGCCCCCGCTCTGATGCAGACGACCGACACGGCGATAGGCGCGCCGATGTCGAGCACGCCGCCGACCAAGAAAAACGCGCGGCGGTCCTCCTCCGCGAACAGCAAGAGCCGTGGCTCCGACAGTGGCACTTGCAGCTGGAGCACCTTGCCGTACTGGATCCTGTGCACGGGCATGGGATGCGCGGTGCTGATGTGGTGGTAGAGCGCCGGCGGCGGGCCTTCGTAGCCGCAGACGGGCACGGGGCATTTGCAGGGCGCGAGCGGACACACGCTCTGGTGATCGGCGAGCTTGTGGTAAGTGACGTAGAGCCCACAGCCTTCGTGCGGGCACTCCACCCTCACCGACGAAAGGACGGAGTCCACCGCCGTGTTCCGCACGTCGAAGCCACCGCCGCGCTCGCACTTCTGGCACTGCCGCTGGTTCCCGGGGCGCTCGACGCGGCAGTCCGCGCAGGCCAGGTGCCCTCCCTTGCACTGCAGAAATCAATCGAACAACACATCAATCAAGAAACCTGCACCTTGCTCAATCAGCCGAACGGACGAGGTGTATTCGAACCTCATACACTGGAGGCGTCAAGGGGCGGAGGCACAAGGGGCAGTGGAGCACGGTGAGGTCCATCGAGACCTTAGA
Organism: Triticum aestivum; assembly: GCF_018294505.1. Lineage (NCBI taxonomy): Eukaryota > Viridiplantae > Streptophyta > Magnoliopsida > Poales > Poaceae > Triticum > Triticum aestivum. Next base: position 450,621,808 of record NC_057805.1, on the reverse strand, counting down.
GAGCTCCATCGTCGGGTCCTGTTCGGTCTGCATGATCTCGCCCTCCTCGTGCACAACCATCTCTCGACTTGGGCCGGGGTATTACAAAGCTTTACCGTCACATATTTTATACTACTTCAAGGTGCATTAAATCAACACATGCAAGTATCAAAAGGAGAGTCACGGCATGCATGCATGCGTTGTAATTAATGCATCGGTAAACGCAAATTATTGAAATATATCGAGTGCAGTGCTTTGATGTGTCGCGTCAACTCGTACATCAACGAGAAGTTTGATTATCCTCTCCCTCGCGGACTTAACTGCACCTGCCTTTGGCTGTATGACAGGTTGGCCACACACCTGTCGGGCCCACCTGTCATACACGCAAAGGCAGGAGCGTCCCTCCCTCGCCCATGAGCGTGGTGGCTGGCAAGACTAGGAGAAGCTTTCGCTACACGCTCTCCCTCCCGCACGCGGTGGACATGCAGCAGTTCAATCGGTGTCAGATGGCCAGAAGCGTACTGTAGTACTCCTCCAGTGCAGTAGTACTCCATCATTGTTCGACTTCCCGAAGAGGCGAAGAGCCAAGCGCAGCCCGGACGCTCGTGTGGCAGTTTCATGTGTAGAGTAGTCTAGGATAGCGTGTACCGTGCCTGTAAGCTTAAAATCGTTGGGGTCGGCTCCATGCTATGTGGCCGTCTCGAAGTTTTAAAAAAAATTAAAATAGTCTTCTGGCCCTACCTGACACCCTGGTGATTGTAGTTTGCACGCTCATCTGGTCAAGACAGGAATATATATTTTAATTTGTTTTTTTCGAAAAGGGGGGACTCCCCGGCCTCTGCATCAGAACGATGCATACGGCCACATATATTTTAATTTGTGGTGGGTAAATGTTAGAGGTTGCAGCAAATATATTGTACACTGCGGGTCTTTCAGCCAAGTTTAGAGGCAAGCATGTGGGGCCAGTGCTATGATGTGTCGCGTCAACTCGTACAACGAGGAGAAGCTTGATTTTACTACACGCCTTCTCCCTCACCCATGCGCGCGGTTGCTCGCAAACGAGGACAGGCTTTTGCTTAGTAGTACTTCTACAACAAGCTATCCGTCCCGCTCGCGGTGGACGGACATGCAGCAGTGGATTCGACACTGTAGAAGCAGTAGTAGTAACATCATTGTTCGTCTTCTCGAAGAGGCGAAGAGCCAAGCGCAAACCGAACGTTGCAGTTGCGAACATTGGAGCACGCATATAGCCAGGCTCTTGCATGAGACAAAATTGCTATGTGAGCCCACTATTGTACTAGTACGTACAACTACTTGCTAGTATAGCCCTGTAAACCAGAAAGGAGTATTTGCCCTTCTAGAGATTTCAACAAGTGACTAGACTACACCGAGACGGAGTACATATGGAGCAAAATGAGTGAATCTGCACCGTAAATAAATACGTACTAGTTCTATCGTTTTCCTCTCCGAGGTGCACAATATTGAGTATACTGACTAGTCTCTTTTTGACACGCATTTACGTTTTTTTACACAGTACAGACGCAAGCGCTCATATACACGCGCATACACTCACCCCTATGAACGCACACACGCACGGCACTATCATCTTGAAATTTACGAAGTCACCATAGGCACCTCGTCGTCGACGGGTCCATAGGTGCTTGAATGCCAAGGAGGGAGAGGGTAGCGGTTCCCGAGACGTTGAACGGTCAATGATGCATCCTCAATTACATGCAGAGGGAATTAATTGGAGAAGCAGAATAGAGCCAGCACGATGTGAATGCAACAGAGTTTGGACTCTCATATAATAAAGGCGCCCCACCACTCCAATCCATCTACTCCCAAGTCTCTGCGCAACACTGCTCACTCCAATCCAAGACCAAGTGACCAGAAGCCACAAGCACCTATGGAGGCGATGGACGCGAGCGGCAGTCGGCTGTGCCAAATCATCCAAGGCGCCGGCCTGCGGCCCCGCACCGCGCAGCGTTTCCAGACGGTGCTGGCGACCGCAGGCATCGTAGCCCTCGCCGACGCCGGCTTCGCCTCTCGCATGGACGACATGATGGTCAACTCCATCCGCAAGTTCACCGCCGTCAAGAAGCGCGCGGACGACCTTGCCGTACTGCTCCAGCCCGCGCGCCCAGGCTCCTCATTGCCTGCCACCCTCATCGGCCTCCATGGTGACGAACTCTTTCAAGCCCTGGTGGCCCTGCAGGTGCCGGAGGTCGCGACGAAGAATGTGCACCTCGAGGCCGCGCTCGCCGCGCAGCGCCTCGCCATGCAAGAAACCGTCGACCTGCACATCCACGTCTACGAGGAAATCGTCTACATAGGCCACTACAAGGCAAGCGAGGACAGAAAGACGTTGGCCTTCTTCCAGCGGCTGGAATCTTTGGACGCCATTGTTCAGAAGCACGTCGACCTGGCCACGAAAGCCGCTGCTACTTAGGCGCCGTTCGGTGGGCCGGCGCCCTGAGTCGAGGAGGTGGACGTCGTCGATGGATGCATCTCTTCTTGCCTCCTGTAACCAGCACTGCATCGCCTCGTGGCCTTAATGTTTTATTAGTATAGTACTCCCTCCGTTCCCAAATATAAGTCTTTCTAAAGATTCCAGCAAGTGACTACTACATACGGAGCAAAATGAGTGAATCTACACTCTAAACTATGTCTACATACATCTGTATGCTGTATTCCATTTGAAATAGTATCTAAAAAGGCTTATATTTATGAACGGAGGGAGTATATGGCATTTTTATTCCAGTCGTAACGTTTTCACTGTGAGGTGGGGCCGCAGTTGAGCAAACCCACCCCGCCCACCGGGCGTCGGCCGAGTTTAGAATTACTAGAAGAGAGAAACGAGGGAGGAGAGCTAGCTGTAGCACGGACGCTGTTGTCAGATGGGACTCGTGTTTATAGAATAGGAGTACTGAGCACTCGTGCCTCTTTTTTTTGAGGGAAAAATTAGTCGTATGTCTAGTACCACTAGTTGGGTGCGTGCGACCTATAGCTGTCATCACTTTAGGTCTCCTTTTCGAACCGCGGCTACGCTTCACAGTACATATTATTTCACGCATTTATCCTCCTATATGTACTCCTAGGCTATTTCCACGTGCTCCCATTCGCCGACATGTGGGACATAGAGCATCTGGGTCGTAGTGCATGCACGACTCGGAGCATATGCCGGGGTACTTTACATTTCAGACCTCACGAATTACATGCAAACCCCCCGCAGAAGAATAAATAAATGAATGAATTACTACATGAAACCGGATTATTTTCGTGGAAACCGGAGCACGTTCATTAAATTTTGGACATAACACGTTTATAAAAAATGACCGGACCGAAACCAGTCTAAGGGCCTCTTTGATTTTTCCCGCAAAAAAAGGGCCTCTTTGATTCGCAGGATACTGAAAACACAGGAATGGGGAAAGTATGATGGCGATGAACCGAGACGAGGAGAACTCTAACTCAGTTAGAGGTTAGAGTTAGATTCTAACCCTGAACTAACTCTAAACCAAAGAGGTGTATGGATGGCAGGGTTAGATTGACAATAAATGCTCTATCTCAATCATTTGACTACTTTGGACCCTATTTCCTGCCGGATTTGGAGGGTGCTTGGATACGTTTTAGTTCCATGACTAAAAGTAGTGGGACTAAAACTTGCTAGCCTCACCCATGCTTGGATCCAAATACTAAAGAGACTAAAATCAAGTTAATGAGCATTTATTATCCTCCAAACCCTCCAATCCAGAACTCGCCTGTGTTAAAGGAGAGGAGTTAAATGAGGAGAGAGAGGACTAATCCACATTTTAGTAGGGGTACCCCTGACTAAATTTTTTAGTCTCAAGACTAGTTTTAGCCCCTCTTTAGTCAGGGGTGCTTGGAACTTTAGCCTCTTAAAGAGACTATTTTTAGTCAGACTAAAATAAGTCCCTTGGATCCAAGCACCCTCTTGGTGTGGCCGGCTCTTCTGTGGCCTCCTCCCGCTCACAATTGACATAAACGAACCATCTATACAAATCAAGCATGCAAAACATGATAATTTTTACTTTGTCCATACAAATGAGATATCCCACTTAAACATACAAGTCGTCAATCAAGCTTCACAAAATAAAAAAACACTTCATGAAACAAAGAATGAGCTAACTCATCACGGAAGTCATTCACGATAGGGAGGGAGCCCGGAGCCCCTCACGCACCGAGGGAGGAGCTCGCCATCGTCGCTCTGGAGGAAGGCTCTGTAGAGCCCAAGCCCCGGGAACCCCTCCGACGCCGGCCCTTGCGAGTTGAGGTCGACACCGGCATGGGTAGCAGGGCCGCTTGCCGCCGACTGGGAACTTAATCTTTGGGCCTCTAGAAATAATGCAAGCCTGTAACTAAAATACCTAGAAAGGTGAACTGAATCTTTGGGCCTCTAGAAATAATGCAAGCCTGAAACTGAAATACCTAGAAAGGTGAACTGAATCTTTGGGCCTCTAGAAATAATGCAAGCCTGAAAGTGAAATACCTAGAAAGGTGAACTGAATCTTTGGGCCTCTAGAAATAATGCAAGCCTGAAACTGAAATACCTAGAAAGGTGAACTGAATCTTTGGGCCTCTAGAAATAATGCAAGCCTGAAATTGAAATACCTAGAAAGGTGAACTGAATCTTTGGGCCTCTAGAAATAATGCAAGCCTGAAATTGAAATACCTAGAAAGGTGACCTGAATCTTTGGGCCTCTAGAAAGATTTATTACCTCCTCAAGCAGCATCAAACAATTCCATGCGTGCACCACAAATCTATACCAAGTTTGATCAGGATCTACTTTTCCAAATCAGAATTAGCGCTAGAGCAAGCAAGATCAATGATATGGCCGTGAGACAGAGAAGGAACGAACAAACTCACCCCTCTCGCGACCTCCCTGGTAGATGCGCCGCCGCCGCGCACGACAGAGGGAGAAAAACGACTGGTGAAGGGGGAGCGGGGCGACCTTCGAAGGCCGGAGGGAGAGGGCGGCCGGAGTAGGGCGGCGGAGGCCGGAAGGAGAGGGCGGCCGGAGGAGAGAGAGGGCGAGCGGCCCTATGGGGAACAGAGAGGAGTCGTGCGAGAGGGGGGAGCGATCTGGTGCGGGCAGGGGAGATTTTTTTAGTTCTCTTTTAGTGGGCCCGAGGATAACTAACCCAATTAGAACCTCTCCACCGGGCTAGTTTTTTTAGCTGGGTTAGAGCAAACTAGCTCAAACTAACCCCTCTTGTTTCGATAATTTGAGGCTATTTCAACCCAAACTAGCTCTAACTCAGGGATCCAAACAAAGAGGAGTGTTACTGTACATGCTACAGTGTGGACCGTAGCACATTGTTTTTTATGGCCATATCACCACATTGTTTTCTACTGCTGGTTCACTGGGCTACCGTGGTTCGCACTGCTGGTTCACTGGGCTGCCGTGGTTCGCACTCCTCCGACCTGAGTAGTACTGTAGTATAGTACTAGTATATACCGCATCATTCTTTGCTCCTTCTTACTACTCCGACATGTGGGAGAGCCAGCATCCGGGTCGACGTGTCATGCACCAGATTAGAGCGCGGAACGGAAGGGGGGCATCACCCCGGTCGGAGCGCCAGTAATTCATGACTATAGTGAGTGGTCATATCACAAGTCTTTCCAGCAGTAACGCGCCGTCAAATCGCACAGCCCCACTCGCTCACCCTCCTCGCCTCTCTGTCAAACCGCCTACCCGAAAACTGCCGCGCGTACTGCCCGGGAAAAGCCCCGCCCTCAACTTTTAACTACGCGAAAATAGTTCGAGCTTGTTCGTTCTATATAAATACAGTACTTACTGTATGTTTATTCACCCGTGGGGTTGTTCAATGAATGGAGGGGCGGGGAGCACAAGTGAACAATACTGTAGTACTACTAGTAGTAAGTAGGAGTCGTACAGTAGTCACCTTAAATAGAGAGTTTCTTTTCTTTAATGCCACGTACACAAATTGAAACGCTTGTTGTGGAGAGAAAAAAGATAATCACTCCACTATATATGGACGCAGGGGCCTGAGCGCTTGCTTTACTAGGGTTGCTCTCTTCATTCTCTCATCCTCTCCAGATATAAACAAGACAGCGGTAGCGACATTTTCTCTCTGCTCACCGCTGGTCACAGATCCGGCCGGATCCCTTCGTCCGGTGTGTGTAGAGGACTAAAAGGTGCATCATTCACGCGGTCATCGCCGCCGAGGGAGGAAACCCACAGCTGCCGGAGGGGCCCGATCCTCTGCCCGTGCCGTTCTCTCCGACACAGCACCGACTCGGGAGGTCCTCCGACCCTTCTTCCTCCCCGCCGTATTGTCCGCATCCGGGTCGATTGCTTGCGGTGCATATAATGCACACAGCTCTAGTTTCTGGTTGGGCTGGCTCAATGGCTTTATACGAATTAGCAGTTTTTGATCCCTCTGATCCTGTTCTGATCTCATAGTTAACTCTTGCAGTGGAATGATAGAGACTCCATTTCACTTAGGTTGATTTAATTTAGACCAGAGCCCATCCGACCTGCCGCCGCCGACATCCCGGCGACCCTCAGGTATAAGTTCTTCGAAAGCGGCCTTGCTCTACTGCCCCAGCTCCCCACGTGTCTGCATGTGCATCTTTTTCTACTCCCATCAGCTCTTCCAAAGCCACCTAAATTTTTAGTATTATTAGAGGTAAAGCTACTTCATGCATTCGAATCTAGGGCTTTGTTCAAACAACGAAGAAAGGGGGGAAAGTTGTAGCATGAATCTAGGACTTGATTCAAAGAGGAAATAATATGGTGAAAGTAGTAGAGACCGGATACCCAACCGGTCTCTTGGTTGAAAAGGGAAATAATGGGAAAACGCAGTACAAACTGGATAAGGAACAGATCTATTATTGGTTGAAAAAAGGATAGAAAGTGGCGGCTGGTGGACAAGTCAACAGAGTATGTCCAGGATTAGATTTGCTGCCATCACATAGTAAAAGGTCTCCAGGATTAGATTTGCTGCCCTCACATAGTAAAAGGTCTCAGGATTAGATTTGCTGCCCTCACATAGTAAAAGGTCTCAGGATTAGATTTGCTGCCCTCACATAGTAAAAGGTCTCCAGGATTAGATTTGCTGCCCTCACATAGTAAAAGGTCTCCAGGATTAGATTTGCTGCCCTCACATAGTAAAAGGTCTCCAGGATTAGATTTGCTGCCCTCACATAGTACAAGGTCTCCAGGATTAGGTTTGCTGCCCTCACATAGCATGAACAAACTCGGCATCACCACTTTATGCCTCCTTGTAGGTACATTGTGCTGATGCGTCCACTGTCGCATGTCCTTATACCAACCTTTTGCTGTTGTTAATGTAAGGGCGCATGTAAAATGAAGCGATCACACTGTTACCTTAGGGACATGTCTAACCAGTGTTATTGTTAATCTAATGCCTCCAGTGATAAGATGCAATTAAACTGTGTTACAAATGGCACTCCTGCTGTTTTCCCCAGTATGATAAGTAAGTTGCTCCTTTACGCTGCTGAGTGTCCTGGTGTCCCCACGGTCCCATGCCCTTAAACCAACTCTTTAGCTGCTGTTGATTTACTGTGTCTGGTAAACAAGCAATGCCACCATTAAAGTAATCCCATATTTGAGGAATCTCATTGTTGATCGTAATGCTTCTGGTAACATGAAGCATTGCTGACGTTTTAAAATTTCTACTGTCCTTGCGTGATTGCCATGAACATAATTAAGATGCTTCTTTTCATTTTGTATATGTTTCGTATATTCTTATTGACCAGCAACTGTTTACTTTCTATCTTTTTGTGCAGATAGGGATATCCATTTCACCTTGTTGCTATTGTGACCTTTTGGTGAACTGCACAAAACACTTTTTTTGGAATGAGTGTCTTGTGCAGTTCAACTAAAATGTCACGTGGGCAACATCTCTCAATTTTGGTGGAACTGCACAAAATGGTGATTGGAGTTTCCAAAATCTCCGTCAAGTTCTGCTGGTAATCTCGTGCAACATTTTATTAGCCTTTGCAAGATGGAGCCGTCACTGTCACCACAATGGCACTTTATTTTAGTGGAACTGCACAAAAGGATAAGAAAATTATAGTTGCACCTTACATGAGCCGGACAGCCAACCTTAATGTTCCTCAATTTTAGTGCAACTACTAAAGAAGAACCTGCCAGCTCACAAGAGCAAGTACTTCTTGCTAGCTGAATGATGCAATCTTTGCTTCATTTCAGGTGAACTGCAGAAAAAGGCGCATGAATTGAATCATGGAACTCCAGGCAGACCTCATCCAAGTAGAGCTGGAGGTTGAGTTCAAGGAGGCCGCTATTAAAGCGAAATCATGCTCTCCTGTCTCCTTGTTTGTGCTGTGCAAACATGCTGTGCAAACAGGAATACTCAACTACAGATGTTGTGACGGTCAAGAGCATTCGCCAAGTTCTTCGATTGTATGACATGGCTAGCCAAGATGGATTTAATCCCGATATTCACTTTATCAAAAGGCTCTAATGGGTTGGTTCTGAATCTTGCAAGCTGGGAATCAGTGAGATGTGTAGGCATCTTTGTTGTACTTATTATTTGAATCTTATTTGTTGGTTCTGAATCTTGCAAGCTGGGAATCAATGAGATGTGTAGGCATCTTTGTTGTACTTATTATTTGGATCTTATTTGTTGGTTCTGAATCTTGCAAGCTGGGAATCAATGAGATGTGTAGGCATCTTTGTTGTACTTATTATTTGGATCTTATTTGTTGGTTCTGAATCTTGCAAGCTGGGAAACACGGCATGATGATGCAGAGGACAACAACCATAACAAACAGTTCAAACTTGGTAGTATTATCTTTGTGAAAGTGCGACAAATGTGCTGATCGTGTGCGTCCTGAGAATAATAATTCTAATTGTTGTGCATGTTGATCCTGTGGCACTGATAGAACGAGCGAATGCATTGCTTGTTTTAAGTATAAATTTCTATTAAAGCTAATTAAATTTAAGTAAAGTGACCACTAACTCCTGTTATTACAGTACCAATACAGACCCGCTCGTGAACCGACGTGTGGCCGAGGGTGCATCTTCTGCCGGGCGTGCAGCGGACGAGGGAGGGGTAGTAACTGTTGTCGCCTGTACACACTCAGCTTACTGTTGAATCCAGTTCCCCAAGAGCTGAAAAACGAACTGCTGCCGCCGCCTACACACTCGTTCACTCGAAGAGACTCCAATGGCGATCCGAGGGGTGAGCCTGCTGGATATGGACTTCAGCAAGGAGTTCCCCTTTGAGTTCGCCGTTCAGTCCTATGGCTGCACCAAGTTGAATGTGATGTACACCAACGATACGGACTCGGTGAAGCTCTGCCTCGCCTCAGTCCTATGGCTGCACCAGGTTCTGGAGCATTCGCCCGTTTCATCGGCAGCGCCGACTGCACCTTCGCTACGGTGGAGAGAAGGAAGAACGCGACGATTCGGCCATCTGGTGCAACAAGCTTGTCGACATCCAGAAGCAATACAAGATCATCAGCAACGGGCAGGAGAAGGACTCCGTGGTTGACCTCGCTGAGACCATCATCGACCCCTGATACGCCAACATGAAAGAAGACGACCTGAACACGTGGGAGGTACCTCTGAATCTAGCCTACATAACCTACGCGGCCAAGGACGCATACGCATGCTACGACATGTACAGGCAGATCTTGGACATGAGGGCGTGTCTGCTTCCCGTAACCGACGAGTACACGGACAGCCGCAGCGTCATGATCAAGCGTGCCAGGAAGGTCTAGATGTTGTACTTTATCTGTTTATAAGCACCTTTATCATCTGAGTGTTTCATGCATTAGCCTATGTGTCGTAATTATCTGTTTTGTCCGAAATATTTCTTTTAAGAACCCATTAACCTGATTGCTTTTTTAGTGGCTATTTGCTTATGTATGTAAACTAGTTCACTTGTCCGTAAAAAAAACTAGTTCACTCGGCTGCCGTGCTTTGAATCTCCTTCCTCCCAACATATTCCCCTCCTCAGGTGGACCCAGCAGGTCTCTGAATTTTCTCCCACTTTCTTTTTCGATGTAAACTGAGTTTTCTCCCAGTACTTTCCCCTAGAACCAACTCAACTGTCCCACGTCTAGCCTAAAAAATAATAATACCCCACGTACTATTAACTCATCAAATTAAAATGATATTTTATTTCGTAAGTTGAAAGTTCTTACAAAATAATAATAATAATTGTTTATATATAACTTGGCAAGTTAACTCCTAGTGATTGCGTACATAAGCTTGCAAAGATTTTACTGACGTGCAATCATGTGTTTATGTTTTTATAACATTTCTCCGTCTAGCCCAACATGATATTTTCACCCAGCCCAGCAAGTCCGCGGATTTCGAGAAAAATGCAAATGGGATTTAAACGGGCTGCATAGATGCTACATCATTGTTTCACCCAGCCCACCAAATGGACTAAAAAACAAATGGACTGGCTGACATGTGGGCCAGTAGGTCGAAGCCTAAGAAGGCGTTGGATTTACATCCAACGGCCGGCATTCTTCTTCAATCTCTCGTCTTCTTCCCCCAGCGCTGCCGGAACCGCCTGCTCCAGCCTTCGGCGTCCAGCGGCGTTGTTTTGCGCTCCTCAGCGAAACGCTACCCCGCCGACGGCCAGGCCATCCCTCCACTCCGCACCTCCTGTTATTCTCTGCCGAGTGTAGGCCCACCCCGCACCCGAACCAGTCAAGTTTCCCACTCCTCTCCGTCTGCGACTCCACTGCCGCGTCTTCCCCATCTCCGGGTCGTTCCAGTCTGGGGCCTCGCCGTCGTCCACCGCCTCGGTGCGCTCGGCGCGGCGTGGTCAACATACGAGAGTCATCGGAAGAGGACTGTACGTGGAGAGCCTGACGGCTGGGACCCACGAGGTCCATGGTCGCACGCAAGGAAAGTTCCTCCTTATTACGCACTGTACGTGCACTGTACGTGGGAAGGGCTTCTGTATTTCGCGAAAAAAACGTTCCCCCCGCTGACAGGTCGGACCCACCAGCTATATCTTCGCACGCAAGGAAGTGCCTCCTTATTACGCACCAAAAAATGAATACCCCCTGCTAGCTGGGACCCACCATAGTGGGTGGCTGACTTGTGGGCCTACTAAGTTGACGAGGACGGAGGGCTTTGTCAACTTAGTCAATATGAACGATTCTAGCTCCAGTGACCGTACGATGTCCATCCAACGGCCATAGTGCTTCTTCAACCTCTGGTCTTCTTGCTCCAGCCGCCCAAAGCAGCGCCGGTCGTGCCGCGTGCTCCTGCCTCTCGTGGCCGGCTGTGATGCCGCGGAGGCCTCACCGCCCCCTACTACTCCCACCGCTGGCCCAGGGTATCCCTCTACTCACCCACACCCCCTGTTATTCTGCGGCGACGGCAGCCTCACGCCGCAGCCGAACCAGTGAACCCTCGTACTCCTCTCCGCGTGGGCATCCACTGCCGCGTCTTCCCCGGCTCCGCGTCGTCCCCTTCCTAGGCCTCGCCGTCGTCCACCGCCTTGGTGCTCTCGGCGCGGCGTGGTCAATGTGGTCAACGACCGACTTCCATCGGAAGAGTACTGTACGTGGAGAGGCTGACAGCTGGGTCCACGGCCACAGCCCAGTTTTTTTGTGATTTGCCAAGTAAGTCGCTTTGTCAGGCCTGTTGGGCTGCAAATCTTTCAAGACGAGGAGAGCTTCATTCGGCTGGCCGAGAAAATGGCCTATCAGTAATGAGAAATGGGCTGTACATTTTTAAAACACATCAAACCGGCAATTAGTTTCAAATATCTTTTTTTCATTTCGAGATTTTAAATTACATTAATTTTTATGCGTGGAGAATTTGTTGGATTTTATATTGATATACATTTATTTTTAAAATCAGTTTGAATGTGAGTCGAAATTTCGGGATTAAAAACAGTTCGGACCGCACCGAAATATGCAAAATTTCGTATAATTTTTTAACCGTGGCCACAATATGGGCTGTAATGCTAACAAAAAGAATATGGGCTCCAAAAAAACCTTAAGAATTAGCAAATGGGCTGTAAATTATTAGAAATAATGGCAGATGGGTTGTATGCTGTTTTCCACAGATTTGAGGCTTTCCTAAAAAAAGGTTGACGCACAAGCAGTGACTGTTGGATGTCCATCGAACGGCCGTCGTGCTTCTTCAATCTCTGCTCTTCCTGCTCCAGCCGCTCAAACAAGCGCCGGCGGGACTGCCTGCTCCCTCCTCCCCGCGGCCGGCTGTGCTGCCGCGCAGGCCTCACCGCCCCACCGTACTCCCATCGCTGGCCTAGCCATCCCTCTACTCACCCACACCTGCTGTTATTCTCCGGCGACGGCAGACGAACCAGTAAACCCTCGTACAGTCGTACTCCCCTCCGCGTGGGAAACAACTGCCGAGTCTTCCCTGCCTCCGTGTCGTTCCCTTCCTAGGCCTCGCCGTCGTCCACCGCCCTGGTGCTCTCGGCGCGGCCTGGTCAACGTGGTCAACGACCGACATGCATCTGAAGTGGACTGTACGTGGAGAGGCCGACAGCTGGGTCCACGGCCGCACGCAAGGAAATGCCTCCTTATTACGCGCAAAATAATGATTCCTCCACCTGACATCAGGGACCCACCGAAAGGGCCTCTGTATTTCGCGAAAAAAACGTTACCGCCGCTGACAGCTCGGACCCACCAGCTATATCTTCGCACGCAAGGAAGTGCCTCCTTATTACGCACAAAAAAATGAATACTCCCCCTGTTAGCTGGGACCCAGTATAGTGGCAGGCTGACTTGTGGGCCTACTAAGTTGACGGGGACGGAGGGCTTTGTCAACTTAGTCAATATGCACGATTCTAGCTCCAGTGACCGTACGATGTCCATCCAACGGCCGTAGTGCTTCTTCAACCTCTGGTCTTCTTGCTCCAGCCGCCCAAACCAGCGCCGGTCGTGCCTCGTGCTCCTGCCTCCCGTGGCCGGCTGCGATGCGGCGGAGGCCTCACCGCCCCCTACTACTCCCACCGCTGGCCAGGCCATCCCTCTACTCACCCACACCCCCTGTTATTCTGCGGCGACGGCAGCCTCACACCGCAGCGAACCAGTGAACCCTCGTACTCCTCTACGCGTGGGCATCCACTGCCGCGTCTTCCCCGGCTCCGCGTCGTCCCCTTCCTAGGCCTCGCCGTCGTCCACCGCCCTGGTGCTCTCGGCGCGGCGTGGTCAACGTGGTCAAGGAACGGCTTCCATCGGACGTGGACTGTACGTGGAGAGGCTGACAGCTGGGTCCACGGCCGCAGCAAGGAAGTGCCTCCTTATTACGTGCAAAATAATTATTCCTCCACCTGACAGCGGGGACCCACCGGACGGGCCACCGTATTTCGCGAAAAAAACGTTTGCCCCTGACTGCTGGGACCCACCAGCTACATCTTCGCACGCAAGGAAGTGCGTCCGGGCAAAAAAAACGATTCGCCCCCTGACTGCTGGGACCCACCAGCTACATCTTCGCAGGCAAGGAAGTGCCTGACAGTCGGGACCCACCTGGTCGAAGCGTACGTAGCGTTGTCATTCTGGTCGCGAACGTGTACGTACATATATACTGGTGGATGTAGAGGCGCGCACGTGTCGTAGTAGAGGCGCGTACGTGTCGTAGTAGAGGCGCGCACGTAGCATGTACACGTACGTACAGCGGCCAGGGTGCAAGAAAGAAAATACGGCCACGTATGTGTACATACGGGCGGGGTCTCGAACGCCTACTCGCGCATACGTACGGCCAGGGCTCGTGTACATGGCTGGGTCGGAACGGAGAAACAGCGTCGTCGTCGTGTTCATGGGGAGGCAACGGAATGCGTCGTGTTCATGGGGAGGCAACGGAATGCGTCGTGTTCATGGGGAGGGGTGTGGCGTACCGCAAAACGGAGGAAACGGACCTCCTACGGTCGAAACGGGGGTCCTGTTGATCGGGAGGAGTGTGGCGTACCGCAAAACGGAGGAAACGGACCTCCTACGGTCGAAACGGGGGTCCTGTTGATCGGGAGGGGTGTGGCGTACCGCAAAACGGAGGAAACGGACCTCCTACGGTCGAAACGGGGGTCCTGTTGATCGGGAGGGGTGTGGCGTACCGCAAAACGGACGAAACGGACCTCCTACGGTCGAAACGGGGGTCCTGTTGATCGGGAGGGGTGTGGCGTACCGCAAAACGGACGAAACGGACCTCCTACGGTCGAAACGGGGGTCCTGTTCATCGGGAGGGGTGTGGCGTACCGCAAAACGGGACTCCACGGGATACTGTTCATCTCCACCGTCGACCTCCTCCAGCCTCCACGGGCTACCGTCGACCTCCTCCAGCCTCCACGGGCTCCTGTTCATCCAGCCTCCACCGCGCGCTACTCCACCGGCTACTGTTCAACCACCCCTCCACGGGCACCCCTCCACCGTCTACTGTTCATCCAGCCCTCCACACCACGGGGTCCTGTTCAACCACCCCTCCACGGGCACCCCTCCACCGTCTACTGTTCATCCAGCCCTCCACCACACCACGGGGTCCTGTTCATCCAGAGGCAACGCCACCGCTCACTGTTCATCCAAACCCCCCCCCGCAACGCTCACTGTTCATCCCAGAGGCAGCATCGATCGGCTTCAGTTAGCAGCAGTAGCGAAGGAATCGCTCGATCGGGTTCAGTTAACAGCCATCGATCGATCGCTCGGGTTCAGTAACGCGTAGCCTGCAGTGCAATCGCTCGGGTTCAGTTAGAGCCCAACGCCTCGCTCGGGTTCAGTTAGAGCCAACGCCTCGCACACACGCGCGTACGTGTACGAGAGAAACGCGCATCGCTCGGCCCCCGACCTCCCACCGTAACCGGGAACTCGCCGAAATTTTCCTCGCCCTCGCTTCTACCACGGTTTTTTCCGTCATGGACGGCCCAAAGAATGTCATGCAGCTGCGTCTCCGGCCCGCCCAGGACGAAAAGCCCATTTCTGTCATGATTTTTTGTCATAGAAGTAGGAGCCCACCACATCTATGATGATACCGGGTTTTGTCACAATTATCGTCATAGAAGTGTCATATGTATGACAGAAAAAAAATTCGTTCGGCCCAAAATGTCACAGATGTGTCTTTTTTTTGTAGTGAAGGTACCTTTGGGCCATGGGACATTGGACAACTTGCTCACCATAGCGCCTCCGCACTCTGCGTGTTGACCACCCACCACTTTCGGCTTTACATTAAAGATCTTCAGCCACAATCCGAAGTGGGGTGGGATGCGGAGGAAGGCCTCGCACACGACAATGAACGCCGAGATGTTGAGGAAGGAATTTGGGGCCAGATCATGGAAATCTAGCCCGTAGTACAACATGAGTCCGCGGATGAATGGGTGGAGAGGAAACCCTAACCCATGGACGAATTGGGGAATGAACACCACCCTCTCATGGGGCCTCGGGGTGGGGACGATCTGCCCCTTGGCCGGAAGCCGGTGGGCGATTTCTCGGGCCAAGTACCCCGCCTCCCGGAGCTTCGTAATGTCCTTCTCCGTAACGGAGGAGGCCATCCACTTGCCCTGCGCTCCGGATCCGGACATGGCCGGGGTGATTTTTTGAGGCGGAAAGGATGGAATCTTGGGCGCTGGAGCTCGAGAATGGGTGGACAGAGAGAAAGAAGGCGTGGGTGAAAGGGTGAATCCTTATCTCTTTATAAAGGCAGCGAATATCAAGCGCCTCCCCATTCGCCTTAAAACTCACCTATTCCCCAAGGGTCGTGCAGACGGCGCGGTTGGATTACCCACGCCCGTATTGATGAGAATCCCGCAATAAGGGGACACGATCTCTGCTTCAACAACACGTGCCAATGGAAACCGCATCTCGAAACACGGAGCGGGAGGCTAAAAAACGGTTCAAAATAACGACTGGGCGGACGTGACGTCTCACTAATGAAGATGTCAGTAGATGTGACTTGTTAAATATTATACTCTTTGCGGCTGTATGTGGAGCTTGTTTTGCAGAGCCGGACACGTTTTCTGTGT
This sequence comes from Triticum aestivum, assembly GCF_018294505.1. Classification (NCBI taxonomy): domain Eukaryota; kingdom Viridiplantae; phylum Streptophyta; class Magnoliopsida; order Poales; family Poaceae; genus Triticum; species Triticum aestivum. The sequence continues at coordinate 450,605,848 of NC_057805.1, read as the reverse complement.
TCGAGGACTACTTTGAAGTATTCGGAGGAGGAACCCGCCTTGCAATGCCGAAGACAATCTGCGCGCCCGACACATCATCATTGAAGCCTGGTTCAGGGGCTACTGAGGGAGTCCTGGATTAAGGGGTCCTCGGGCGTCCGGGCTATATGACGTGGGCCGGACTGATGGGCCATGAAGATACAAGACAGGAGACTTCCTCCCGTGTCCGAATGGGGCTCTCCTTTGCGTGGAAGGCAAGCTTGGCGTTCGGATGTGAAGATTCCTTCCTCTGTAAACCGACTCTATACAACCCTAGGCCCTTCCGGTGTCTATATAAACCGGAGGGTTTAGTCCGTAGAGGCGATCACAATCATACATGCTAGACTTCTAGGGTTTAGCCATTACGATCTCGTGGTAGATCAACTCTTGTAATCCTCATATCCATCAAGATCAATCAAGCAGGAAGTAGGGTATTACCTCCATCAAGAGGGCCCGAACCTGGGTAAACATTGTGTCCCCCGTCTCCTGTTACCATCGACCCTAGACGCACAGTTCGGGACCCCCTACCCGAGATCCGCCGGTATTGACACCGACACTTGCCCAAGGTTTACTTAGATTGCCAGGCTATGGCACATCATCAATTTATTGATGGCGAGAACACTATTATTGATATTCCCTATAACCTGGATTTTAGTGAGAACACTCGTGATATTATTTCATTGCCTGCACATGCTTTGTTTGACCCTATTGCCAAGGGCAGATATAGAATCATGCCTGAGGACAATGTCGCCTACCGGAACAACCAGGCGGCAGCAGGGGAGGAGTCTCAGGAGTGGGATCCTCTGGTGCCCGCTCCCCAGCACTTCAACGTGGGACCTAATGGTTTCTTCGAGTGGTGATTACCAAGTTAGGCCAAAAGCTTAAGCTTGGGGGAGTACATATTTCCACCGACATTACATTCATGTTTACACATTTCATTCCAGCTGTCGGTGTACACACTTTTTCATTGTATTATCCATGTTAGATTTACTTTCTAGCTTTCTTCTTGTGTGTTTGAAAAATTTGAGAAAATCCAAAAATATCTTTTGCTTCTTTTCGGTTTTTCTTTCTAGTTTAATTAGTTGTAGTATTAAAAGAAAACCCAAAAATATTTCCTTGTTCTTCTTTTACTTGTTGGGAGCTTTCCCGTGTAAATAGTTTTCTCGTTTTTGTTTTTTTCCTTTCCCTAGTTTGTTTTCTTTTAGAAAAACTGAAAACTCCAAAAATATTTAATTGTGTTTCTCTGAATTTCTTTTTCCATTTTTACTGAGTAATACCGAGGACAAGACCACGATGAAAATGTTGAGTCGCTCTCATATGCATTATTGTTGATCTAACAAAGAGCTCAAATTGCTTTGTCTTCTCCTTTTGGAATAAAGTGTTTGTAGATTCCAGCTTAGTCCATGGCACTTTTGCACTATTATCATTTTCATATCATTTGGTCGTGCAAGTGAAAGGCAATAATGACGATATTTGATGAACTAGCCGTGGCAGAGAGAAACGGGTATGAACTCAACTTGTTCTGTTTTTGTAAATATGTTTAACCTAGTATCCATGATTCAGCCTATTATGATTATGTTGGGGAACGTAGCATGCAATTTCAAAAAAAATCCTACGATCACGCAAGATCTATCTAAGAGATGCATAGCAACGAGAGGGGGAGAGTGTGTCCACGCACCCTCGTAGACCGAAAGCGGAAGCGTTTTACTTAACGCGGTTGATGTAATCGAACATCTTCTTGACTCAACCGATCAAGTACCGAACGTACAACACCTCCGAGTTCTGCACACATTCAGCTCGATGACGTACCTCGAACTCTTGATCCAGCAATGTGTTGAGGGAGAGTTTTGTTAGCAGGACGTCGTGGTGACGGTGATGGTGAAGTGTTCCGCGCAGGGCTTCGCCTAAGCACTACGACAATATGACCGGAGGAGTAAACTGTGGAGGGGAGCGACGCACACGGCTTGGAACAATTGACGTGTGTTAGAGGCTCCCCCACCCCCGTATATAAAGGAGTGAGAGGGGAGGCGGCCGGCCCTAGGTGTTCCCCAAGTGGGAGGAGTCCCACTTGGGCTCCTAGTAGGATTCGGCACCTTCCTTTTCTCGGAGGGGAAAAGGGAAAGGAGAGAGAGGAGGAGAAGGAAAGGGGGCACCACCCCCTCCCCTTGTCCAATTCGGACTCCCCCCTTGGGGGGCGCCACCCCTTGTGGGCTGGCTTGCCTCCTCCTATGGCCCATATGGCCCATATCTTCCCCCGGGGGGTTACGGTAACCCTCCTGGTACTCTGATAGGTACCCGATACATTCCGAAACACTTCCGGTGTCTGAATACTACCATCCAATATATCAATATTTAACTCTCGACCATTTCGAGAATCCTCGTCATGTCCGTGATCTCATCATGGACTCCGAACAACATTCGGTCACCAAATCACATGACTCATAATACAAATCGTCATCGAACGTTAAGCGTGCGGACCCTACGGGTTCGAGAACTATGTAGACATGACCGAGACACCTCTCCGGTCAATAACCAATAGCGGAACCTGGAGGCTCATATTGGTTCCTACATATTCCACGAAGATCTTTATCGGTCAAACCGTAATGACAACACACGTCATTCCCTTTGTCATCGGTATGTTACTTTCCCAAGATTCGATCGTAGGTATCTTCATACCTAGTTCAATCTCGTTACTGGCAAGTCTCTTTACTCGTTCCATAATGCATCATACCGTAACTAACTCATTAGTCATATTTCTTGCAAGGCTCATCATGATGTGCATTACCGAGAGGGCCCAGAGATACCTCTGTGATACTCGGAGTGACAAATCCTAATCTCGATCTATGCCAACCCAACAAACACCTTCGGAGATACCTGTAGAGCATCTTTATAATCACCCAGTTACGTTGTGACGTTTGATAGCACACAAGGTATTCCTTTGGTATTCGGCAGTTGCATAATCTCATAGTCAAAGGAATATCTATAAGTCATGAAGAAAGCAATAGCAATAAAACTAAACGATCATTATGCTAAGCTAACGGGTGGGTCTTGTCCATCACATCATTCTCCTAATGATGTGATCCCGTTCATCAAATGACAACACATGTCTATGGTCAGGAAACTTAACCATCTTTGGTTAACGAGCTAGTCTAGTAGAGGCATACTAGGGACACTGTGATTTGTCTATGTATTCACACATGTATCAAGTTTCTGGTTAATACAATTCTAGCATGAATAATAAACATATCATGATATAAGGAAATATAAATAACAGCTTTATTATTGCCTCTAGGGCATATTTCCTTCAGTCTCCCACTTGCACTAGAGTCAATAATCTAGATTACATTGTAATGATTCTAACACCCATGGAGTCCTAGTGCTAATCATGTTTTGCTCGTGGAAGAGGCTTAGTCAACGGGTCTGCCACATTCAGATCCGTATGTATTTTGCAAATCTCTCTATCTCCCTCCTTGACTTGATCACGGATGGAGTTGAAGCGTCTCTTGATGTGTTTGGTTCTCTTGTGAAATCTCGATTCCTTTGCCAGGGCAATTGCTCCAGTATTGTCACAAGAGATTTTCATTGGACCCGATGCACTAGGTATTACACCTAGATCGGATATGAACTCCTTCATCCAGACTCCTTCATTCACTTCTTCTGAAGCAGCTATGTACTCCGCTTCACACATAAATCCCGCCACGACGCTTTGCTTGGAACTGCACCAACTGACAGCTCCACCATTCAATATAAATACGTATCCGGTTTGTGATTTAGAGTCATCAGATCAGTGTCAAAGCTAGCATCGACGTAACCATTTACGACAAGCTCTTTGGCACCTCCATAAACGAGAAACATATCCTTAGTCCTTTTCAGGTACTTCAGGATGTTCTTGAGTGTTGTCCAGTGATCCACTCCTGGATTAGTTTGGTACCTCCCTGCTAGACTTATAGCAAGGCACACATCAGGTCTGGTGCACAACATTGCATACATGATAGAACCTATGGCTGAGGCATAGGGAATGGCTTTCATTTCCTCTCTATCTTCTGTAGTGGTCGGGCATCGAGTCTTACTCAACTTCACACCTTGTTACACAAGCAAGAACCCTTTCTTTGACTGGTCCATTTTGAACTTCTTCAAAACTTTACCAAGGTATGTGCTTTGTGAAAGTCCAATTAAGCATGTTGATGCCCAATATATAAGCAGCTTCACCGAGGTCTTTCATTGAAAAACTCTTATTCAAGTATCCTTTTATGCTATCCAGAAATTCTATATCATTTCCAATCAACAATATGTCATCCACATATAATATTAGAAATGCTACAGAGCTCCCACTCACTTTCTTGTAAATACAGGCTTCTCCAAAAGTCTGTATATGCTTTGATCACTTCATCAAAGCGTATATTCCAACTCCGAGATTCTTGCACCAGTCCATAAATGGATCACCGGAGCTTACACACTTTGTTAGCACCTTTAGGATCGACAAAACCTTCTGGTTGCATCATATACAACACTTCTTTAAGAAATCCATTAAGGAATGCAGCTTTGACGTCCATTTGCCAGATTTCATAATCATAAAATACGGCAATTGTTAACATTATACAGACAGACTTAAGCATCGCTACGGGTGGGAAGGTCTCATCGTAGTGAACTCCTTGAACTTGTTGAAAACCTTTCGCAACAAGTCGAGCTTTGTAGACAGTAACATTACCATCAGCGTGAGTCTTCTTCTTGAAGATCCATTTATTCTCTATGGCTTTCCCATCATCGGGCAAGTCAACCAAAGTCCATAATTTGTTCTCATACATGGATCCCATCTCAGATTTCATGGCATCAAGCCATTTCGCGGAATCTGGGCTCATCATTGCTTCCTCATAGTTTGTAGGTTCATCATGGTCCAGTAACATGACTTCTAGAATAGGATTACCGAACCACTCTGGTGCGGAACATACACTGGTTGACCTACGAGGTTCGGTAGTAACTTGATCTGAAGTTTCATGATCATCATCATTAGCTTCCTAACTAATTGGTGTAGGCATCACGGGAACGGTTTTCTGTAATGAGCTTCTTTCCAATTCAAGAGAAGGTACAATTACCTCATCAAGTTCTACTTTCCTCCCACTCACTTCTTTCGAGAGAAACTCCTTCTCTAGAAATGATCCATTCTTAGCAACAAATATCTTGCCTTTGGATCAGTGATAGAAGGTGTACCCAACAGTTCTTTTGGGTGTCCTATGAAGACGCACTCCTCTGATTTGGGTTCGAGCTTATTAGGATGAAGCTTTTTCACATAAGCATCGCAACCCCAAAATTTAAGAAATGACAGCTTAGGTTTCTTGCCAAACCACAGTTCATATGGTGTCGTCTCAACGGATTTAGATGGTGCCCTATTTAACATGAATGCAGCTGTCTCTAATGCATAACCCCAAAACGATAGTGGTAAATCGGTAAGAGACATCATAGATCGCACCATATCTAATAAAGTACGGTTACGATGTTCGGACACACCATTACGCTGTGGTGTTCCAGGTGACGTGAGTTGTGAAACTATTCCACATTGTTTTAAATGAAGGCCAAACTCGTAACTCAAATATTCGCCTCCGTGATCAGATCATAGAAATTTTATGTTCTTGTTACGATGATTTTCCACTTCACTTTGAAATTCTTTGAACTTTTCAAATGTTTCAGACTTGTGTTTCATTAAGTAGATATGCCCATATCTGCTCAAATCATTTGTGTAGGTCAGAAAATAACGATACCCGCCGCGAGCCTCAACACTCATCGGACCGCATACATCGGTATGTATTATTTGAATAAGTCAGTGGCTCACTCCATTGTTCCAGAGAACGGAGTCTTAGTCATCTTGCCCATGAATCATGGTTTGCAAGCATCAAATGATTCATAATCAAGTGATTCCAAAAGTCCATTCGCATGGAGTTTCTTCATGCGCTTTACAAAAATATGACCTAAACGGCAGTGCCACAAATATATTGCACTATCATTATCAACTTTGCATCTTTTGGCATCAATATTATGAATATGTGTATCACCACGATCGAGATTCAATAAAAATAGACCACTCTTCAAGGGTGCATGACCATAAAAGATATTACTCATATAAATAGAACAACCATTATTCTCTGATTTAAATGAATAACCGTCTCGCATCAAACAAGATCCGGATATAATGTTCATGCTCAACGCTAGCACCAAATAACAATTCTTCAGGTCTAAAACTAATCCTGAAGGTAGATGTAGAGGTAGCGTGCCGACGGCGATCACATCGACCTTCGAACCATTCCCGACGCGCATCGTCACCTCGTTCTTAGCCAATCTTTGTTTAATACGTAGCCCCTGTTTCGAGTTGCAAATATGAGCAACAGAACCAGTATCAAATACCCAGGCGCTACTACGAGCATTAGTAAGGTACACATCAATAACATGTATATCAAATATACCTTTGTTCACTTTGTCGTCCTTCTTATCCGCCAAATACTTGGGGCAGTTCTGCTTCCAGTGACTAGTCCCTTTGCAGTAGAGGCACTCAGTTTCAGGCTTGGGTCCAGACTTGGGCTTCTTCCCGGGAGTGACAACTTGCTTGCCATTCTTCTTGCAGTTGCTCTTCTTTCCCTTGCCCTTTTTCTTGAAACTAGTGGTCCTGTTAACCATCAACACTTGATGCTCTTTCTTGATTTCTACCTCCGCAACTTTGAGCATAGCGAAGAGCTCAGGAATTGTCTTATCCATCCCTTGCATATTATAGTTCATCACGAAGCCTTTGTGGCTTGGTGGCAGTGATTGAAGAACTCTGTCAATAACACTATCATCTGGAAGATTAACTCCCAGCTGAGTCAAGTGGTTATGGTACCCAGACATTCTGAGTATGTCTTCACTGACAGAACTATTCTCCTCCATCTTGCAGCTATAGAACTTGTTGGAGACTTCATAGCTCTCAACTCGGGCATTTGCTTGAAATATTAACTTCAACTCCTGGAACATCTCATATGGTCCATGAAGTTCAAAACATCTTTGAAGTCCCGATTCTAAGCCGTAGAGCATGGCACATTGAATTATAGAGTAGTCATCAGACCACGTCTGCCAGACGTTCAAAGCGTCTACATTAGCGGGAGGGGGCTTTTCACCTAGTGGTGCATCAAGGACATAATTCTTCTGTGTAGCAATGAGGATAATCCTCAAGTTATGGACCCAGTCTGTGTATTTGCTACCATCATCTTTCAACTTAGCTTTCTCTAGGAACACATTAAAATTCAAGGGAACGATAGCACGGGCCATTGATCTACAACATAGATATGCAAAAACTACCAGGACTAAGTTCATGATAAATTAAGTTCAATTAATCACATTACTTAAAAACTCCCACTTAGATAGACATCCCTCGAGTCATCTAAATGATCACGTGATCCATATCAACTAAACCATGTCTGATCATCACGTGAGATGGAGTTGTTTTCAATGGTGAACATCTCTATGTGATCATATCTACTATATGATTCACGTTCGACCTTTCGGTCTCCAGTGTTCCGAGGCCATGTCTGTACATGCTAGGCTCGTCAAGTTTAACCCAAGTATTCCGCACGTGCAAAATTGTCTTGGACCCGTTGTATGTGAACGTAGAGCTTATCACACGCGATCATCATGTGGTGTCTCGGCATGATGAACTGTCGCAACGGTGCATACTCAGGGATAACACTTATACCTTGAAATTTTAGTGAGGGATCATCTTATAATGCTACCGCCGTACTAAGCAAAATAAGATGCATAAAAGATAAACATCACATGCAATCAAAATATGTGACATAATATGGCCATCATTATCTTGTGCCTTTGATCTCCATCTCCAAAGCACCGTCATGATTCCATCGTCACCGGCTTGACACCTTGATCTCCATCGTAGCGTCGTTGTCGTCTCGCCAACTATTGCTTCTACAACTATCGCTAACGCATAGTGATAAAGTAAAGCAATTACATGCCGATTGCATTTCATGCAATAAAGCGACAACCATAAGGCTCCTGCCAGTTGCCGATAACTTTTACATAACATGATCATCTCATACAATAACGTATATCACATGTTGTCTTGACCATATCACATCACAACCTGCCCTGCAAAAACAAGTTAGGCGTCCTCTACTTTGTTGTTGCAAGTTTTACGTGGCTGCTAGTAAGAACCGTTCTTACATACGCATCAAAACCACAATGATGTTTCGTCAAGTTTGCTGTTTTAACCTTCAACAAGGACCATCCATAGTCAAATTTGATTCAACTAAAGTTGGAGAAAGAGACACCCGCCAACCACCTTTATACAAAACAAGTTGCATGTATGTCGGTGGAACCAGTCTCATGAACGTGGTCATGTAAGCTTGGTCCGGGCCGCTTCATCCAACAATACCGCCGAATCAAAATAAGACGTTGGTGGTAAGTTGTATGACTATGATTGCCCACAACTCTTTGTCTTCTACTCGTGCATATCATCTACGCATAAACCCGGCTCTGATGCCACTGTTGGGGAACGTAGCATGCAATTTCGAAAAATTTCCTATGATCACGCAAGATCTATCTAGGAGATGCATAGCAACGAGAGGGGGAGCGTGTGTCCACGTACCCTCGTAGACCGAAAGGGGAATCGTTTTACTTAACATGGTTGATGTAATCGAACGTCTTCTCGATTCAACCGATCAAGTACCGAACATATGACACCTCCGAGTTCTGCACACGTTCAGCTCGATGACGTCCCTCGAACTCTTTATCCAGCAATGTGTTGAGGGAGAGTTTCGTCAGCACGACGGCGTGGTGACGGTGATGGTGAAGTGATCCGCGCAGGGCTTCACCTAAGAACTACGACAATATGACCGGAGGAGTAAACTGTGGAGGGCAGCGCCACACACGGCTTGGAACAATTGATGTGTGTTAGAGGCGCCCCCACCCCCGTATATAAAGGAGCGAGAGGGGTGGAGGCCGGCCCTAGGCGCGCCCCGAGTGGGAGGAGTCCCACTTGGGCTCCTAGTGTGATTCGCCCCCCTCCTTTTCTCGGAGGGGGAAAGGGGAAAGTAGAGAGAGGAGGAGAAGGAAAGACATGATGCTAAATTTTATTGTATGAGATGATCATGTTTTGTTACAGTTATCGGCAACTGGCAGGAGCCATATGGTTGTCGCTTTATTGTACGAAATGCAATCGCCATATAATTGCTTTACTTTATCACTAAGCGGCAGCGATAGTCGTAGAAGCAATAGTTGGCGAGACAACAACGATGCTTCGATGGAGATCAAGGTGTCAAGCCGGTGAGGATGGTGATCATGACGGTGCTTTGGAGATGGAGATCAAAGGCACAAGATGATGATGGCCATATCATATCACTTATATTGATTGCATGTGATGTTTATCCTTTATGCATCTTATTTTGCTTAGTACGGTGGTAGCATTATAAGATGATCTCTCACTAAATTTCAAGGTATAAGTGTTCTCCCTGAGTATGCACCGTTGCTACAGTTCGTCCTGCCGAGACACCACGTGATGATCGGGTGTGATAAGCTCTATGTTCACATACAACGGGTGCAAGCCAGTTTTTCACACGCAAAATACTCGGGTTAAACTTGACAAGTCTAGCATATGCAGATATGGCCTCGGAACACTGAGACCGAAAGGTCGAGCGTGAATCATATAGTAGATATGATCAATATAGTGATGTTCACGATTGAAAACTGCTCCATCTCACGTGATGACTGGACATGGTTTAGTTGATATGGATCGCGTGATCACTTAGATGATTAGAGGGATGTCTATCTAAGTGGGAGTTCTTAAGTAATATGATTAATTGAACTTTAATTTATCATGAACTTAGTCCTGGTAGTATTTGCATAGCTATGTTGTAGATCAATAGCTCGCGATGTAGATCCCCATTTATTTTTGATATGTTCCTAGAGAAAAACTATATTGAAAGATGATAGTAGCAATGATGCGGACTAGGTCCGTGATCTGAGGATTTTCCTCATTGCTGCACAAAAGAATTATGTCCTTGATGCACCGCTAGGTGATAGACCTATTGCAGGAGCAGATGCAAACGTTATGAACGTTTTGACAAAAGCTCGGTATGATGACTACTTGATAGTTTAGTGCACCATGCTTTACGGATTAAAACTGGGACTTCAAAAATGTTTTGAACGTCATGGAGCATATAAGATGTTCCAAGAGTTGAAATTAGTATTTCAGACTCATGCCCGTGTCAAGAGGTATGAGACCTCTGACAGTACTTTGCCTACAAGATGGAGGAGAATAGCTCAACCAGTGAGCATGTACTCAGAGTGTCTGGGTACTATAATTGCTTGAATCAAGTGAGAGTTAATCTTCCAGATAATATAGTAATTGACAAAGTTCTCTAGTCACTATCTCTAAGTTACTAGAACTTCGTGATGAACTATAATATGCAAGGGATGACGAAAGTAATTCCCGAGCTCTTCGCGATGCTGAAATCGACGAAGGTAGAAATCAAGAAAGAGCATCAAGTGTTGATGGTTAACAAGACCACTAGTTTCAAGAAAAGGGCAAAGGGATAGAAGGGGAACTTCAAGAAGAACGGCAAGCAAGTTGCTGCTCAAGTGAAGAAGCCCAAGTCTGGACCTAAGCCTAAGCCTGAGACTGAGTGCTTCTACTACAATGGAAATGGTCACTGGAAGTGGAACTACCCTAGATACTTGGCGAATAAGAAGGATGGCAAAGTGAACAAAGGTATATTTGATAAACATGTTATTTATGTGTACTTTACTAGTGTTTATAGCAACCCCTCGGCATTTGAAACTGATTCTGTTGCTAAGAGTAGTAACTCGAAACGGGAGTAGCAGAATGAACAGAAACTAGTTAAGGGTGAAGTGACGATGTGTGTTGGAAGTAGTTCCAAGATTGATATGATCATCATCGCACACTCCCTATACTTTCGGGATTAGTGCTGAACCTAAATAAATGTTATTTTGTGTTTGCGTTGAGCATGAATATGATTTGATCATGTTTATTGCAATACCGTTATTCATTTAGGTTAGAGAATAATTGTTGTTCTGTTTACATGAATAAAACCTTCTATGGTCATACACCCAATGAAAATGGTTTGTTGGATCTCGATTGTAGTAATACACATATTCATAATATTGAAGCCAAAAGATGCAAAGTTAATAATGATAGTGCAACTTATTTATGGCACTGCCGTTTAGGTCATATTGGTGTAAAGCGCATGAAGAAACTCCATGCTGATGGGCTTTTGGAATCACTTGATGCTTGCGAACCAAGCCTCATGGGCAAGATGACTAAGACTCCGTTCTCCGGAGCAGTGAAGCGAGCAACTAACTTATTGGAAACAATACATACTGATGTATGCGGTCCGATGAGTGTTAAGGCTCGCGGCGGGTATCGTTATTTTCTGACCTTCACAGATGATTTGAGCAGATATGGGTATATCTACTCGATGAAACATAAGTCTGAAATATTTAAAAAGTTCAAAGAATTTCAGAGTGAAGTAGAAAATCATCGTAACAAGAAAATAAAGTTTCTACGATCTGATCGTGGAGAGGAATATTTGAGTTACGAGTTTGGTCTTCATTTAAAACAATGTGGAATAGTTTCACAACTCACGCCACCTGGAACACCACAGCGTAATGGTGTGTCCGAACGTCCTAACCGTACTTTATTGGATATGGTGCAATGTATGATGTCTCTTACCGATTTACCACTATCGTTCTGGGATTACGCTTTAGAGACGGCTGCATTCACGTTAAATAGGGCACCATCTAAATCCATTGAGACGACACCTTATGAACTGTGGTTTGGCAAGAAACCCAAGTGGTCGTTTCTTAAAGTTTGGGGCTGCGATGCTTATGTGAAAAAGCTTCAACTTGATAAGCTCGAATCCAAATCGGAGAAATGTGTCTTCATAGGATACCCAAAGGAGACTGTTGGGTACACCTTCTATCACAGATCCGAAGGCAAGATATTCGTTGCTATAAATGGATCCTTTCTAGAGCAGGAGTTTGAAGGAAATATGCCCTAGAGGCAATAATAAAGTTATTATTTATTTCCTTATTTTCATGATAAATGTTTATTATTCATGCTAGAATTGTATTAACCGGAAACTTGATACATGTGTGAATACATAGACAAACAGAGTGTCACTAGTATGCCTCTACTTGACTAGCTCGTTGATCAAAGATGGTTATGTTTCCTAGCCATAGACAAAGAGTTGTCATTTTATTAACGGGATCACATCATTAGGAGAATGATGTGATTGACTTGACCCATTCCGTTAGCTTAGCACTTGATCGTTTACTATGTTGCTATTTCTTTCTTCATGACTTATACATGTTCCTATGACTATGAGATTATGCAACTCCCGTTTACCAGAGGAACACTTTGTGTCCTACCAAATGTCACAACGTAACTGGGTGATTATAAAGGTGCTCTACAGGTGTCTCCGAAGGTACTTGTTGGGTTGGCGTATTTCGAGATTAGGATTTGTCACTCCGATTGCCGGAGAGGTATCTCTGGGCCCACTCGGTAATGCACATCACTATAAGCCTTGCAAGCATTGTAACTAATCAGTTAGTTATGGGATGATGTATTACGGAACGAGTAAAGGGACTTTCCGGTAACGAGATTGAACTAGGTATTGAGATACCGACGATCGAATCTCGGGCAAGTAACATAACGATGACAAAGGGAACAACGTATGTTGTTATGCGGTTTGACCGACAAAGATCTTCGTAGAATATGTGGGAGCCAATATGAGCATCTAGGTTCCGCTATTGGTTATTGACCGGAGAAGTGTCTCGGTCATGTCTACATTGTTCTTGAACCCGTAGGGTCCGCACGCTTAAAGTTCGATGACGGTTATATTATGAGTTTATGTGTTTTGATGTACCAAAGGTAGTTCGGAGTCCCGGATGAGATAGGGGACATGACGAGGAGTCTCGAAATGGTCGAGACGTAAAGATCGATATATTGGACGACTATATTCGGACATCGGAAAGGTTTCGAGTGATTCGGGTATTTTTCGGAGTACCGGAGAGTTACGGGAATTCGCCGGGGAGTATATGGGCCTTATTGGGCTTTAGGGGAAAGAGAGAGGAGAGGCTGGGCGCCCCCCAAGGCCTAGTCCGAATTGAACTAGGGGGAGGGGCTGCGCCCCCTCCTTCCTTCTCTTCTCTCTCCCCTTTCCTTGACTCCTACTCCTACTACTTGGAAGGGGGGAATCCTACTCCCGGTGGGAGTAGGACTCCTCCTAGGGCGCGCCATAGAGAGGGCCGGCCCTCCCCCTCCTCCACTCCTTTATATACGAGGAGGGGGGCACCCCTTGGAGACACAACAATTGATCGTTTGATCTTTTAGCCGTGTGCGGTGCCCCCCTCCACCATAGTCCACCTTGATAATACTGTAGTGGTGCTTAGGCGAAGCCCTGCGTCGGTAGAACATCATCATCGTCACCACGCCGTCGTGCTGACGAAACTCTCGCTCAACACTCGGCTGGATCGGAGTTCGAGGGACGTCATCGGGCTGAACGTGTGCTGAACTCGGAGGTGCCGTGCGTTCGGTACTTGATCGGTCGGATCGTGAAGACGTACGACTACATCAATCGCGTTGTGCTAACGCTTCCGCTTTCGGTCTACGAGGGTACATGGACAACACTCCCCCCTCTCGTTGCTATGCATCACCATGATCTTGCGTGTGCGTAGGATTTTTTTGAAATTACTACGTTCCCCAACAGTGGCATCCGAGCCTGGTTTTATGCGTAGATGTCATATGCACGAGTAGAACACAAGTGAGTTGTGGACGATACAAGTCATACTGCTTACCAACATGTCATACTTTAGTTCGGCGGTATTGTTGGATGAAGCGGCCCGGACCGACATTACGCGTAGCAATGATGCGGATTGCTCAGGTTAAACTTGACGAGCCTAGCATATGCAGATATGGCCTCGGAACACTGAGACCGAAAGGTCGAGCGTGAATCATATAGTAGATATGATCAACATAGTGATGTTCACCATTGAAAGCTACTCCATTTCACGTGATGATCGGTTATGGTTTAGTTGATTTGGATCACGTGATCACTTAGATGATTAGAGGGATGTCTATCTAAGTGGGAGTTCTTAAGTAATATGATTAATTGAACTTTAATTTATCATGAACTTAGTCCTGGTAGTATTAGCATATCTATGTTGTAGATCAATAGCTCGCGTTTAGCTCCCCTGTTTTATTTTTTGATATGTTCCTAGAGAAAACTAAGTTGAAAAATGTTAGTAGCAATGATGCGGATTGGATCCGTGATCTGAGGATTATCCTCATTGCTGCACAGAAGAATTATGTTCTTGATGCACCGCTAGGTGACAGACCTATTGCAGGAGCAGATGCAGACGTTATGAACGTTTGGTTAGCTCAATGTGATGCCTACTTGATAGTTTAGTGCACCATGCTTTGCGACTTAGAATCGGGGCTTCAAAGACGTTTTTGAAATGCCATGGAGCATATGCGATGTTCCAAGAGTTGAAATTAGTATTTCAGACTCATGCCCGTGTCGAGAGGTATGAGACCTCTGACAGTACTTTGCCTAAAAGATGGAGGAGAATAGCTCAATCAGTGAGCATGTACTCAGATTGTCTGGGTACTACAATTGCTTGAATCAAGTGGGAGTTAATCTTCCAGATAAGATAGTAATTGACAAAGTTCTCTAGTCACCATCACCAAGCTACTAGAACTTTGTGATGAACTATAATGTGCAAGGGATGACGAAAAACAATTCCCAAGCTCTTCGCGATGCTAAAATCGGCGAAGGTAGAAATAAAGAAAAACATCAAGTGTTGATGGTTGACAAGACCACTAGTTTCAAGAAAAGGGGCAAAGGGAAGAAGGGGAACTTCAAGAAGAACGACAAGCAAGTTGCTGCTCGAGTGAAGAAACCCAAGTCTGGAGCTAAGCCTGAGACTAAGTGCTTCTACTGCAAAGGGACTGGTCACTGGAAGCGGAACTACCGCAAGTAATTGGCGGATAAGAAGGATGGCAAAGTGAACATAGGTATATTTGATATACATGTTATTGATGTGTACTTTACTAGTGTTTATAGCAACCCCTCAGTATTTGATACTAGTTCAGTTGCTAAGAGTAGTAACTCAAAACTGGAGTTGCAGAATGAACAGAAACTAGTTAAGGGCGAGGTGATGATGTGTGTTGGTAGTGGTTCCAAGATTGATGTGATCATCATCGCACACTCCCTATACTTTCAGGATTAGTGTGGAACCTAAATAAGTGTTATTTGGTGTTTGTGTTGAGCATGAATATGATTTGATCATGTTTATTGCAATACGGTTATTCATTTAAGTTAGAGAATAATTGTTGTTCTGTTTACATGAATAAAACCTTATATGGTTACACACCCAATGAAAATGGTTCGTTGGATCTAGATCGTAGTGATACACATATTCATAATATTGAAGCCAAAAGATGCAAAGTTAATAATGATAGTGCAACTTATTTGTGGCGCTGCTGTTTAGGTCATATTGGTGTAAAGCGCATGAAGAAACTCCATGCTGATGGGCTTTTTGAATCACTTGATTATGAATCACTTGATGCTTGTGAACCATGCCGCATGGGCAAGATGACTAAGACTCCGTTCTCCGGAACAATGGAGCGAGCAACTGACTTATTGGAAATAATACATACTGATGTATGCGGTCCGATGAGTGTTAAGGCTCACGGCAAGTATCGTTATTTTTTGACCTTCACAGATGATTTGAGCAGATATGGGTATATCTACTTGATGAAACACAAGTTTGAAACATTTGAAAAGTTCAAAGAATTTCAGAGTGAAGTGGAAAATCATCATGACAAGAAAATAAAGTTTCTACGATCTGATCGCGGAGACAAATATTTGAGTTACGAGTTTGGCATTCAATTAAAACAATGTGAAATAGTTTCACAAATTCGTGCCACCAGGAAAACCACAGTATAATGGTGTGTCCGAACGTCATAACTGTACTTTATTGGATATAGTGCAATCTATGATGTTTCTTACCGATTTACCACTATAGTTTTGGGGTTATGCATTAGAGACAGCTACATTCACGTTAAAGGGCACCATCTAAATCCGTTGAGACGACACCGTATGAACTGTGGTTTGGCAAGAAACCAAAGTTGTCGTTTCTTAAAGTTTGGGGTTGCGATGCTTATAAGAAAAAGTTTCATCCTGATAAGCTCAAACCCAAATAAGAGAAATGTGTCTTATTAGGATACCCAAAGGAGACAGTTGGGTACACCTTCTATCACAGATCCGAAGGCAAGATATTCGTTGCTAGGAATGGATCCTTTCTAGAGAAGGAGTTTCTCTCGAAAGAAGTGAGTGGGAGGAAAGTATAACTTGATGAGGTAACTGTACCTGCTCCCTTATTGGAAAGTAGTTCATCACAGAAATCTGTTCCTGTGACTACTACACCAACTAGTGAGGAAGCTGATGATGATGATCATGTAACTTCAGATCAAGTTACTACCGAACCTCGTAGGTAAACCAGAGTGAGATCCGCACCAGAGTGGTACGGTAATCCTGTTCTGGAGGTTATGTTACTAGACCATGATGAACCTACGAACTATGAAGAAGCAATGGTAAGCCCAGATTCCGCAAAATGGCTTGAGGCCATGAAATCTGAGATGAGATCCATGTATGAGAACAAAGTATGGACTTTGGTTGACTTGCCCGATGATCGGCAAGCCATCGAGAATAAATGGATCTTCAAGAAGAAGATTGACGCTGACAGTAATGTTACTGTCTATAAAGCTCGACTTGTTGCAAAAGGTTTTCGACAAGTTCAAGGGATTGACTACGATAAGTCCTTCTCACCCGTAGCGATGCTTAAGTCTGTCCGAATCATGTTAGCAATTGCCGCATTTTATGATTATGGAATTTGGCAAATGGATGTCAAAACTGCATTCCTGAATGGATTTCTGGGAGAAGAGTTGTATATGATGCAACCGGAAGGTTTTGTCGATCCAAAGGGAGCTAACAAAAGTGTGCAAGCTCCAGCGATCAATTTATGGACTGGTGCAAGCCTCTCGGAGTTGGAATAAACGTTTTGATAGTGTGATCAAAGCATATGGTTTTATACAGTCTTTTGGAGAAGCCTGTATTTACAAGAAAGTGAGTGGGAGCTCTGTAGCATTTCTGATATTATATGTCGACGACATATCGTTGATTGGAAATGATATAGAATTTCTGGATAGCATAAAAGGATATTTGAATAAGAGTTTTTCAATGAAGGACCTCGGTGAAGCTGCTCATATATTGGGAATCAAGATCTATAGAGATAGACCGAGACGCTTAATTGGACTTTCACAAAGCACATACCTTGACAAGATTTTGAAGTAGTTCAAAATGGAACAGTCAAAGAAAGAGTTCTTGCCTATGTTACAAGGTGTGAAATTGAGTAAGACTCAAAGTCTGACCATGGCAGAAGATATAAAGAGAATGAAAGTCATTCCCTATGCCTCAGCCATAGGTTCTATAAAGTATGCCATGTTGTGTACCAGATCTATTGTATACCCTACACTGAGTTTGGCAAGGGAGTACAATAGTGATCCAGGAGTAGATCACTGGACAGCGGTCAAAATTATCCTTAGTGGAATAAGGATATGTTTCTCGATTATGGAGGTGACAAAAGGCTTGTCGTAAAGGGTTACGTGGATGCAAGTTTTGACACTGATCCAGATGACTCTAAGTCTCAATCTGGATACATATTGAAAGTGGGAGCAATTAGCTAAAGTAGCTCCGTGCAGAGCATTGTAGACATAGAAATTTGCAAAATACATACGGATCTAAATGTGGCAGACCCGTTGACTAAACCTCTCTCACAAGCAAAACATGATCACACCTTAGTACTCTTTGGGTGTTAATCACATAGCGATGTGAACTAGATTATTGACTCTAGTAAACCCTTTGGGTGTTGGTCAGATGACGATGTGAACTATGGGTGTTAATCACATGGTGATGTGAACTATTGGTGTTAAATCACATGGCGATGTGAACTAGATTATTGACTCTAGTGCAAGTGGGAGACTGAAGGAAATATGCCCTAGAGGCAATAATAAAGTTATTATTTATTTCCTTATTTTCATGATAAATGTTTATTATTCATGCTAGAATTGTATTAACCGAAAACTTGATATATGTGTGAATACATAGACAAACAGAGTGTCACTAGTATGCCTCTACTTGACTAGCTCGTTGATCAAAGATGGTTATGTTTCCTAGCCATAGACAAAGAGTTGTCATTTTATTAACGGGATCACATCATTAGGAGAATGATGTGATTGACTTGGCCCATTCCGTTAGCTTAGCACTTGATCGTTTAGTATGTTGCTATTGCTTTCTTCATGACTTATGCATGTTCCTATGACTATGAAATTATGCAACTCCCGTTTACCAGAGGAACACTTTGTGTGCTACCAAACGTCACAACGTAACTGGGTGATTATAAAGGTGCTCTACAGGTGTCTCCGAAGGTACTTGTTGGGTTGGCGTATTTTGAGATTAGGAGTTGTCACTCCGATTGTCGGAGAGGTATCTCTGGGCCCACTTGGTAATGCACATCACTATAAGCCTTGCAAGCATTGTAACTAATAAGTTAGTTACGGGATCATGTATTACGGACCGAGTAAAGAGACTTGCCGATAACGAGATTGAACTAGGTATCGAGATACCGATGATCGAATCTCGGGCAAGTAACATACCGATGACAAAGGGAACAACGTATGTTGTTATGCGGTTTGACCGATAAAGATCTTCGTAGAATATGTGGGAGCCAATATGAGCATCCAGGTTCCGCTATTGGTTATTGACCGGAGACGTGTCTCGGTCATGTCTACATTGTTCTCGAACCCGTAGGGTCCGCACGCTTAAAGTTCGATGACGGTTATATTATGAGTTTATGTGTTTTGATGTACCGAAGGTAGTTCGGAGCCCCGGATGAGATCGGGGACAGGACAAGGAGTCTCGAAATGGTCGAGACGTAAAGACTGATATATTGGACGACTATATTCGGACATCGGAAAGGTTCCGAGTGATTCGGGTATTTTTCGGAGTACCGGAGAGTTACGGGAATTCGCCGGGGAGTATATGGACCTTATTGGGCTTTAGGGGAAAGAGAGAGGAGAGGCTGGGCGCCCCCCCAAGGCCTAGTCCGAATTGGACTAGGGGGAGGGGCTGCGCCCCTCCTTCCTTCTCTTCTCTCTCCCCTTTCCTTGACTCCCACTCCTACTACTTGGAAGGGAGAAATCCTACTCCCAGTGGGAATAGGACTCCTCCTAGGGCGCGCCATAGAGAGGGCCGGCCCTCCCCCTCCTCCGCTCCTTTATATACGGGGGGCACCCCTTGGAGACACAACAATTGATCGTTTGATCTTTTAGCCGTGTGCGGTGCCCCCCCTCCACCATAGTCCACCTCGATAATACTGTAGCGGTGCTTAGGCGAAGCCCTGCGTCGGTAGAACATTATCATCGTCACCACGCCGTCGTGCTGACGAAACTCTCCCTCAACACTCGGCTGGATCGGAGTTGGAGGGACGTCATCGGGCTGAACGTGTGCTGAACTCGGCGGTGCCGTGCGTTCGGTACTTGATCGGTCGGATCATGAAGACGTACGACTACATCAACCGCGTTGTGCTAACGCTTCCGCTTTCGGTCTACGAGGGTACGTGGACAACACTCTCCCCTCTCGTTGCTATGCATCACCATGATCTTGCGTGTGCGTAGGAATTTTTTTTGAAATTACTACGTTCCCCAATAGAGTTTCTCTCGAAAGAAGTGAGTGGGAGGAAAGTAGAACTTGACGAGGTAACTGTACCTGCTCCCTGATAACCCACAAGTATAGGGGATCGCAACCGTTTTCGAGGGTAGAGTATTCAACCCAAATTTATTG
The DNA here is from genome assembly GCF_018294505.1 of Triticum aestivum. Classification (NCBI taxonomy): domain Eukaryota; kingdom Viridiplantae; phylum Streptophyta; class Magnoliopsida; order Poales; family Poaceae; genus Triticum; species Triticum aestivum. The sequence continues at coordinate 450,585,875 of NC_057805.1, read as the reverse complement.
ATTCGACACAAGGGGAGCCAAAGAATATTCTCATGTATTAGCAGTTGAGTTGTCAATTCAACCACACCTGGATAATTTAATATCTGCAGCAAAGTATTTAGTAGCAAAGTAGTATGGAAGTAACGGTAACGGTGGCAAAAGTAACAATAGCAGTTTTGTAGTAATTGTAACTATGGCAACGGAAAAGTAACTAAGCAAAGAGCAATATGCGAAAAGCTCGTAGGCATTGGATCGGTGATGGAGAAATATGTCGGATGCCATTATTCATGCAACAGTTATAACATAGGGTGACACAGAACTAGCTCCAATTCATCAATGTAATGTAGGCATGTATTCCGAATATAGTCATACGTGCTTATGTAAAAGAACTTGCATGACATCTTTTGTCCTACCCTCCCGTGGCAGCGGGGTCCTAGTGGAAACTAAGGGATATTAAGGCCTCCTTTTAATAGAGTACCGGACCAAAGCATTAACACATAGTGAATACATGAACTCCTCAAACTACGGTCATCACCGGGAGTGGTCCCGATTATTATCACTTCGGGGTTACCGGATCGTAACACATAGTAGGTGACTATTGACTTGCAAGATAGGATGAAGAACTCTCATATATTCATGAAAACATAATAGGTTCTGATATGAATTCATGACACTCGGGCCCTAGTGACAAGCATTAAGCATAGCAAAGTCATAGAAACATCAATCTCAGAACATAGTGGATACTAGGGTTCAAACCCTAACAAAACTAACTCGATTACATGATAAATCTCATCCAACCCATCATCGTCCAGCAAGCCTACGATGGAATTACTCATGCACCGCGGTGAGCATCATGAAATTGGTGATGGAGGAAGGTTGATGATGACGACGGCGACGGATTCCCCTCTCCGGAGTCCCGAACGGACTCCAGATCAGCACTCCTGAGAGAGTTTAGGGCTTGGCGGCGGCTCCGTATTGTAAAACGCGATGAATCCTTCTCTCTAATTTTTTTCTCCCCGAACGTGAATATATGGAGTTGGAGTTGAGGTCGGTGGAGCACCAGGGGGCCCACGAGGCAGGGGGCGCGCCTAGGGGGGTAGGCGCCCCCACCCTCGTGGACAGGGTGTGGGCCCCCTGGCCTTGATTCTTTTGCCAGTATTTTTTATTAATTCCAAAAATATTCTCCGTGAAGTTTCAGTTCATTCTGAGAACTTTTATTTCTGCACAAAAATAACACCATGGCAATTCTGCTGAAAACAGCGTCAGTCCGGATTAGTTCCATTCAAATCATGCAAGTTAGAGTCCAAAACAAGGGCAAAAGTGTTTGGAAAAGTAGATACGATGGAGACGTATCACTCCCTTATTGGAAAGTAGTTCATCACAGAAATCAGTTCCTGTGACTACTACACCAATTAGTGAGGAAGCTAATGATGTTGATCATGTAACTTCAGATCAAGTTACTACTAAACCTCGTAGGTCAACCAGAGTAAGATCCGCACCAGAGTGGTACGGTAATCCGGTTCTGGAGGTTGTGTTACTTGACCATGACGAACCTACGTACTATGAGGAAGCAATGATGAGCCCAGATTCTGCAAAATGGCTTGAGGCCATCAAATCTGAGATGGGATCCATGTATGAGAACAAAGTGTTTATCTCCTAAAACAGCAATCTTGAGAACACTAAGGTCGGGAACACACATGTGACATGCCTCATCCTTACCGTTTATGCATCTACCTATAAAGAGAGCAAAATAATGTATAGCAGGAAAATGAATGCTTCCTATGGTAGCTTGTGTTATTTCCCTTGATGCCCCCATAGTGATACTAGCAAGAAAATCCTTAATCTCAGATTTGTGAGGTTCACTAGCACTACCCCACTGCGGAAGTTTACAAGCAGTATTAAAATCCTCTAAGTCCATAGTATAAGATTTACCATAGAGATCAAATAGGACAGTGTGAGAATTACGTGAAGATGAAAATTTGAACCTTCTCACAAAGGAGTCGGTTAGGTGATAATACTGAGGGCACATATCTAGCATGAAGCCCTTGAGTTCAGCATTAAGCACATATGCGTCAAATTCCTCCTTAATTCCTGCTCGAACCATGAAATCTTCTGACGGCCATTCACAAGGCCGCACTTGAGCTTCTCTGGGTGGTTCATGGTCCGGCTCACGTATTGCGGGCCTGGATCCTTGCTTCCTTGAAGAACAACCTTGATACATTTTCCTAAACATATTTCTTCCTTTGAAAAATTTCTGAATTTTTTTAGTAACTTCAAATAAAAGTGAACCAAACTCAGCAAAATTGATAGCAACTACTCCCACAAGTGCCTAGAGACTATATCATGCATTAGAACTACTTGGGACCATACAAATTTGACATGCAAGCTCAAGAACAGGGTCACCTAGGCAGCAAAAATTTGCAATGAATAAAGCACTAGAACAAAAACTAATTGGACCATTGGGGAGTTACATACCGAACAACAATCCCCCAAAGCAGTTTTGTGAGTGGAGCTTTGAGCAAGGAGATCGAAAATCGCAGCAAAATGAGCTAGAACTCGTGCTTTAGCTGGTTGGTGATTTTTTGGGAGGAAGAAGGAGTGTGTGGGTACAGGAATAAGTGGAGGGGGACCACCAGGGGCCCACGAGGCAGGGGGCGCGCCCAGGGGGTGGGCGCGCCCTGGACCCTCGTGGCCAGGTGCTTGCTCCCCCTGCTGTGTTCTCAGTGCCAGATATTCTCAAATATTCTAGAAAAAATCATATTTCATTTTCAGGGCATATGAAGAACTTCTATTTTTGGGGTATTTTTTATTGCACGGATAATTCAGAAAACAGGCAGAATATACTATTTTTGCTTTATTTATTCTAAATAACAGAAAGTAAAAGGAGGGTACAGAAGGTTGTGCTTTCTAACTTTGTCCATCTCATGCTCGTCAAAAGGAATCCGCTAACAAGGTTGGTCAAGTCTTGTTAACAAATTCATTCCGAATCACATGAAATCGGAGAATTTTCGAATAGCACTAGGTTACCTCAACGGGGATATGCACGTCCCCAATAATAAGAATATCATATTTCTTCTTGACAGTAGGAAGAGGAAATTAAAAACCTCCAATAATAATAGATGGAATTTTTCCAATAGAATTGATACTGTGGACTTGAGGTTGTTTCCTCGGAAAGTGTGTCGTATGTTCATCACCATTAAGATGAAAAGTGACATTCCTTTGTTACAATCAATAACAGCCCCTGCAGTATTCAAAAAGGGTCTTCCAATGATAATCGACATACTATCGTCCTCGGGAATACCAAGAATAACAAAGTCCGTTAAAATAGTAACATTTGCAACCACAATAGGCACATCCTCACAAATACCGACAGGTATAGGGGTTGATTTATAAGAAATTTGCAAAGATATTTCAGTAGGTGTCAACTTATTCAATTCAAGTCTACGATATAAAGACAGAGGCATAACACTAACACCGGCTCCAAGATCACATAAAGAAGTTTAACATAGTTTCTTTTAATGAAGCATGTTATAGTTGGTACTCCTGGATCTCCAAGTTTCTTTGGTATCCCACCTTTAAAAGTATAATTAGCATGCATGGTGAAAATTTCAGCTTCCGATATCTTTCTTTTATTTTCAATAATATCTTTCATGTACTTAGCATAAGGATTCACTTTAAGCATATCAGTCAAACACATACGTAAAAAGATAGGTCTAATCATTTCAGCAAAACGCTCAAAATCCTCATCATCCTTTTTCTTGGATGGTTTAGGAGGAAAAGGCATGGGTTTCTGAACCCATGGTTCTCTTTCTTTACCGTGCTTCCTAGCAACGAAGTCTCTCTTATCATAACGTTGATTCTTTGATTGTGGGTTATCAAGATCAACAGCAGGTTCAGTTTCTACATCCTTGTTACTACTAGGTTGAGCATCCACATGAACATCATCATTAACATTATCACTAGGTTCATGTTCATCACCTGATTGTGTTTCAGCATCAGAGATAGAAATATCATTAGGATTCTCAGGTGTGTCAACAACAGGTTCACTAGAAGCATGCAAAGTCCTATCATTTTTCTTTTTCTTCCTCTTAGAACGACTAGGTGCATCTACATTTGTTCTTTGAGAATCTTGCTCAATTCTCTTAGGGTGGCCCTCAGGATACAAAGGTTCCTGAGTCATTTTACCACCTCAAGTCATAACTCTAACAAAATTATCATTTTTCTTATTATTTAATTCATTGAGCAAATCATTTTGAGCTTTAAGCACTTATTCTACTTGAGTGGTAACCATAGAAGCATGTTTATTAATGAGTTTAAGTTCACCTTTAACTCTAGACATATAATCACTCAAGCGTTCAATCATATAAGCATTGCGTTTCAACTATCGACCAACATAAGCATTGAAGTTTTCTTGTTTAACCATCAAGTCATCAAACTCATCCAAGCATTGGCTAGCAAACTTAGTAGACGGGATTTCAGCTTTATCATATCTATAGAGAGAATTTACCTTTACTACCTATGTTGGGTTATCAAGACCGTGTATTTCTTCAACAGGCGGCAAATTAAGACCATGTATTTCTTCAATAGGAGGTAAATTCTTAACATCATCTGCTTTAATACCCTTTTCTTTCATAGATTTCTTTGCCTTTTGCGTATCTTCAGGACCGAGAAATAGAATACCCCTCTTCTTCGGAGTTGGCTTAGGAGTTGGTTCAGGAAGTGTCCAATTGTTTTCATTAGTCAACATATTATTCAATAGTAATTCAGCTTGATCAACTGTTCTTTCCCTGAAAACACAACCAGCACAACTATCCAGGTGGTCGCTGGAAGCATCGGTTAGTCCATTATAAAAGATATCAAGTATTTCATTTTTCTTGAGAGGATGATCATGCAAAGCATTAAGTAGTTGGAGAAGCCTCCCCCAAGCTTGTGGGAGACTCTCTTCTTCAATTTGCACAAAATTATATATTTCCCTTAAAGCAGCTTGTTTCTTATGAGTGGGGAAATATTTAGCACAGAAGTAATAAGTCATATTCTGGGGACTACGCACACAACCAGGATCAAGAGAATTAAACCATGTTTTAGCATCACCCTTTAATGAGAACGGAAATAATTTAAGGATATAGCAGTAGCGAGTTTTCTCATCATTAGTGAACAGGGTGGCTATATCATTTAATTTAGTAAGATGCGCCACAACAATTTCAGATTCATAGCCATAAAAAGGATAAGATTCAACCAGAGTAATTATCTCAGGATCGACAGAGAAATCATAATCCTTATCAGTAACATAGATCGGTGAAGTAGCAAAAGCAGGGTCATGTTTCATTCTAGCATTCAAAGACTTTTCTTTCAGCTTAGCTAATAATTTCTTAAGATCGTTCCTATCATTGCAAGCAAGAAAGTCTCTAGCAGTTTCTTCATCCATAACATAACCCTCAGGCACAACAGGCAATTCATATCTAGGGGGAGAATTTTCATCATCACTTTCATCAATATTATTAGTTTCAATAATTTCATTCTCTCTAGCCCTAGCAAATTGTTCATAAAGAAATTCACCCGGTGGCACAGTATTATCAAGCATAGAAGTAGTTTCATCATAAGTATCATGCATAGCAGAAGTGGCATCATCAATAACATGCGACATATCAGAATTAATAGCAGAAGCAGGTTTAGGTGTCACAAGCTTACTCAAAACAGAGGGAGAATCAAGTGCAGAGCTAGATGGCAGTTCCTTACCTCCCCTCGTAGTTGAGGGATAAATTTTGGTTTTCTCATCTTTCAAGTTCCTCATAGTGACCAGCAGATATAAATCCCAAGTGACTCAAAGAATAGAGCTATGCTCCTTGTCAATGGCGCCAGAAAATAGTCTTGGTAACCCACAAGTATAGGGGATCGCAACAGTTTTCGAGGGTAGAGTATTCAACCCAAATTTATTGATTCGACACAAGGGGAGCCAAATAATATTCTCAAGTATTAGCAGTTGAGTTGTCAATTCAACCACACCTGGATAACTTAATATCTGCAGCAAAGTATTTAGTAGCAAAGTAGTATGGAAGTAACGGTAACGGTGGCAAAAGTAACAGTAGCAGTTTTGTAGTAATTTTAACAGTGGCAACAGAAAAGTAACTAAGCAAAGAGCAATATGTGGAAAGCTCGTAGGCATTGGATCGGTGATGGAGAATTATGTTGGATGTGATTATTCATGCAACAGTTATAACATAGGGTGACACAGAACTAGCTCCAATTCATCAATGTAATGTAGGCACGTATTCCGAATATAGTCATACATGCTTATGGAAAAGAACTTGCATGACATCTTTTGTCCTACCCTCCAGTGGTAGCGGGGTCCTAGTGGAAACCAAGGGATATTAAGGCCTCCTTTTAATAGAGTACTGGACCAAAGCATTAACACATAGTGAATACATGAACTCCTCAAACTACGGTCATCACCGGGAGTGGTCCCGATTATTGTCACTTCGGGGTTACCGGATCGTAACACATAGTAGGTGACTATTGACTTGCAAGATAGGATCAAGAACTCTCATATATTCATAAAAACATAATAGGTTCATATCTGAATTCGTGGCACTCAGGCCCTAGTGACAAGCATTAAGCATAGCAAAGTCATATCAACATCAATCTCAGAACATAGTGGATACTAGGGATCAAACCCTAACAAAACTAACTCGATTACATGATAAATCTCATCCAACCCATCACCGTCCAGCAAGCCTACGATGGAATTACTCATGCATGGCGATGAGCATCATGAAATTGGTGATGGAGAAAGGTTGAAGATGACGACGGCGACGGATTCCCATCTCCGGAGCCCTGAACAGACTCCAGATCAGCCCTCCCGAGAGTGTTTAGGGCTTGGCGGCGGCTCCGTATCGTAAACCGCGATGAATCCTTCTCTCTGATTTTTTTCTCCCCGAACGTGAATATATGGAGTTGGAGTTGAGGTCGGTGGAGCACCAGGGGGCCCACGAGGCAGGGGGCGCGCCCCCCACCCTCGTGGACAGGGTGTGGGCCCCCTGGCCTTGATTCTTTCGCCAGTATTTTCTATTAATTCCAAAAATATTCTTCGTGAAGTTTCAGGTCATTCCGAGAACTTTTATTTCTGCACAAAAATAACACCATGGCAATTCTGCTGAAAACAGCGTCAGTCTAGGTTAGTTCCATTCAAATCATGCAAGTTAGAGTCCAAAACAAGGGCAAAAGTGTTTGGAAAAGTAGATACGATGGAGCCGTATCACTCCCTTATTGGAAAGTAGTTCATCACAGAAATCAATTCCTCTGACTACTACATCAATTAGTGAGCAAGCTAATGATGATGATCATGTAACTTCAGATCAAGTTACTACCGAACCTCGTAGGTAAACCAGAGTGAGATCCGCACTAGTGTGGTACGGTAATCCTGTTCTGGAGGTTATGTTACTAGACCATGACGAACCTACGAACTATGAAGAAGCGATGGTGAGCCCAGATTCCGCAAAATGGCTTGAGGCCATGAAATCTGAGATGGGATCCATGTATGAGAACAAAGTATGGACTTTGGTTGACTAGCCCGATGATCGGCAAGCCATCGAGAATAAATGGATCTTCAAGAAGAAGACTGGCGCTGACAGTAATGTTACTGTCTATAAAGCTCGACTTGTTCCAAAAGGTTTTCGACAAGTTCAAGGGATTGACTACGATAAGACCTTCTCACCCGTAGCGATGCTTAAGTCTGTCCGAATCATGTTAGCAATTGCCGCATTTTATGATTATGAAATTTGGCAAATGGATGTCAAAACTGCATTCCTGAATGGATTTCTGGAAGAAGGGTTGTATATGATGCAACCGGAAGGTTTTGTCGATCCAAAGGGAGCTAACAAAAGTGTGCAAGCTCCAGCGATCCATTTATGGACTGGTGCAAGCCTCTCGGAGTTGGAATAAACATTTTGATAGTGTGATCAAAGCATATGGTTTTATACAGACTTTTGGAGAAGACTGTATTTACAAGAAAGTGAGTGGGAGCTCTTTAGCATTTCTGATATTATATGTGGATGACATATTGTTGATTGGAAATGATATAGAATTTCTGGATAGCATAAAAGGATATTTGAATAAGAGTTTTTCAATGAAGGACCTTGGTGAAGCTGCTTATATATTGGGCATCAAGATCTATGGAGATAGATCAAGACGATTGATAAGATTTTTCAATGAGTACATACCTTGACAAGATTTGAAAGTAATTCAAAATGGAACAGTCAAAGAAGGAGTTCTTGCCTGTGTTGCAAGGTGTGAAGTTGAGTAAGACTCAAAACCCGACCACAACAGAAAATAGAAAGAGAATGAAAAGACATTCCCTATGCCTCAGTCATAGGTTCTATAAAGTATGCTATGCTATGTACCAGACCTATTGTGTACCTCGCCATGAGTTTGGCAAGAGGGTACAATAGTGATCCAGGAGTGGATCACAGGACAACGGTCAAAATTATCCTTAGTGGAATAAGGAAATGTGTCTCGGTTATGGAGTTGACAAAGAGTTCGTCGTAAAGAGTTATGTCGATGCAAGCGTTAATACCGATCTGGATGACTCTAAGTCTCAATCTAACTACATATTGAAAGTGGGAGCAAATAGCTAGAGTAGCTCCGTGCAGAGTATTGTAGACATAGAAATTTGCAAAATACATACGGATCTGAATGTTGCAGACCCGTAGACTAAAAATTTCTCACACAAGCAAAACATGATCACACCTTAGTGCTCTTGGGTATTATCCACATAGCAATGTGAACTAGTTATTGACTCTAGTAAACCCTTTGAGTGTTGGTCACATGACGATGTGAACTATGGGTGTTAATCACATGGTGATGTGAACTATTGGTGTTAAATCACATGGCGATGTGAACTAGATTATTGACTCTAGTGCAAGTGGGAGACTGAAGGAAATATGCCCTAGAGGCAATAATAAAGTTATTATTTATTTCCTTATATCATGATAAATGTTTATTATTCATGCTAGAATTGTATTAACCGGAAACTTAGTACATGTGTGAATACATAGACAAACAGAGTGTCACTAGTATGCCTCTACTTGACTGGCTCGTTGAATCAAAGTTTGTTAAGTTTCCTAGCCATAGACATGAGTTGTCATTTGATTAACGGGATCACATCATTAGAGAATGATGTGATTGACTTGACCCATTCTGTTAGCTTAGCACTTGATCGTTTAGTTTGTTGCTATTGCTTTCTTCATGACTTATACATGTTCCTATATGACTATGAGATTATGCAACTCCCGAATACCGGAGGAACACTTAGTGTGCTATCAAACGTCACAACATAACTGGGTGATTATAAAGATGCTCTACAGGTGTCTCCGAAGGTGTTTGTTGAGTTGGCATAGATCGAGATTAGGATTTGTTACTCCGATGTCAGAGAGGTATCTCTGGGCCTTCTCGGTAATGCACATCACTATAATCCTTGCAATCAATGTGACTAATGAGTTAGTTACGGGATGATGCATTATGGAACGAGTAAAGAGACTTGCCGGTAATGAGATTGAACTAGGTATTGAGATACCGACAATCGAATCTCGGGCAAGTAACATACCGATGACAAAGGGAACAACGTATGTTGTTATGCGGTTTGACCGAAAGATCTTCGTAGAATATGTAGGAACCAATATGAGCATCCAGGTTCCGCTGTTGGTTATTGACCGGAGATGAGTCTCGGTCATGTCTACATAGTTCTCGAACCCGTAGGGTTCGCACGCTTAACGTTTGGTGACGATCGGGATTATGAGTTTATGTGTTTTGATATACCGAAGTTTGTTCGGAGTCCCGGATGTGATCACAGGCATGATGAGGAGTCTCCAAATGGTCGAGACATAAAGATCGATATATTGGAAGCCTATGTTTGTACATCGGAATGGTTCCGGGTGAGTTCGGGCATTTACCGGAGTACCGGGGGGTTACCAGAACCCCCCGGGGAGTATATGGGCCTTATTGGGCCTTAGTGGGAGAGAGGAGGAGGCAGCCAAGGTGGGGGCGCCCCCCAAGCCCAATCTGAATTGGGGTGGGGGCCGACCCTCCTTTCCTTCTCCTTCTCTCCTCCTTCCTTCCTCTCCTACTCCAACTAAGGAAGGGGGGGAATCCTACTCCAGTGGGAGTAGGAATCCCCTTGGGCGCACCACCATAGAGAGGGCCGGCCCTCCCCTCCTCCACTCCTGTATATACGGGGGAGGGGGCACCCCATAGACCCACAAGTTGATTTCTTAGCCATGTGTGGTGCCCCCTCTACAGATTTCCACCTCGGTCATATTGTCTTAGTGCTTAGGCGAAGCCATGCGTCGGTAACTTCATCATCACCGTCATCACGCCGTCGTGCTGACGAAGCTCTCCCTCGACACTCAGCTGGATCTAGAGTTCGTGGGACATCACCGAGCTGAACGTGTGCAGATCGCGGAGGTGCCATACTTTCGGTACTAGGATCGGTCGGATCATGAAGACGTACGACTACATCAACCGTGTTGTCATAGCGCTTCCGCTTTCGGTCTACGAGGGTACATGGACAACACTCTCCCCTCTCGTTGCTATGCATCACCTAGATGGATCTTGCGTGTGCGTAGGATTTTTTTAAATTACTGCATTCCCCAACAGTGGCATCCGAGCCAGGTTTATGCGTAGATGTTATATGCACGAATAGAACACAAAGAATTGTGGGCGATAATAGTCATACTGCTTACCAGCATGTCATACTTTGATTTGGTGGTATTGTTGGATGAAGCGACCCGAACCGACATTACTCATACGCTTACGCGAGACTGGTTCTACCAACGTGCTTTGCACATAGGTGGCTGGCGGGTGTCAGTTTCTCCAACTTTAGTTGAATCGAGTGTGGCTACGCCCGGTCCTTGTTGATGGTTAAAACAGCACACTTGACGAATAATGGTTGTGGTTTTGATGCATAGGTAAGAACGGTTCTTGCTCAGCCTGTAGCAGCCACGTAAAACTTGCAACAACAAAAAAGAGGACACCTAACTTGTTTTTGCAGGGCATGTTTTGATGTGATATGGTCAAGAAATGATGCTAAATTTTATTGTATGAGATGATCATGTTTTGTAACAGAGTTATCGGCAACTGGCAGGAGCCATATGGTTGTCGCTTTAATTTATGCAATGCAATCGCCCTGTAATTGTTTTTACTTTATCACTAAGCGGTAGCGATAGTCGTAGAAGCAATAGTTGGCGAGACGACAATGATGCTACGATGGAGATCAAGGTGTCGCGCTGGTGATGATGGAGATCATGACGGTGCTTTGGAGATGGAGATCAAAGGCACAAGATGATGATGGCCATATCATATCACTTATATTGATTGCATGTGATGTTTATCCTTTATGCATCTTATTTTGCTTAGTACGGCGGTAGCATTATAAGATGATCTCTCACTAAATTTCAAGGTATAAGTGTTCTCCCTGAGTATGCACCGTTGCTATAGTTCGTCGTGATGAGACACCACGTGATGATCGAGTGTGATAAGCTCTATGTTCACATACAACGGGTGCAAGCCAGTTTTTCACACGCAAAATACTCGGGTTAAACTTGACAAGTCTAGCATATGCAGATATGGCCTCGGAACACTGAGACCGAATGGTCGAGCGTGAATCATATAGTAGATATGATCAACATAGTGATGTTCACCATTGAAAACTGCTCCATCTCACGTGATGATCGGACATGGTTTAGTTGATATGGATCACGTGATCACTTAGATGATTAGAGGGATGTCTATCTAAGTGGGAGTTCTTAAGTAATATGATTAATTGAACTTTAATTTATCATGAACTTAGTCCTGGTAGTATTTGCATAGCTATGTTGTAGATCAATAGCTCGCGATGTAGATCCTCGTTTATTTTTTATATGTTCCTAGAGAAAAACTATGTTGAAAGATGATAGTAGCAATGATGCGGACTAGATCCGTAATCTGAGGATTATCCTCATTGCTGCACAGAAGAATTATGTCCTTGATGCACCGCTAGGTGACAGACCTATTGCAGGAGCAGATGCAGATGTTATGAACGTTTGGCAAGCTCGGTATGATAACTACTTGATAGTTTAGTGCGCCATGCTTTAAGGCTTAGAACCGGGACTTCAAAAACATTTTGAACGCCACGGAACATATAAGATGTTCCAAGAGCTGAAATTTGTATTTCAGACTCATGCCCGAGTCGAGAGGTATGAAACCCTTGACAAGTATTTTGCCTACAAGATGGAGGAGAATAGCTCAACCAGTGAGCATGTGCTCAGAATGTCTGAGTACTACAATCGCTTGAATCAATGGGAGTTTATCTTCCAGATAAGATAGTGATTGACAGAATTCTCTAGTCACTATCACCAAGTTACTGGAACATTGTGATGAACTATAATATCCAGGGGATGACTAAAATGATTCCCGAGCTCTTCGTGATGCTGAAATTGACTAAGGTAGAAATCAAGAAAAGCATCAAATGTTGATGGTTGACAAGACCACTAGTTTCAAGTAAAAGGGCAAGGGAAAGAAAGGGAACTTCAAGAAGAATGGCAAGCAAGTTGCCACTCCCATGAAGAAGACAAAGATAGACCCAAGCTTGAAACTGAGTGCTTCTACTGCAAAGGAAATGGTCATTGGAAGTGGAACTGCCCTAGATAATTGGCGGATAAGAAGGATGGCAAAGTGAACAAAGGTATATTTGATATACATGTTATTGATGTGTAATTTACTAGTGTTTATAGAAACCCCTCGGTATTTGATACTGGTCCAGTTGCTAAGAGTAGTAACTCGAAACGGGAGTTGCAAAATAAACAGAGACTAGTTAAGGGCGAGGTGATGATGTGTGTTGGAAGTGATTCCAAGGTTGATAAGATCACCATCGCACACTCCCTTTTTCCTTCAGGATTAGTATTGGAACTAAATAAACGTTATTTGGTGTTTGCGTTGAGCATAAATATGATTGGATCATGTTTATTGCGATACGGTTATTCATTTAAGTCAGAGAATAATTGTTGTTCTTTTTACATGAATAAAACCTTATATGGTCTTACATCCAATGTAAATGGTTTACTGAATCTCGATCACAATGATACACATAATATTGATGCCAAAAGATATAAGTTTAATAATGATAGTGCAACTTATTTGAGGCACTGTCGTTTAGGTCATATTGGTATAAAGCGCATGAAGAAACTCCATGTCGATGGGATTTTGGAATCACTTGATGCTTGCGAACCATGCCTCATGGGCAAGATGACTAAGACTCCGTTCTCCGGAACAATGGAGCGAGCAACAGACTTGTTGGAAATAATACATACTGATGTATGCAGTCCGATGAGTGTTGAGGCTCGCGGCAGGTATCGTTATTTTCTGACCTTCACAGATGATTTGAGCAGATATGGATATATCTACTTGATGAAACATAAATCTGAAACATTTGAAAAGTTCAAAGAATTTCAGAGTGAAGTGGAAAATCATCGTAACAAGAAAATAACGTTTCTACGATCTGATCGTTGAGGTGAATATTTGAGTTACAAGTTTGGTCTTCACTTGAAACAATGTGGAATAGTTTCGCAACTAACGCCACCTGGAACACCACAGCGTAATGGTGTGTCCGAACATCGTAACCGCACTTTATTAGATATGGTGCGATCTATGATGTCTCTTACCGATTTACCACTATCGTTTTGGGGTTATGCATTAGAGACAGCTGCATTCACGTTAAATAGGGCACCATCTAAATTCGTTGAGACGACACCGTTTGGCAAGAAACCTAAGCTGTCGTTTCTTAAAGTTTGGGGCTGCGATGGTTATGTGAAAAAACTTCAACCTGATAAGCTCGAACCCAAATCGGAGAAATGTATCTTCATAGGATACCCAAAAGAGAATGTTGGGTACACCTTCTATCATAGATCCGAAGGCAAGATATTCGTTGCTAAGAATGGATCCTTTCTAGAGAAGGAGTTTCTCTCGAAAGAAGTGAGTGGGAGGAAAGTAGAACTTGATGAGGTAATTGTACCTGCCCCCTTATTGGAAAGTAGTTCATCACATAAATCAGTTCCAGTGATTCCTTCACCAATTAGTGAGGAAGCTAATGATGATGATCATGAAAACTTCTGATCAAGTTACTATCGAACCTCGTAGGTCAACCAGAGTAAGATCCGCACGAGAGTGGTACAATAATCCTATTCTGGAAATCTTGTTACTAGACCATGACAAACCTACGAACTATGAGGCTCGCGGCGGGTATCGTTATTTTCTGACCTTCACAGATGATTTGAGCAGATATGGGTATATCTACTTAATGAAACACAAGTCTGAAACATTTGAAAAGTTCAAAGAATTTCAGAGTGAAGTGGAAAATCATCGTAACAAGAAAATAAAATTTCTACGATCTGATCACGGAGGCGAATATTTGAGTTACGAGTTTGGCCTTCATTTAAAACAATGTGGAATAGTTTCACAACTCACGTCACCTGGAACACCACAGCGTAATGGTGTGTCCGAACATCGTAACCGTACTTTATTAGATATGGTGTGATCTATGATGTCTCTTACCGATTTACCACTATCGTTTTGGGGTTATGCATTAGAGACAGCTGCATTCATGTTAAATAGGGCACCATCTAAATCCGTTGAGACGACACCGTATGAACCGTGGTTTGGCAAGAAACCTAAGCTGTCATTTCTTAAAGTTTGGGATTGCGATGCTTATGTGAAAAAGCTTCATCCTAATAAGCTCGAACCCAAATCAGAGGAGTGCGTCTTCATAGGACACCCAAAAGAAACTGTTGGGTACACCTTCTATCACTGATCCAAAGGCAAGATATTTGTTGCTAAGAATGGATCGTTTCTAGAGAAGGAGTTTCTCTCGAAAGAAGTGAGTGGGAGGAAAGTAGAACTTGATGAGGTAATTGTACCTTCTCTTGAATTGGAAAGAAGCTCATCACAGAAAACCGTTCTCGTGATGCCTACACCAATTAGTGAGGAAGCTAATGATGATGATCACGAAACTTCAGATCAAGTTACTACCAACCTCGTAGGTCAACCAGTGTATGTTCCGCACCAGAGTGGTTCGGGAATCCTATTCTAGAAGTCATGTTACTGGACCATGATGAACCTACGAACTATGAGGAAGCAATGATGAGCCCAGATTTCGTGAAATGGCTTGAGGCCATGAAATCTGAGATGGGATCCATGTATGAGAACAAAGTGTGGAGTTTGGTTGACTTGCCCGATGATCGGCAAGCCATTGAGAATAAATGGATCTTCAAGAGGAAGACGGACGCTGATAGTAGTGTTACTATCTACAAAGCTCGAATTATCGCAAAAAGTTTTCGACAAGTTTAAGGTGTTGACTACGATGAGATTTTCTCACTCGTAGCTATGCTTAAGTCTGTCCGAATCATGTTAGCAATCGCCACATTTTATGAAATCTGGCAAATGGATATCAAAACTACATTCCTTAATGGATTTCTTAAAGAAGAGTTGTATATGATACAACAAGAAGGTTTTGTCAATCCTAAAGGTGCTAACAAAGTGTGCAAGCTCCAGCGATCCATCTATGGACTAGTGCAAGCATCTCGGAGTTGGAATATACACTTTGATGAGTTGATCAAAGCATATAGTTTCATACAGAATTGCGGTGAAGCCTGTATTTACAAGAAAGTGAGTGGGAGCACTATAGCCTTTCTGATAAGTATACGTGAAAGACATATTGTTGATCGGAAATGATGTAGAATTTTCTGGAAAACATAAAGGAGTGTTTGAAAGGAGTTTTTCAAAGAAATACCTCGGTGAAGCTGCTTACATATTGAGCATCAAGATCTATAGAGATAGATCAGAACGCTTGATAAGATCAGAACGCTTGATAAGTGCTTCAATGAGTACATACCTTGACAAGATTTTGAAGTAGTTCAAAATGGAACAGTCAAAGAAGGAGTTCTTGCCTGTGTTGCAAGGTGTGAAATTGAGTAAAGACTCAAAACCCGACCACGGCAGAAAATAGAAAGAGAATGAAAAGTCATTCCCTATGCCTCAGTCATAGGTTATATAAAGTATGCTATGTTGTGTATCAGACCTATTGTGTACCTCACCATGAGTTTGGCAAGAGGGTACAATAGTGATTCAGGAGTGGATCACTGGACAGTGGTCAAAGTTATCCTTAGTTACCTAAGAGGACTAAGGAAATATTTCTAGGTTATGGAGGTGATAAAGAGTTCATTGTAAAGAGTTACACCGAAGCAAGCTTTTACATTAATCTAGATGACTCTAATTCTCAATCTAGATACATATTAAAAGTGGGAGCAATTAGCTAGAGTAGCTCTGTGCAGAGCATTGTAGACATAGAAAATTTGCAAAATACATTCGGCTGTGAATGTGGCAGACCCGTTGACTAAACTTCTCTCACAAGCAAAACATGATCACTCTTTGGGTGTTAATCACATAACGATGTGAACTAGATTATTGACTCTAGTAAACCCTTTGGGTATTAGTCACATGGAGATGTGAACTAAATCACATAAAGATGTGGACTATTGGTGTGAAATCACATGACAATGTGAACTAGATTATTGACTCTAGTGCAAGTGGGAGACAGAAGGAAATATGCCCTAGAGGCAATAATAAAGTTGTTATTTATATTTCCTTATATCATGATAAATGTTTATTATTCATGCTAGAATTGTATTAACCGGAAACTTAGTACATGTGTGAATACATAGACAAACAGAGTGTCACTAGTATGCCTCTACTTGACTAGCCCGTTAATCAAAGATGGTTAAGTTTCCTAGCCATAGACATGAGTTCAAGGTGTTGACTACAATGAACTTGTCGAAAACCTTTTTGCGACAATTCGAGCTTTGTAGATAGTAACACTACTATCAGCGTCCATATTCCTCTTGAAGATCTATTTATTCTTAATGGCTTGCCGATCATCGGGCAAGTCAACCAAAGTCCACCCTTTGTTCTTCATACATGGATCCCATCTCAGATTTCATGGCCTCAAGCCATTTTGCGGAATCTAGGCTCATCATCGCTTCCTCATAGTTCGCAGGTTCATCATGGTCTAGTAACATGACTTCCAGAATAGGATTACCGTACCACTCTGGTGCGGACCGTACTCCGGTTGACCTACGAGGTTCGGTAGTAACTTGATCTGAAGTTTCATGATCATCATCATTAGCTTCCTCACTAATTGGTGTAGGAATCACTGGAACTGATTTCTATGATGAACTACTTTCCAATTCGGGAGAAGGTACAATTACCTCTTCAAGTTCTACTTTCCTCCCACTCACTTCTTTTGAAAGAAACTCCTTCTCTATAAAGGATCCATTCTAAGCAACGCTTGCCTTCGGATATGTGATAGAAGGTGTACCCAACAGTTTCCTTTGGGTATCCTATGAAGACACATTTCTCCGATTTGGGTTTGAGCTTATCAGGTTGAAACTTTTTCACATAAGCACCGCAGCCCCAAACTTTAAGAAACGACAGCTTAGGTTTCTTGCCAAACCACAGTTCATATGGTATCGTCTCAATGGATTTAGATGGTGCCTTATTTAACGTGAATGCAGCTGTCTCTAATGCATAACCCCAAAACGATAGTGATAAATCGGTAAGAGACATCATAGATCGCACCATATCTAATAAAGTATGATTATGACATTCGGACACACCATTACGCTGTGGTGTTCCAGGTGGCGTGAGTTGCGAAACTATTCCACATTGTTTCAAATGAAGACCAAACTCGTAACTCAAATATTCGTCTCTGCGATTAGATCGTAGAAACTTTATTTTCTTGTTATGATGATTTTCCACTTCACTCTAAAATTCTTTGAACTTTTCAAATGTTTCAGACTTATGTTTCATCAAGTGGATATACCGATATCTGCTCAAACCATCTGTGAAGGTCAGAAAATAATGATACCCTCCGCGAGCCTCAACACTCATCGGATCGCATACATCAGTATGTATATTTCCAATAAGTCAGTTGCTCGCTCCATTGTTCCGGAGAACAGAGTCTTAGTCATCTTGCCCATGAGGCATGGTTCACAAGCATCAAGTGATTCATAATCAAGTGATTCCAAAAGTCCATCAGCATGGAGTTTCTTCATGCGCTTTACACCAATATGACCTAAACGGCAGTGCCACATATAAGTTGCACTATCATTATTAACTTTGCATCTTTTGGCTTCAATATTATGAATATGTGTATCACTACGATCGAGATTCAATAAACCAATTATACTGAGTGTATGACCATAGAAGGTTTTATTCATGTAAATAGAACAACAATTATTCTTTGACTTAAATGAATAACCGTATTGCAATAAACATGATCCAACCATATTCATGCTCAACGCAAACACCCAAATAACATTTATTTTAGGTTCAACACTAATCCCAAAGGTAAAGGGAGTGTGCGATGGTGATCTTATCAACCTTGGAATCACTTCCAACACACATCATCACCTCGCCCTTAACTAGTCTATGTTTATTTTGCAACTCCCGTTTCGAGTTACTACTCTTAGCAACTGAACCAGTATCAAATACCGAGGGTTTACTATAAACACTAGTAAAGTACACATCAATAACATGTATATGAAATATACCTTTGTTCACTTTGCCATCCTTCTTATCCGCCAAGTATCTAGGGCAGTTCCACTTCCAGTGACCATTTCCTTTGCAGTAGAAGCACTCAGTTTCAGGTTTGGGTCTAGCTTTGGGCTTCTTCATGAGAGTGGCAACTTGCTTGCCATTCTTCTTGAAGTTCCCTTTCTTGAAACTAGTGGTCTTGTCAACCATCAACACTTGATGCTTTTCTTGATTTCTACCTACGCTGGTTTCAGCATCACGAAGAGCTCGGGAATCGTTTTCGTCATCCCTTGCATATTATAGTTCATCACGAAGTTCCAGTAACTTGGTGATAGTGACTAGAGAACTCTGTCAATCACTATTTTATCTGGAAGATTAACTCCCACTTGATTCAAGCGATTGTAGTACTCAGACAATCTGAGCACATGCTCACTGGTTGAGCTATTCTCCTCCATCTTGTAGGCAAAGTACTTGTCAGAGGTCTCATACCTCTCGACTCGGGCATGAGTCTGAAATACCAATTTCAGCTCTTGGAACATCTTATATGCTCTGTGGTGTTCAAAACATTTTTGAAGTCTCGGTTCTAAGCCGTAAAGCATGGCACACTGAAGTATTAAGTAGTTATCATACCGAGCTTGCCAAACGTTCATAACGTCTGCATCTACTCCTGCAATAGGTTCGTCACCTAGCGGTGCATCAGGGACATAATTCTTCTGTGCAGCAATGAGGATAATCCTCAGATCACGGACCTAGTCCGCATCATTGCTACTATCATCTTTCAACATAGTTTACTCTAGGAACATATTAAAATAAACGGGGAGCTACATCGTGAGCTATTGATCTACAACATAGTTATGCAAATACTACCAGGACTAAGTTCATGATAAATTAAAGTTCAATTAATCGTATTACTTAAGAACTCCCACTTAGATAGACATCCCTCTAGTCATCTAAATGATCACGTGATTCATATCAACTAAACCATGTCTGATCATCACGTGAGATGGAGTGGTTTTCAATGGTGAACATCACTATGTTGATCATATCTACTATATGATTCACGCTCGACCTTTCGGTCTCAGTGTTCCGAGGCCATATCTGCATATGCTAGGCTCGTCAAGTTTAACCCGAGTATTCTGCGTGTGCAAAACTGGCTTGCACCCGTTGTATGTGAACGTAGAGCTTATCACACCTGATCATCACGTGGTGTCTCGGCACGACGAACTTTCGCAACGGTGCATACTCAGGGAGAACACTTGTACCTTGAAATTTAGTGAGAGATCATCTTATAATGATACCACCGAACTAAGCAAAATAAGATGCATAAAGGATAAACATCACATGCAATCAATATAAGTGATATGATATGGCCATCAGCATCTTGTGCCTTTGATCTTCATCTCCAAAGCACCATCATGATCACCATCGTCACCGGCTTGACACCTTGATCTCCATCGAAGCATCGTTGTCGTCTCGCCAACTATTTCTAACACGACTATCGCTACCGCTTAGTGATAAAGTAAGCAATTACATGGCGATTGCATTTCATACAATAAAGCGACAACCATAAGGCTCCTGCCAGTTGCCGATAACTGTTACAAAACATGATCATCTCATACAACAATTTATATATCATCACGTCTTGACCATATCACATCACAACATACCCTGCAAAAACAAGTTAGACGTCCTCTACTTGTTGTTGCAAATTTTACGTGGCTGCTACAGGCTTAGCAAGAACCGTTCTTACCTACGCATCAAAACCACAACGATTTTTCATCAAGTTTGTTGTTTTAACCTTTAACAAGGACCGGGTGTAGTCACACTCGATTCAACTAAAGTTGGAGAAACTGACACCCGCTAGCCACCTATGTGCAAAGCACGTCGGTAGAACCAGTCTCGCGTAAGCGTACGCGTAATGTCGGTCCGGGCCGCTTCATCCAATAATACCGCCGAATCAAAGTATGACATGCTGGTAAGCAGTATGACTATTATCGCCCATAACTCTTTGTGTTCTACTTGTGCATATAACATCTACGCATAGACCTGGCTCGGATGCCGCCATTGGGGAACGCAGTATTTCAAACAATTTACCTACGATCACGCAAGATCTATCTATGTGATGCATAGCAAAGAGCGGGAGAGTGTGTCCACGTACCCTCGTAGACCGAAAGCGGAAGCGTTTAGTAACGCGGTTGATGTAGTCGAACGTCTTCGCGATCCAACCGATCAAGTACCGAACGCACGGCACCTCCGCGATCTGCACATGTTCAGCTCGGTGACGTACCTCGAACTCTTGATCCAGCTGAGGCTGAGGGGGGTTCCATCAGCACGACGGCGTGGTGACAGTGTTGATGAAGTTACCAACGCAGGGCTTCGCCTAAGCACTACAACGATATGACCGAGGTGGAAATCTGTGGAGGGGTACCGCACACGGCTAAGATCAACTTTGATGTGTTCTAGGGTGCCCCCCTCCCGACGTATATAAAGGAGGGAGGGGGTGGCCGGCCGGCCCTCATAGGCGCGCCAAGGGGGAGGAATCCTCCTCCTAGTAGGAGTAGGACTCCCCCCTTTCCTAGTCCTGCTAGGAGAAGAAGGAAGGAGGGGGAAAGAGAAGGAAGGAGGGGGCGCCGCCCCTCCCCTTAGTCCAATTCGGACTAGGCCCATGGGGGGTGCGCGTCCAGCCCTTGGCAGCCCCTCTCTCTCTCCCCTAGGCCCAATAAGGCCCATTACTTCTCCGGTGGTTCCGATAACCCTTCCGGCACTCCGATATTTATCTGAAGACCCCTGGAACTCATCCTGTGTCTGAATAACATCGTCCAATATATCATTCTTTATGTCTTGACCATTTGGAGACTCCTCGTCATGTCCGTGATCACATCCGGGACTCCGAACTACCTTCGGTACATCAAAACACATAAACTCATAATACCGATCGTCATCGAACGTTAAGCGTGCGGACCCTATGGGTTCGAGAACTATGTAGACATGACCGAGACTCATCTACAGTCAATAACCAATAGCGGAACCTGGATGCTCATATTGGCTCCCACATATTCTACGAAGATCTTTATCGGTTAAACCGCATAACAACATACGTTGTTCCCTTTGTCATCGGTATGTTATTTGCCCGAGATTCGATCATCGGTATCTCAATACCTAGTGCAATCTCGTTACTGGCAAGTCTCTTTACTCGTTCCGTAATGCATCATCCCGTAACTAACTCATTAGTCACATTTCTTGCAAGGCTTATAGTGATGTGCATTACCGAGAGGGCCCAGAGATACCTCTCCGACACACGGAGTGACAAATCCTAATCTTGATCTATGCCAATCCAACAAACACCTTCGGAGACACCTGTAGAGCATCTTTATAATCACCCAGTTACGTTGTGACGTTTGATAGCACACAAGGTGTTCCTCCGGTATTCGGGAGTTGCATAATCTCATAGTCAAAGTAACATGTATAAGTCATGAAGAAAGCAATAGCAATAAAACTCAACGATCATAATGCTAAGCTAACAGATGGGTCTTGTCCATCACATCATTCTCTAATGATGTGATCATGTTCATCAAATGAGAACACATGTCTATGGTCAGGAAACTTAACCATCTTTGATTAACGAACTAGTCTAGAAGAGGCATACTAGGGACACTTTGTTTTGTCTATGTATTCACACATGTATCAAGTTTCCGGTTAATACAATTTTAGCATGAATAATAAACATTTATCATGATATAAGGAAATATAAATAACAACTTTATTATTTTCTCTAGGGCATGTTTCCTTCAGTTAGTACTCGGAACTTTGCACATACCGAATTTAAGGATATGAAGTCGATCCTCCTTAGTGGGAAAGTCGCCAGTTTCACAAGGTTCCACTGAAAATTTCTAGGTGCCAAATCACGCAACTGCTGCACAATCTGTGCTTCCCTCATGAAACCATTAGTCACTCTAACCACTCCCGGGAAAGATCCCTCCAGCACATGTGTCGATGGTGCCACATCAGGTGACCCAAAGAACATCAACTCCTGACAGCAAACTCTGTAAACTGTGACTACTGGTTTAGGTCCTAAAGGAGAGGACACTCACCGGACACATGTTGTGACTTAAGGCAGTAATCACATAACTCCTTAGAGCATTCTGCCACGAAGTGTCCCGGCTCGCCGCATCTATAACATTTCAACTTTTTCTTCTTAATAGCCCATTTAGATAACTTTTCACCATCAGACTTGTCAGTCCCCTTATCAGAAGCACTGTCACCGGGCTTAGCAGTCCCTGGACCGGCGACCGGAATCTTCACAGCCGCAAGAGCCCGAACGGTATCAACGACGACCTTGGGCAAAGCATGAGAGGACGACGCCACAGCAGGCGTGGCAGCAGCCGGCTCAACTTGAGCCTCTTCAGAAGCCTCGATCGGAGGCGAGGGAGGTCGCGGTGGAGGTGGACGCTGGCCCCCTCCTCGCCCTCCGCGGAAAACACGGTTACCACCCCGGTGATACCGGTTGTTAGGGCCAGCTACTCCTTCGACAAAGCTTCCTTGTGGTCCTTGGAAACCGCGTCCTGGCCCTCCGCCCTTAAACCACGCATACCCGCGACCACCACCGGTGGACGACGAGCCGCGATGTTGGCCATCGCCGTAAGCACCATAGCCATCATCGCCCCACTGCCCTCGCTGGGGGTAATGGTAGCCATCTCCTCCAAAGGACTCCCGACCGCCACCATAAAAATCCCGACCAGGGACGCCATCGCGGCCGCGGCCAGCGGCATGAGTAGGCGGGCCGGCAGTTGGAACCCGAGCATCCCGCGCCGCCTCCTGTTGCCTCTGGTTGGACCAACCCAGGGGCGGAGCACCAGCGGCTCGCGTCGGCGGCGCCGCTATGGGCGGCGGTGGTCCCGACTTTGGAGGCGGCTGTCCTCCTCACCCCGCCATGGACGGTAGGAGAACGCCGGCGCCGCACTTGATCTGGGCGGCCTGATGAACGCCGAGCGAAGGGAACCCTGGTCTGCGGAAAACCCTAGAGGAAGGAATCGAATGATCAGGCGACGGCTCGCAATCCGAGGCTACATGCAACATCGCAGCGCTCGACGTAACCGGTTTCGTGGATTGGGTCTCAAAACGGGCCATATACCCAGTTTCAACAGAGCCCACGACCACCGAAACACTTGACCTCCCTTTCTGGCCCAATAGCGAGTTCAAACACACCCTTCTGGCCGTTCGAATCTCGTCGGCCGCCCTAGCCACCGGCGGCGGCGGCGGCGGTACTGACGGCCGCCCCTTCTTCCCTTTCTTCTTCTTAGTGACAATAGTCCAAGTCTCCGGTAAAAAATCCGACAAAGGTCTCTGTGCTCTGCTTACCTTCCGGATCGGCCCGATCCATGGCTTCACAAGTGGCGGCGGCTTCTTCGGGGCCTCGCTCTTCCGACTATGAACGGGGGAAGAGACTACCCCCGACGGCTTCACCGCCACCGTAGTCGCTGGCGCCTTGCATTTCTCCAACGAGAAATCCTCGACATCGTCTTCCTCGTCCTCATCGTCACCCGCTAGTACCCAGAATCGGCCTCCAATCCGTGGATCCGGCCTCACGTCGCCGGACTTCGTCGATGAGATCAATCGACTCCACCGCATCACGAACAATCTGCACGCAATGATCCACAACCACATCATATATATCAATATGTAAACGAATACCTGCTGAGATCCGGACGTCGTTCACCAGGTAGTCGCCGGCAAGGATGTCGTTCTCCAGATCCCGCACTGTCAACCAGCGGGATTTCGGATTATGGTGAAGATGTCCCTCGACCAGCCATCGGAATCACGAACTTCGATGAAATGCACCCTCCACTGCTCCGGATCCGTCCCCTCCGAACGCGCCCCCTCTCGGATGAACGTACCCAAGGCGGTGGATCCGCCTAGATCCACCTCCATCGGCCTCGCCGGCCCCTCCTTTGCCCCCGGCGGCGACGGTGTGGACGGGGGCGGCTCAGGCGGCTCAAATTTCACTATTTAAAATTTTGAGCATCAAAATTCGCTAACGAATTTCACTATCCTATAAGTAAGATATTAAAAAGAAGTCAAATTTCACCAACATAATTTTCCGTTTCTACCAAACGCCCTACCTCGTGCTATCCGTCCATCAAACCCAAAACCGCGCGCTCGCGCAAAAACAGAGCATGCGCCGAATGGGGGGCAGCCGACAGGCAGCACCACTGCAGCACGCCCCGGCGGTGCTCATCTCGGCCGTATTCCCTGCCGCCGACGGTCTGCGGCGTACCTAGAAGAACGGGCCCTGCCGATGCGCCGTACGCACGTTTGCGTCCGGCTAGTGTCATGCCATCACACGGGCCGTGCACCGCACCGCACCGGCTACGCCGTCGGCATTCCCGCACAGGCCAGTTGGACGGTCCCGTACCTGTCCACCTGTCTATCGCATGCCCAGCTCGTGGCCATTCATGACTCATGAGACTCGCCTCGCGGCCGCATGTATAGATCCGTCGCCCATGCATGGGGTGCTCCCGCCATTATGCCCCGTCCTCTTATCGTCGTGCATGCGGTGCAGCGCCGCCGCGTGAGATGACGGATGATAGGTGATTAGGTGTACAAGGTAGCAGTACAAGCAGGGGCGGAGCTACAAGGAATTTCCTGGGCGGGCCAAGCCAAAGGCGGACTAATAGAACTTTTGCCCTTGTAGTCCCTATTTTTATTTTTTATTTTACTAACAAAAGAGAGGGGAGTGCTACATGTCAGCCGGCGGATGTTTTTAAAAGATCCGCCGCCTCGCGAGTCATCAGATTTGGCACAAATCTAACACCGAGTGCCGGAGTCGTTCTTCGCTTTTGCAACTTACGTTCTCTTGCAGAATTTTTTTGCAATAAAGATCATGTTGCAGAAAATATTTATAACAAAGGTTGTGTTGTAGATTGTTTTGCAACAAAGGTTCTGTTGCGGACTTTTTTGCAACAGAGGTTATGCTGCAAAAAAGAAAAAAATCTGCACAGTCGAGTTGCCCCTGCAACATTCCCATATTTTGGAAACATAGACGATGTTGCAAAATCTTGAGTTGTGGTGCGTGGGACTAGACTGACACGTGGTTGGCTCTTGACACGGGGACACGTAGCGTAATGACGTTAAACCCCCTGTCGTTTTTGACGTTAAACATGCAATGCATATCAAATGTTTTTTAAAATGCTCATATCTTCTGAACCGTAACTTCAAATTTAACATGTTATATATTGAATTTGATTAGAAAAATATATAGAATCTGAATATGATGTTATTTAGGCCCCGTTCGATAGCTCAGTTTTTTCTAAGTATTATAAGAATACTACAGTTTTTTAAAATACTATGGATTTAAATACTGTGAGCTGTTTGGCAATCCAAAAAACTATGGTATTTAAAACTGCAATATTGCCAAAACCGTAGTATTTCCTCTGTTTTAAAAAAAAGAACCCACAACCGCTTTTTTTTAAACAGAGCAAGCGAAGAAAACAAATCGGTTAGTTATCGCCTTCCTCGCTGCAAGCCACCGCCGCGCCGCTGCTCTCTGTTCGAGAACGATGGCCATGGACAAATTAACCCAAGAGAAGGCAAAACACAAAGATGTCCTTCGTACTTCAGCTTGCGCTCCTCTTTCTCTCCTTTTAGAGCATCTCCAGCCGCGCCCCCAAAAAGGCCTCCCCATGCGATTTTTTCATGCCGGCGCCGAAAAAACGGCCTAGTCGCGCCCCCAGGAGCCCGATTTTCGCCGGCCTGGGCCGAAATCAGCGCCGGCGGACCCAGGCCGAACCCGGCGCGCTGGGGGGGGCGCCCGGGGGCGCCGGGGCGAGCGGTTTTGGCGCGAAAGAGCCGCGGGCCAGCCGCGTCAGCGACACCGCGCCTCGTCTTCCCCCAACGCCTCGGTTTCCCACGGGGAATCAATGGCAAGGCTGCCGCCGGTCAGCCTTGCCATTGATTCCTCACGGGCGGCGCATCACGGGGCGGCGCGCCGACGCCTCCCCTCCCTCGCACGCGTACACACGGGCGCGGCGCGGCTATATAAGCCGGTGGCCTCGCTCGCCTCTGGCCACACCAGCCCCGCCCTAGCCGCCGAGCTCTACCTCTCCCAAGCGCCGCCGCCGAGCCCTCCCTCTCCCTCTCCCGTGAGCCGCCGCCGAGCCCTCCCTCTTCCTCCCCCTCTCCCGATGGCTGAGCGTTTCCCCGGAGACGAGGTGGCGGCCAACGGCTTCGGCCGCCGCACGCTCCGCGAACAGGAGTCGTGGCTCCTGTTCGAGGCGAACATCCTGGCGCCGCCGGACATGCGCGCCGGGCCGACGGGGTGGAGGCTCAACAACGGGGGAGTGCCCATTCTGAAGGAAATATGCCCTAGAGGCAATAATAAAGTTATTATTTATTTCCTTATATCATGATAAATGTTTATTATTCATGCTAGAATTGTATTAACCGGAAACATGATACATGTGTGAATACATAGACAAACAGAGTGTCACTAGTATGCCTCTACTTGACTAGCTCGTTGATCAAAGATGGTTATGTTTCCTAGCCATAGACAAAGAGTTGTCATTTGATTAATCGGATCACATCATTAGGAGAATGATGTGATTGACTTGACCCATTCCATTAGCTTAGCACACGATCGTTTAGTTTTCTGCTATTGCTTTCTTCATGACTTATACATGTTCCTATGACTATGAGATTATGCAACTCCCGTTTACCGGAGGAACACTTTGTGTGCTACCAAACGTCACAACGTAACTGGGTGATTATAAATGTGCTCTACAGGTGTCTCCGAAGGTACTTGTTGGGTTGGCGTATTTTGAGATTAGGATTTGTCACTCCGATTGTCGGACAGGTATCTCTGGGCCCACTCGGTAATGCACATCACTATAAGCCTTGCAAGCATTGCAACTAATGAGTTAGTTGCGGGATGATGTATTACGGAACGAGTAAACAGACTTGCCGGTAACGAGATTGAACTAGGTATTGAGATACCGACGATCGAATCTCGGGCAAGTAACATACCGATGACAAAGGTAACAACGTATGTTGTTATGCGGTTTGACCGATAAAGATCTTCGTAGAATATGTGGGAGCCAATATGAGCATCCAGGTTCCGCTATTGGTTATTGACCGGAGACGTGTCTCGGTCATGTCTACATAGTTCTCGAACCCGTAGGGTCCGCACGCTTAAAGTTAGACGACGGTTATATTATGAGTTTATGTGTTTTGATGCACCGAAGGAGTTCGGAGTCCCGGATGAGATCAGGGACATAACAAGGAGTCTCGAAATGTCGAGACGTAAAGATCGATATATTGGACGACTATATTCGGACATCGGAAAGGTTCTGAGTGATTCGGGTATTTTTCGGAGTACCGGAGAGTTATGGGAATTCGTATTGGGCCTTAATGGGCCATACGGGAAAGGAGAGAAAGGCCCCAAAGGGTGGCCGCACCCCTCCCCATCGACTAGTCCGAATTGGACTAGGGAAGGGGGGCGCCCCCTTCCTTCCTTCTCCTTCTCCCTTCCCTTCTCCTACTCCAACAAGGAAAGGAGGAGTCCTACTCCCGGTGGGAGTAGGACTCTCCCCTTGGCACGCCCTCCTCCTAGGCCGCCCGCCTCCCCCTTGCTCCTTTATATACGGGGGCATGGGGGCACCCCAAAGACACAACAATTGATCTATTGATCTCTTAGCCGTGTGCGGTGCCCCCCTCCACCATAATCCATCCACCTCGATAATATCGTAGCGGTGCTTAGGCGAAGCCCTGTGTCGGTAGAACATCATCATCATCACCACGCCGTCGTGCTGACGGAACTCTCCCTCAAAACTCGGCTGGATCGGAGTTCGAGGGACGTCACCGAGCTGAACGTGTGCTGAACTCGGAGGTGCCGTACGTTCGGTACTTGGATCGGTCGGATCGTGAAGACGTACGACTACATCAACCGCGTTGTGCTAACGCTTCCATTTCGGTCTACGAGGGTACGTGGACAACACTCTCCCCTCTCGTTGCTATGCATCACCATGATCTTGCGTGTGTGTAGGAATTTTTTTGAAATTTCTACGTTCCCCAACACATTCCCCCGTTGCCCGACGCCGTGGCGCGCCGCTCCTACTTCGCCGACGAGGTAGAGATCGTGCGCGCCTCCCTCACCGATGCCCAGCTCGCACTCCCCAGTACGCCGCGACAACCACGCGGCTTGGGCGGCGTACTTCGAGCGCCGTCAGCAGCAGAGGCTGGCGTCCACGAACGGCGCGCCGATGGTGGGCGGCCTGAAGAACAGCGAGGGGCGCCACCTATGGTGGGGCGTCCCCGACCGCACACTCGAGGGCGTGCTGACGCACCTTGAGGGCGGCAACAACCCGCCGTTGGCATACCCCCCGGCGAGGGCGGCCGCCCCGGCCCACCGCCGACGCGACGGGCAATGGATGCCCAGGAGGTTCGACGCCTCCTCTTCTTCCTCCTCACACTCTTCTTCCCACTCCTCCGGCTCTCCGGCGCTGCTCGGCGTCAAGGCCGAGCCCGCGGCGGAGACGCCGCTCGGCCGGCGCACTCGCAGCGCCGGCATCGTCATCAACGAGGGTGGCCGGCGCGCCTCCTCGTCGGCTCCTCCTCCGCGCTTCGTCAAGACGGAGTCGGGGCTCGCGCCGGTGAAGACGGAGCCGGGTCTCCCCGCCTTGAAGACGGAGCACGGCGACGTGGAGCTCGACGACGACGCGGCCCTGGAATGGGCACGCCAGGACTCCCTGAAGATGGCGAGGGAGCGCCAGTGCGCCGCCCGCGCAGCGCCGCCGGGGCCGCGTCGAAGGAGGAGTCGTCGTCATCGACGACGACGACCGGCAGGGGTCCAGCAGGGACGCCCGCGTCAAGGAGGAGAAGGCCGACGATGACGACAGCGGTGAGGATGGCGGCGACGACGACGACTACTCGGCGTTCAGCCAGTTTCTTTTTTAGACTAGTTGTATATTTGCCATGTAATGAAAATCTACGAACATGTCTAATATATGCCCATGTTTGCCGAAATTTAGTCGTGTTTAGCCGAACTTCGCCCAACTTTGCCAAAATTTGCTATATATTTTTCTTTTTTGAACGCGCCTAGAGGCGGCCCTGAGGCCGGCGGCTGTGGACCAACTCGCCTCAGGCCAATTTTTTTTGTGCCGGCTCACCCTCAAGCGGCGATTGAGCCCCTGAGGGCCAACGGCTGGAGATGCTCTTACGCCCTGCGCCACGCATCTGGTCAATCCGCTGGCCAGCAATGGTCGTGCTGATGGCTGCAACGCGAGTCCACGAGGCATTGCTCGCTGAGCATGTGCATGCCTTGCTCACCGATCATGGCCACGCATGCGCTGCTCCTGACCGCCACCCGTGCCACCGCTCGGCACTCCGGCCGGCTCGCCCCTATGCACCACTGTTGGCCAAGTAGCAGCCAAGCCAGAGCGCCGGCGCAATATTCCGTGCCGCGGCTGATGCCCAGCATGCCGCTGGTCTGTTTGTACAGGCATGGCCGTTCATTTTGGAAGGCCAGCTAAGAACGTGCATGTTGCAACTATGAAACGGCTATCTAGCTAATTTACGTCGCTGTAAATGAGCACCAGCCAAACACGTCGTTGTATTCTCAATACTACAACATACTTTGATATGTGAAAACTGTGGTATCTAGTGCCTGTAGTTTAAAATACTGTGGTTTTCCAATACTACAGTTTTTGCACTACTTTGTTGTCAAACACAGCCTTACCTGTTTCTGATATTAAACTCACATTACATATCAAATGTTTTTTTTAAATACTCATTTCTTCTAAATCGTAACTCCAAATTTAACATGTTATATATGAAAATTGATTAGAAAAAATATATAGAATCTAAATATGATGTTATTTTATCTGTTAACCATTTAAAAAATCCTTTCTAGGGTGCAATCTTAATCAACAGTACATTATCTGTCTTTCTTTCATATCGGTACTGACCCGGATTGTGGATGAACATCTCAGCAAAATCAGGATTGAAGACGAAATTAAAGATCACTTGCTCGTTTCTTTGTACGTATTAAACTACATGCAAGCCGTGTTTAAATAGAAGACATGTGGAATTTTGAACTTGCGCTTTTGTAGGCAAAGACCATCTTTGTTTGGGCCATAGCTACAAATACTCAGATTATAGACCTTTTTTATAAATTAAGAATGTGTGGTTTTCTTTTCTCCCGTTGCAACGCACGGACCCTTTTGCTAGTTTACCTAAAAGAAATAGGTATTCTTAGTACGTCATGCTATTTTATAGAAAACCCCCTGATGTTTCTGACATTAAACCCGCAGTACATATCAAATGTTTTTTTTAAATACTCATATCTTCTAAATGTAACTCCAAATTTAACATGTTATATACGGAATTTGATTAGAAAAATACATAGAATCTGAATATGATGTTATTTTACATGTTAACCATTTAAAAAATACTATCTAGGGTGCAATCTTAATCAACAGTGCATTATCCGTCTTTCTTTCGTATCAGTACTGATCCGGATTGTGATGAACATCTCAGCAAAATCAGGGTTGGTGACGAAATTGAAGAGCACTTGCCCGTTTCTTTGTATGTATTAAATCTATATTTTTTTGATCAAAGAAGGGCCCGTACGTATTAAATCTATATGCAAGCCGTGTTTAAATAGTAGACATGTGGAATCTTGAACTTACGCTTTTGAGGCAAAAGCCATCTTTGTTTGGTCCGTAGCTACAAATACTCAGACTATAGACCATTTTTTGTAAATTAAGAACATGTAATATTTTTTTATCCCGTTGCAACGCACGGACCCTTTTGCTACTTATACTTAAGTGGTTTTGGCTCATGCTGGGCGCCGGGGCATGGCACTGTTTTGTTCCTACGTAGCTCTGCCAGTGAGTACAAAGCAACAATTATTGGCCACCAATGCGTGCCTCTGTACCATGCCATGCATGCCTTTACAACACTGCTGGTAGAATCTAACGAGGTGGTGGTGCCTGCGCATGTACTTGCTACCGAGTTCGTGCGATGTTCCCCGGCCCTGTGCGGAGAATGATTTCGAGCTAAAGGGAGGAAAGAAGGAAGATGCCTGGACCTGGTGGACTGGACAGTGGACACGTACAGTCTCCACGGCTCCACCAGACCAGAGGACGTACGTACATGCGTGCACAGCAGCAGCGTCCACTGGCATGCATCTCAAGTGAAGAGCGTGTCGACATGACACGGCCTCGGTCTTTGCGCGAGCCCCGTCGGCGGCGGCCACGGCCCGAAGGCGCTGCCTGCCGACGGTGAGAAAAGCAGTAGGACCAGAGATCAGATCCTGATAGAAAAGCAAGCGGGAGGGCGGGGCACCGAAATTTCTTTAATGTCGTAACTGAAAAGGTTAGTATAAAGTTGGGTCATCTATTTTGGAACGAAGAGAGTAATTGGGTTGTGGCTGCGACTCTACCTCCCGTGTATGCACGTTTACTCTGGGGAGAAGCTACAGTCTAGGTCATTTCATCCAAGCGGATGAATATTGCCCTCCTCTTCAAATGGCTTTGGCGTATTCAGACCGATGAGGGTGGGCTGTGGCTGGAGATTATCCGCGCGAAGTACCTTCGCGGGCGACCGCTGGCTTTCGCCTTTAGATATGGAGGGTCCCAATTCTGGCAATCGATAATCCGTCTGATGCCGGTCTTGCGTATTGGGACCTCCATTAAAGTGGGCTCCGGGTCCGGCACCCTATTCTGGCTTGATAGGTGGGCCGGGACTCGTCCCTTTGCGGAACGCTTTTACGCGTTATTCTCGATCTGTGCCCGCCCACAACTTTCTGTGGCCGTGGCTTTGGCTGACATGGGCGCTATCGCCTTCCGCCGTACCTTCGGGGCGGTGGAGCTCGAGCAATGGGATGAATTACTTGAGTGTGTTGCCCTTCACTCCCCCTCCCTTGAGCCCGATTCGCCGTCTTGGCATCTCGAGCCAACCGGCAGATTCTCTACTAGGTCCCTATACCAGGCGATTGTCCCCACTCCTGGACCGGTGGAACTATCGGTGATTTGGGAGATCAAACTCCCCTTGAAAATCTGTATATTTCTCTGGCAATGGGTTCGAGGCCGACTCCCTTCGGGCACGGAGGTACGAAAATGTAATGGCCCCGGGGACAGCCTCTGCCCCATTTGTATGGTACCGGAGGACTGTAACCACATCTTCCGGTGCCCAGCGGCGCAGTTCCTATGGAGATGCTTCCTGGAGGTGGTTGGCGGCAGTTGGTGCCACGACAACCTCCCAGACTTGTTTGGGGACGTCCTTAGGCTCCCCGGTCCTAGTCGCGCCCCACTTGGGTGGCTTTGGGTACCCTGGCATGGACCCTCTGGTGTGCCCGCAATAAACTAGTCATCGAACGCGTGATTCCGTGCCGTGTGACTGATGCAATCTATAAAATGTGTGGCTTCTTACAGTTCTGGAGACCGCTTAGCAAGCGGCGCGATCGGGACATCATTGACAACATCATTGCGGGTCTTCATTCCTCTACTTCGGCTTTTGCTCCACCACCGCCGCCACCTCCTGCGCCGGATTAGCTTTTTTCTCTTTGTTTGGGGCTTGTCTTGCTGTGCCCCCAGCGTGATTTTATGACTTGATTGTATTTTGTATTGACTTGTTGGATGCTTGACTCGTTGCTTTATAATATAACCAGTGGTGTGTGTAACCAGTGGTGTGCGCTCCATGCTCATGCGACGCTGTGTGTAACCAGTGGTGTGCGCTCTCTCTTGCTTAGGGGTAGGTACGTAGGCCCGAGAAGGAGGATACCGTGATGGTTCATCCATCTGATCGATCGAGAGTATACATGTTATTTTTAAGCTTCGAGAGTAAGCGTATATGCAGGTGCACGTGCATGGGGAAGGGCCAGACGAGGTAATAATAATGGACCGTAACATTGACCGATAGCTCGATCGACCAGTTGCTACTTCTGGCCTCGATTGGCTCCATCCCATCAGGATTGACCTTCAGAAAGCCCCAGCCGCAAACTGACCCGAAACAAGTCGGAAAGAAGGCGACACGAGCAAACCAACCCATGGTTAGTTGATTAGAAGAACAGTGATATCAACAACCCATCATAGTTTAATCCTTAGACTTGATATTGGTGCTTGCATTTCCCTCAAATCATTTCAAGTCTTCTAGTGATATGTGTTCAAACAAGTCAGAAAGAAGGCGACACGAGCAAACCAACCCATGGTTAGTTGATTAGAAGAACAGTGATATCAACAACCCATCATAGTTTAATCCTTAGACTTGATATTGGTGCTTGCATTTCTCTCAAATCATTTCAAGTCTTCTAGTGATATGTGTTCAAACAAGTCGGAAAGAAGGCGACACGAGCAAACCAACCCATGGTTAGTTGATTAGAAGAACAGTGATATCAACAACCCATCATAGTTTAATTCTTAGACTTGATATTGATGCTTGCATTTCTCTAAAATTATTTCAAGTCTTCTAGTGATATGTGTTCAAACAAGTCGGAAAGAAGGCGACACGAGCAAACCAACCCATGGTTAGTTGATTAGAAGAACAGTGATATCAACAACCCATCATAGTTTAATCCTTAGACTTGATATTGGTGCTTGCATTTCTCTCAAATCATTTCAAGTCTTCTAGTGATATGTGTTCAAACAAGTCGGAAAGAAGGCGACACGAGCAAACCAACCCATGGTTAGTTGATTAGAAGAACAGTGATATCAACAACCCATCGTAGTTTAATCCTTAGACTTCATATTGGTGCTTGCATTTCTCTCAAATCATTTCAAGTCTTCTAGTGATGTGTTCAAACAAGTCGGAAAGAAGGCGACACGAGCAAACCAACCCATGGTTAGTTGATTAGAAGAACAGTGATATCAACAACCCATCGTAGTTTAATCCTTAGACTTGATATTGGTGCTTGCATTTCTCTCAAATCATTTCAAGTCTTCTAGTGATGTGTTCAAACAAGTCGGAAAGAAGGCGACACGAGCAAACCAACCCATGGTTAGTTGATTAGAAGAACAGTGATCTCAACAACCCATCATAGTTTAATCCTTAGACTTGATATTGGTGCTTGCATTTCTCTCAAATCATTTCAAGTCTTCTAGTGATATGTGTTCAAACAAGTCGGAAAGAAGGCGACACGAGCAAACCAACCCATGGTTAGTTGATTAGAAGAACAGTGATATCAACAACCCATCATAGTTTAATCCTTAGACTTGATATTGGTGCTTGCATTTCTCTCAAATCATTTCAAGTCTTCTAGTGATATGTGTTCAAACAAGTCGGAAAGAAGGCGACACCAGCAAACCAACCCATGGTTAGTTGATTAGAAGAAAAGTGATATCAACAACCCATCATAGTTTAATTCTTAGACTTGATATTGGTGCTTGCATTTCTCTAAAATTATTTCAAGTCTTCTAGTGATATGTGTTCAAACAAGTCGGAAAGAAGGCGGCACGAGCAAACCAACCCATGGTTAGTTGATTAGAAGAACAGTGATAACAACTGTTGGAAATATGCCCTAGAGGCAATAATAAATAGGTTATTATTATATTTCCTTGTTTATGATAATCGTTTATTGTCCATGCTAGAATTGTATTGATAGGAAACTCAGATACATGTGTGGATACATAGACAACACCATGTCCCTAGTAAGCCTCTAGTTTACTAGCTCGTTGATCAATAGATGGTTACGGTTTCCTCACCATGGACATTGGATGTCGTTGATAACGGGATCACATCATTAGGAGAATGATGTGATGGACAAGACCCAATCCTAAGCCTAGCACAAGATCGTGTAGTTCGTTTGCTAAGAGCTTTTCTAATGTCAAGTATCATTTCCTTAGACCATGAGATTGTGCAACTCCCGGATACCGTAGGAATGCTTTGGGTGTACCAAACGTCACAACGTAACTGGGTGGCTATAAAGGTGCACTACAGGTATCTCCGAAAGTGTCTGTTGGGTTGGCACGAATCGAGACTGGGATTTGTCACTCCGTGTAAACGGAGAGGTATTTCTGGGCCCACTCGGTAGGACATCATCATAATGTGCACAATGTGACCAAGGAGTTGATCACGGGATGATGTGTTACGGAACGAGTAAAGAGACTTGCCGGTAACGAGATTGAACAAGGTATCGGGATACCGACGATCGAATCTCGGGCAAGTAACATACCGATAGACAAAGGGAATTGTATACGGGATTGATTGAATCCTCGACATCGTGGTTCATCCGATGAGATCATCGAGGAGCATATGGGAGCCAACATGGGTATCCAGATCCCGCTGTTGGTTATTGACCGGAGAGTCGTCTCGGTCATGTCTGCGTGTCTCCCGAACCCGTAGGGTCTACACACTTAAGGTTCGGTGACGCTAGGGTTGTAGAGATATTAGTATGCGGTAACCCGAAAGTTGTTCGGAGTCCCGGATAAGATCCCGGACGCCACGAGGAGTTCCGTAATGGTCCGGAGGTAAAGATTTATATATGGGAAGTCTTATTTTGGTCGCCGGAAAAGTTTCGCACTTTATCGGTATTGTACCGGGAGTGCCGAAAGGGGTCCGGGGGTCCACCAGCCCCGGGGGGGCACATGGGCTGTGGGGGGTGCGCCTTGGCCTATATGGGCCAAGGGAACCAGCCCCAAGAGGCCCATGCACCAAGAGATAAGATAAAGGGAGAGTCCTAAAGGGGGAAGGCACCTCCGAGGTGCCTTTGGGAGGATGGACTCCTCCCTGGCCGCACCCTTCCTTGGAGGAAGGGCCAAGGCTGCCCCCCCTCTCCCTTGGCCCTATATATAGTGGGGGGAGGGAGGGCAGTAGCAATCCAAGCCCTGGCGCCTCCCTCTCCCTCCCGTGACACATATCCCTCCTCTCGCAGCGCTTGGCGAAGCCCTGTTGGAATCCCGCTACTTCCACCACCACGCCGTCGTGCTGTTGGATCTCCATCAACCTCTCCTTCCCCCTTGCTGGATCAAGAAGGAGGAGACGTCGATGCTCCGTACGTGTGTTGAACGCGGAGGTGCCGTCCGTTCGGCGCTAGGATCATCGGTGATTTGGATCACGACGAGTACGACTCCATCAACCCCGTTCTCTTGAACGTTTGCGCTCGCGATCTACAAGGGTATGTAGATGCACTCCCCTTCCCCTCGTTGCTAGAGTACTCCATAGATTGATCTTGGTGATGCGTAGAAAATTTTGAATTTCTGCTATGTTCCCCAACAGTGGCATCATGAGCTAGGTCTATGCGTAGTTTCTATGCACGAGTAGAACACAAAGTAGTTGTGGGCGTAGATGTTGCCAATTCTTCTTGCCGCTACTAGTCTTATCTTGTTTCGGCGGCATTGTGGGATGCAGCGGCCCGGACCGACCTTACACGTACGCTTACGTGAGACAGGTTCCACCGACTGACATGCACTAGTTGCATAAGGTGGCTAGCGGGTGTCTGTCTCTCCCACTTTAGTCCGAACGGATTTGATGAAAAGGGTCCTTATGAAGGGTAAATAGAAATTGGCATATCACGTTGTGGTTTTACGTAGGTAAGAAACGTTCTTGCTAGAAACCTATACAAGCCACGTAAAAAACTTGCAACAACAATTAGAGGACGTCTAACTTGTTTTTGCAGCATGTGCTATGTGATGTGATATGGCCAGAAGATGTGATGAATGATATATGTGATGTATGAGATTGATCATATTCTTGTAATAGGAATCACGACTTGCATGTCGATGAGTATGACAACCGGCAGGAGCCATAGGAGTTGTCTTTATTTTTTTATGACCTGCGTGTCATTGAATAACGCCATGTAAATTACTTTACTTTATTGCTAAGCGCGTTAGCCATAGAAGTAGAAGTAATCGTTGGCGTGACAACTTCATGAAGACACAATGATGGAGATCATGATGATGGAGATCATGGTGTCATGCCGGTGACAAAGATGATCATGGTGCCCCGAAGATGGAGATCAAAGGAGCAAAATGATATTGGCCATATCATGTCACTATTTGATTGCATGTGATGTTTATCATGTTATGCATCTTATTTGCTTAGAACGACGGTAGTAATTAAGATGATCCCTCACTAAAATTTCAAGAGACGTGTTCCCCCTAACTGTGCACCATTGCGAAGGTTCATTGTTTCGAAGCACCACGTGATGATCGGGTGTGATAGATTCTAACATTCGAATACAACGGGTGTTGACGAGCCTAGCATGTACAGACATGGCCTCGGAACACATGCGAAACACTTAGGTTGACTTGACGAGCCTAGCATGTACAGACATGGCCTCGGAACACAAGAGACCGAAAGGTCGAACATGAGTCGTATAGCAGATACGATCAACATGGAGATGTTCACCGATGATGACTAGTCCGTCTCACGTGATGATCGGACACGGCCTAGTTTGACTCGGATCATGTATCACTTAGATGACTAGAGGGATGTCTATCTGAGTGGGAGTTCATGAATCAGATGAACTCAATTATCATGAACATAGTCAAAAGGTCTTTGCAAATTATGTCATACGCTTTAGTTCTACTGTTTAAGATATGTTCCTAGAGAAAATTTAGTTGAAAGTTGATAGTAGCAATTATGCGGACTGGGTCCGTAAAGTGAGGATTGTCCTCATTGCTGCACAGAAAGCTTATGTCCTTAATGCACCGCTCGGTATGCTGAACCTCAGCGTCGTCTGTAGGTGTTGCGGAACATCTGACATACACGTTTTGATGACCACGTGATAGTTCAGTGCGTAATGCTAATGGTTTAGAATTGTGGCACCAAAGACGTTTTTGAAACGTCGCAGAACATATGAGATGTTCCGAAGACTGAAATTGGGATTTCAGACTAGTGCCCACGTCAAGAGGTATGAGACCTCTGACAAGTTTCTTAAGCCTACAGACTAAGGGAGAAAAGCTCAATCGTTGAGCATGTGCTCAGATTGTCTGAGTACCACAATCGCTTGAATCGAGTGGGAGTTAATCTCCCAGATGAGATAGTGATAGTTCTCCATAGTCACTACCACCAAGCTAGTAGAGCTTCGTGATGAACTATAACATATCAGGGATAGACATGATGATCCTTGAGCAACTCGCGATGTTTGACACCGCGAAAGTAGAAATCAAGAAGGAGCATCAATTGTTGATGGTTAGTAAAACCACTAGTTTCAAGAAGGGCAAGGGCAAAAGGGATACTTCATGAAACAGCAAATCATTTGCTGCTCTAGTGAAGAATCCCAAGGTTGAACCCAAACCCGAGACTAAGTGCTTCTGTAATGAGAGGAACGGTCACTGAAGCAGTACTACCCTAGATATTTGGTCGATGAGAAGGCAGGCAAGGTCGACAGAAGTATATTGGATATACGTTATATGAATGTGTACTTTACTAGTACTCCTAGTAGCACCAGGGTATTAGATACCGGTTCGGTTGCTAAGTGTTAGTAACACGAAATAAAAGCTGCGGAATAAATGGAGACTAGCTAAAGGTGAGATGACGATGTGTGTTGAAAGTGTTTCAAGGTTGATGTGATCAAGCATCGCATGCTCCCTCTACCATCGAGA
Organism: Triticum aestivum; assembly: GCF_018294505.1. Taxonomy (NCBI): domain Eukaryota; kingdom Viridiplantae; phylum Streptophyta; class Magnoliopsida; order Poales; family Poaceae; genus Triticum; species Triticum aestivum. Next base: position 450,546,750 of record NC_057805.1, on the reverse strand, counting down.
TTTGGTGTTTGCGTTGAGCATGATTGGATTATGTTTATCGCAATACGGTTATTCATTTAAGGAGAATAATGGTTACTCTGTTTATTTGAATAATACCTTCAATGGTCTTGCACCTAAAATGAATCTCGATCGTAGTGATACACATGTTCGTGCCAAAAGATATAAAATAGTACCACATACTTGTGGCACTGCAATTTGAGTCATATTGGTATAGAATGCATGAAGAAGCTCCATGTAGATGGATCTTTGGACTCAGTCGTTTTTGAAAAGATTGAGACATGCGAACCATGTCTATTGGTATATATGCATGAAGAAACTCCATGCAGATGGATTGTTTGGACTCACTTGATTTCGAATCACTTGAGACATGCAAATCATACCACATGGGCAAGATGACTGAAAGTCCTCGTTTTTCAGTAAGATGGAACAAGAGAGCAACTTATTGGAAGTAATACATTTTGATGTATGCAGTCCAATGAGTGCTGAGGCATGCAGTGGATATCGTTATGTTCTTACTTCAAAGATGGTTTGAGTAGATGCTGAGTGTATTTACTTGATGAAACACAAGTCTGAATTATTGAAAGGTTCAAGTAATTTCAGAGTGAAGTTGAAGATCGTCGTGACAAGAGGATAAGATGTCTGTGATATGATCATAGAGATGAGTATCTGAGTTACGAGTTTGGCACACAATTAAGACATTGTGGAAAGTGTTTCACAATTAATACCGCCTGGAACACCATAGTGTGATGGTGTGTCCGAACATCATAACTGCACCCTATTGGATATGGTGCATGCCATGATGTCTCTTATCGAATTACCACTATCGTTTATGGGTTAGGCATTAGAGACAACCGCATTCACTTTAAATAGGGCACCACGCAATTCCGTTGAGACGACACCGTTTAGAGAAACCTAAGTTGTCGTTTCTTAAAAGTTTGGGGCTGCGATGCTTATGTGAAAAAGTTTCAGGCTGATAAGCTCGAACCCAAAGCGGATAAATGCATCTTCATAGAATACCCAAAACAGTTGGGTGTACCTCCTATTTCAGATCTGGAAGCAAAAGTAATTGCTTCTAGAAACGAGTCCTTTCTCGAGGAAAAGTTTCTCTCGAAAGAATTGAGTGGGAGGATGGTGGAGACTTGATAAGGTTATTGAACCGTCACTTCAACTAGTGTGTAGCAGGGCACAGGAAGTTGTTCCTGTGGCACCTACACCAATTGAAGTGGAAGCTTATGATAGTGATCATGAAACTTCGGATCAAGTCACTACCAAACCTCGTAGGACGACGAGGATGCGTGCTACTTTAGAGTGGTACGTGATCCTGTCTGAGATATCATGTTGTTGGACAATACTGAACCTACGAGCTATGGAGAAGCGATGGTGGGCCCATATTCCGACAAATGGTTAGAAACCATGAAATCTGAGATAAATGGATCTTTGAGAAGAAGACGGACGTGGACGGTAATGTTACCGTCTATGAAGCTCAACTTGTGGCAAAGAGTATTTCCACAAGTTCAAGGAATTGACTACGATGAGATTTTCTCATCCGTAGCGATGCTTAAGTCCGTCGGAATCACGTTAGCATTAGCTGCATTTATGAAATCTGGCAGATGGATGTCAAAACAAGTTTCCTTACCAGTTTTCGTAAGGAAAGGTTGTATGTGATACAATCAGAAAGGTTTTGTCGATCCTAAGGATGCTAATAGGTATGCTAGCTCCAGCAATCCTTCCATGGACTAGAGCAAGCATCTCGGAGTCAGAATATACGCTCTGATAGAGTGATCAAAGTTTTTGGGTTTATACAAAGTTTGTTAGAAACTTGTATTTACAATAAAGTGAGTGGGAGCGCTACAACATTTCTGATAAGTATATGTGAATGACATATTGTTGATCCGAAATGATGTAAAATTTCTGGAAAGCATAAAGGGTTGTTTGAAAGGAGTTTTTCAAAGGAAGACCTGGATAAAGCTGCTTACATATTGGGCATCAAGATCTATAGAGATAGATCAAGACGCCTGATGATACTTTCAAAGAACGCACACCTTGACATGATTTTGAAAGAGTTCAAAATAGATCAGCAAAGAAGGAGTTCTTGGCTGTGTTACAAGGTGTGAGTATTGAGTAAGACTCAAGACCTGACCACAGCAGAAGAGAGAGAAAGGACGAAGGTTGTCCCCTATGCTTCAGACGTAGGCTCTACAGTACGCTATGCTGTGTACCGCACATGAAGTGTGCCTTGCCATGAGTTGGTCAAGGGGTACAATAGCGATCCGGGAAAGGATCACATGACAGCGGTCGAACTTATCCTTAGTATCTAGTGGACTAAGGAATTTTCTCGATTATGGAGGTGAAAAGGAGTTCGTCGTAAAGGGTTACGTCGATGCGAACTTTGACACTAATCCGGATGACTCTGAGTAGTCAACCGGATTCGTATAGTAGAGCAATTATTTGAAATGGCTCCAAATAGCGCGTGGTAGCATCCACAAGATGACATAGATATTCGTAAAGCACACACGGATCTGAAAGGTTCAGACCCGTTGACTAATAACCTCTCTCACAAGCATAACATGATCAAACCAGAACACATTGAGTGTTAATCACATAGTGATGTGAACTAGATTGTTGACTCTAGTGAACTCTTTGGATGTTGGTCACATGGTGATGTGACCTATGAGTGTTAATCACATGGCGATGTGAACTAGATTATTGACTCTAGTGCAAGTGGGAGACTGTTGGAAATATGCCCTAGAGGCAATAATAAATAGGTTATTATTATATTTCCTTGTTCATGATAATCGTTTATTGTCCATGCTAGAATTGTATTGATAGGAAACTCAGATACATGTGTGGATACATAGACAACACCATGTCCCTAGTAAGCCTCTAGTTGACTAGCTCGTTGATCAATAGATGGTTACGCTTTCCTGACCATGGACATTGGATGTCGTTGATAACGGGATCACATCATTAGGAGAATGATGTGATGGACAAGACCCAATCCTAAGCCTAGCACAAGATCGTGTAGTTCGTTTGCTAAGAGCTTTTCTAATGTCAAGTATCATTTCCTTAGACCATGAGATTGTGCAACTCCCGGATACCGTAGGAATGCTTTGGGTGTACCAAACGTAACAACGTAACTGGGTGGCTATAAAGGTGCACTACAGGTATCTCCTAAAGTGTCTGTTGGGTTGGCACGAATCGAGACTGGGATTTGTCACTCCGTGTAAACGGAGAGGTATCTCTGGGCCCACTCGGTAGGACATCATCATAATGTGCACAATGTGACCAAGGAGTTGATCACGGGATGATGTGTTACGGAACGAGTAAAGAGACTTGCCGGTAACGAGATTGAACAAGGTATCGGGATACCGATGATCGAATCTCGGGGAAGTAACATACCGATAGACAAAGGGAATTGTATACGGGATTGATCCTCGACATCGTGGTTCATCCGATGAGATCATCGAGGAGCATGTGGGAGCCAACATGGGTATCCAGATCCCGCTGTTGGTTATTGACCGGAGAGTCGTCTCGGTCATGTCTGCGTGTCTCCCGAACCCGTAGGGCCTACACACTTAAGGTTCGGTGACGCTAGGGTTGTAGAGATATTAGTATGCGGTAACCCGAAAGTTGTTCGGAGTCCCGGATGAGATCCCGGACGTCACGAAAAGTTCCGGAATGGTCCGGAGGTAAATATTTATATATGGGAAGTCTTATTTTGGTCGCCGGAAAAGTTTCGCACTTTATCGGTATTGTACCGGGAGTGCCGAAAGGGGTCCGGGGGTCCACCAGCCCCGGGGGGGCCACATGGGCTGTGGGGGTGCGCCTTGGCCTATATGGGCCAAGGGAACCAGCCCCAAGAGGCCCATGCGCCAAGAGATAAGATAAAGGGAGAGTCCTAAAGGGGGAAGGCACCTCCGAGGTGCCTTGGGGAGGATGGACTCCTCCCTGGCCGCACCCTTCCTTGGAGGAAGGGCCAAGGCTGCCCCCCCTCCCTTGGCCCTATATATAGTGGGGGGGAGGGAGGGCAGCAGCAATCCAAGCCCTGGCGCCTCCCTCTCCCTCCCGTGACACATCTCCCTCCTCCCGCAGCGCTTGGCGAAGCCCTGTTGGAATCCCGCTACTTCCACCACCACGCCGTCGTGCTGTTGGATCTCCATCAACCTCTCCTTCCCCTTGCTGGATCAAGAAGGAGGAGACGTCGCTGCTCCGTACGTGTGTTGAACGCGGAGGTGCCGTCCGTTCGGCGCTAGGATCATCGGTGATTTGGATCACGACGAGTATGACTCCATCAACCCCGTTCTCTTGAACACTTCCGCTCGCGATCTACAAGGGTATGTAGATGCACTCCCCTTCCCCTCGTTGCTAGAGTACTCCATAGATTGATCTTGGTGATGCGTAGAAAATTTTGAATTTCTGCTACGTTCCCCAACAACAACAACCCATCATAGTTTAATCCTTAGACTTGATATTGGTGCTTGCATTTCTCTAAATCATTTCAGGTCTTCTAGTGATATGTGTTCAAACAAGTCGGAAACAAGGCGACACGAGCAAACCAACCCATGGTTAGTTGATTAGAAGAACAGTGATATCAACAACCCATCGTAGTTTAATCCTTAGACTTGATATTGGTACTTGCATTTCTCTCAAATCATTTCAAGTCTTCTAGTGATATGTGTTCAAACAAGTCGGAAAGAAGGCGACACGAGAAAACCAACCCATGGTTAGTTGATTAGAAGAAGAGTGATATCAACAACCCATCATAGTTTAATCCTTAGACTTGATATTGGTGCTTGCATTTCTCTCAAATCATTTCAAGTCTTCTAGTGATATGTGTTCAAACAAGTCGGAAAGAAGGCGACACGAGCAAACCAACCCATGGTTAGTTGATTAGAAGAACAGTGATATCAACAACACATCATAGTTTAATCCTTAGAGTTGTTATTGGTGCTTGCATTTCTCTCAAATCATTTCAAGTCTTCTAGTGATATGTGTTCAAACAAGTCGGAAAGAAGGCGACACGAGCAAACCAACCCATGGTTAGTTGATTAGAAGAACAGTGATATCAACAACCCATCATAGTTTAATCCTTAGACTTGATATTGGTGCTTGCATTTCTCTCAAATCATTTCAAGTCTTCTAGTGATATGTGTTCAAACAAGTCGGAAAGAAGGCGACACGAGAAAACCAACCCATGGTTAGTTGATTAGAAGAACAGTGATATCAACAACCCATCGTAGTTTAATCCTTAGACTTGATATTGGTGCTTGCATTTCTCCGAAATTATTTCAAGTCTTCTAGTGATATGTGTTCAAACAAGTCGGAAAGAAGGCTGTTGGGGATCGTAGCAGAAATTAAAATTTTCTACGCATCACCAAGATCAATCTATGGAGTTTACAGCAACGAGACGGGAGGAGTGCATCTACATACCCTTGTAGATCGCGAGCGGAAGCGTTCAAGAGAACGGGGTTGATGGAGTCGTACACGTCGTGATCCAAATCACCGATGATCCAAGCGCCGAACGGACGACACCTCCGCGTTGAACACACGTACGGAGCGGTGACGTCTCCCACGCCTTGATCCAGCAAGGAGGAGGGAGAGGTTGAGGAAGAAGGCTCCAACAGCAGCACGACGGCGTGGTGGTGATGGAGTGACAGTTCTCCGGCAGGGCTTCGCCAAGCTCGCGCGGAGGAGGAGAGGTGTTGGGGAGGGGAGGGGCTGCGCCTTGGATGTTCTGCTGCAGCCCTCCCCTCACCCCTCTATTTATAGGGAGAAGGGGGAAGGGGGCCGGCCCCTCTAGATGAGATCTAGAGGGGGGCGGCGGCCAAGGGGGGAGGGAGCTTGCCCCCCAAGCAAGGGGGGCGCCCCCCTTTTAGGGTTCCCCCAAACCCTAGGCGCATGGGCCCTAGGGGGGTTGGTGCCCAGCCCACTTAGGGCTGGTTCCCTTCCACCTACAGCCCATAAGGCCCTCCGGGGAAGGTGGACCCTCCCGGTGGACCCCCGGAACCCCTCTGGTGGTCCCAGTACAATACCGGTATACCCCCGAATATTTCCGGTGACCATATGATGACTTCCCATATATAAATCTTCACCTCCGGACCATTCCGGAACTCCTCGTGACGTCCGGGATCTCATCCGGGACTCCGAACAACATTCGGTAATCACATACAAACCTTCCTTATAACCCTAGCGTCATCGAACCTTAAGTGTGTAGACCCTACGGGTTCGGGAATCATGCAGACATGACCGAGACACCTCTCTAGCCAATAACCAACAACGGGATCTGGATACCCATGTTGGCTCCCACAAGTTCCATGATGATCTCATCGGTGAACCACGATGTCGAGGATTGAAGCAATCCCGTATACAATTCCCTTTGTCAATCGGTACGTTACTTGCCCGAGATTCGATCGTCGGTATCCCAATACCTCGTTCAATCTCGTTACCGGCAAGTCACTTTACTCGTTCCGTAATGCATGATCCCGTGACTAACTACTTAGTCACATTGAGCTCATTATGATGATGCATTACCGAGTGGGCCCAGAGATACCTCTCCGTCATACGGAGTGACAAATCCCAGTCTCGATCCGTGCCAACCCAGCAGACACTTTCGGAGACACCTGTAGTGCACCTTTATAGCCACCTAGTTACGTTGTGACGTTTGGTACACCCAAAGCATTCCTACGGTATCCGGGAGTTACACGATCTCATGGTCTAAGGAAATGATACTTGACATTAGAAAAGCTTTAGCAAACGAACTACACGATCTAGTGCTATGCTTAGGATTGGGTCTTGTCCATCACATCATTCTCCTAATGATGTGATCCCGTTATCAATGACATCCAATGTCCATGGTCAGGAAACCGTAACCATCTATTGATCAACGAGCTAGTCAACTAGAGGCTCACTAGGGACATGTTATGGTCTATGTGTTCACACATGTATTACGATTTTCGGATAACACAATTATAGCATGAACAATAGACAATTATCATGAACAAGGAAATATAATAATAACCATTTTATTATTGCCTCTAGGGCATATTTCCAACAGTCTCCCACTTGCACTAGAGTCAATAATCTAGTTAAATTGTGATGAATCGTACACCCATAGAGTTCTGGTGTTGATCATGTTTCGCTCGTGGAAGAGGTTTAGTCAACGGATCTGCGACATTCAAATCCGTATGCACTTTACAAATATCTATGTCTCCATTTTGAACATTTTCACGAATGGAGTTGAAGCGACACTTGATGTGCCTGGTCTTCTTGTGAAACCTGGGCTCCTTGGCAAGGGCAATAGCTCCAGTGTTGTCACAGAAGAGAGTCATCGGCCCCGATACATTGGGAATAACTCCTAGGTCGGCAATGAACTCCTTCATCCAGATTGCTTCATGTGCTGCCTCCGAGGCTGCCATGTACTCTGCTTCACATGTAGATCACGCCACGACGCTTTGCTTGCAACTGCACCAGCTGACTGCCCCACCATTCAAAATATACACGTATCCGGTTTGTGACTTAGAGTCATCCAGATCTGTGTCGAAGCTAGCATCGACGTAACCTTTTACGACGAGCTCTTCGTCACCTCCATAAACGAGAAACATATCCTTAGTCCTTTTCAGGTACTTCAGGATGTTCTTGACCGCTATCCAGTGTTCCATGCCGGGATTACTTTGGTACCTTCCTACCAAACTTACGGCAAGGTTTACATCAGGTCTGGTACACAGCATGGCATACATAATAGACCCTATGGCCGAGGCATAGGGGACGCCACTCATCTTTTCTCTATCTTCTGTCGTGGTCGGGCATTGAGCCGTGCTCAATCTCACACCTTGCAATACAGGCAAGAACCCCTTCTTGGACTGATCCATATTGAACTTCTTCAATATCTTGTCAAGGTATGTGCTTTGTGAAAGACCTATGAGGCGTCTCGATCTATCTCTATAGATCTTGATGCCTAATATGTAAGCAGCTTCTCCAAGGTCCTTCATTGAAAAACACTTATTCAAGTAGGCCTTTATACTTTCCAAGAATTCTATATCATTTCCCATCAATAGTATATCATCCACATATAATATGAGAAATGCTACAGAGCTCCCACTCACTTTCTTGTAAACACAGGCTTCTCCATAAGTCTGTGTAAACCCAAACACTTTGATCATCTCATCAAAGCGAATGTTCCAACTCCGAGATGCCTGCACCAGCCCATAGATTGAGCGCTGGAGCTTGCATACTTTGTCAGCATTCTTAGGATCGACAAAACCTTCCGGCTGCATCATATACAATTCTTCCTTAAGGAAGCCGTTAAGGAATGCCGTTTTGACGTCCATTTGCCATATTTCATAATCATAGAATGCGGCAATTGCTAACATGATTCGGACGGACTTCAGCTTCGCTACGGGTGAGAAGGTCTCATCGTAGTCAACTCCTTGAACTTGTCGATAACCCTTAGCGACAAGTCGAGCTTTATAGATGGTAACATTTCCATCCGCGTCCGTCTTCTTCTTAAAGATCCATTTATTTTCTATCGCTCGCCGATCATCGGGCAAGTCTGTCAAAGTCCATACTTTGTTTTCATACATGGATCCTATCTCGGATTGCATGGCTTCAAGCCATTTGTTGGAATCAGGGCCCGCCATTGCTTCTTCATAGTTCGAAGGTTCACCGTTGTCCAACAACATGATTTCCAGGAGAGGGTTGCCGTACCACTCTGGTGCGGAACGTGTCCTTGTGGGCCTACGAAGTTCAGTGGCAACTTGATCATGATCATCATCATTAACTTCCTCTCTAGTCGGTGCAGGCACCACAGAAACATTTGCTTGTGCTGCTCTACTTTCTGGTTCGAGAGGAGTCATCTCATCAAGTTCCACTTTCCTCCCACTTACTTCTTTCGAGAGAAACTCTTTCTCCAGAAAGGACCTGTTCTTGGCAACTAAGATCTTGCCTTCGGATCTGAGGTAGAAGGTATACCCAATGGTTTCCTTAGGGTATCCTATGAAGACGCATTTTTTCGACTTGGGTTCGAGCTTTTCAGGTTGAAGTTTCTTGACATAAGCATCGCATCCCCAAACTTTAAGAAACGACAGCTTAGGTTTCTTTCCAAACCATAATTCATACGGTGTCGTCTCAACGGATTTCGACGGAGCCATATTTAAAGTGAATGCGGCAGTCTCTAAAGCATAACCCCGGAATGATAGCGGTAGATCGGTAAGAGACATCATAGATCGCACCATATCCAATAGAGTGCAATTACGACGTTCGGACACACCATTACGCTGAGGTGTTCCAGGCGGCGTGTGTTGTGAAACAATTCCACATTTCATTAAGTGTGTGCCAAATTCGTGACTCAAATATTCCCCTCCACGATCTGATCGTAAGAACTTTATTTTCCTGTCACGTTGATTCTCAACCTCACTCTGAAATTCCTTGAACTTTTCAAAGGTCTCAGACTTGTGTTTCATTAAGTAGACATACCCATATCTACTCAAGTCATCAGTGAGGGTGAGAACATAACGATAGCCACCGCGAGCCTCAATGCTCATTGGACTGCACACATCAGTATGTATGATTTCCAATAAGTTGGTTGCTCGCTCCATTGTTCCGGAGAACGGAGTCTTGGTCATTTTTCCCATGAGGCATGGTTCGCACGTGTCAAATGATTCATAATCAAGAGACTCCAAAAGTCCATCTGCATGGAGTTTCTTCATGCGTTTGACACCAATGTGACCAAGGCGGCAGTGCCACAAGTATGTGGGACTATCATTATCAACCTTACATTTCTTGGCATTCACACTATGAATATGTGTAACATCACGTTCGAGATTCATTAAGAATAAACCATTGACCAGCGGGGCATGACCATAAAACATATTTCTCATATAAATAGAACAACCATTATTCTCATATTTAAATGAGTAGCCATCTCGCATTAAACGAGATCCAGATACAATGTTCATGCTCAAAGCTGGCACTAAATAACAATTATTGAGGTTTAAAACTAGTCCCGTAGGTAAATGTAGAGGTAGCGTGCCAACGGCGATCACACCTTGGAACCATTCCCGACGCGCATCGTCATCTCGTCCTTCGCCACTCTCCGCTTATTCCGCAGCTCCTGCTTTGAGTTACAAATATGAGCAACCACACCGGTATCAAATACCCAGGAGCTACTACGAGCGCTGGTTAGGTACACATCAATAACATGTATATCACATATACTTTGGTATTGCCGGCCTTCTTATCCGCTAAGTACTTGGGGCAGTTCCGCTTCCAGTGACCGTTTCCCTTGCAATAAAAGCACTCGGTCTCAGGCTTGGGTCCATTCTTTGTCTTCTTCCCGGCAGCTTGCTTACCGGGCGCGGCAACTCCCTTGCCGTCTTTCTTGAAGTTCTTCTTACCCTTGCCTTTCTTGAACTTAGTGGTCTTATTCACCATCAACACTTGATGTTCCTTTTTGATCTCCACCTCCGCTGATTTCAGCATCGAATATACCTCAGGAATGGTCTTTTCCATCCCCTGCATATTGAAGTTCATCACAAAGCTCTTGTAGCTAGGTGGGAGCGACTGAAGGATTCTGTCAACGACCGCGTCATCCGGGAGATTAACTCCCAGCTGAGACAAGCGGTTGTGCAACCCAGACATTTTGAGTATGTGTTCGCTGACGAAACCATTCTCCTCCATCTTACAACTGTAGAACTTGTCGGAGACTTCATATCTCTCGACCCGGGCATGAGCTTGGAAAACCATTTTCAGCTCTTGGAACATCTCATATGCTCCGTGCTGCTCGAAACGTTTTTGGAGCCCCGGTTCTAAGCTGTAAAGCATGCCGCACTGAACCAGGGAGTAATCATCAACACGTGTTTGCCAGATGTTCATAACGTCTTGGTTTGCTGGGACGGGTGCTTCACCTAGCGGTGCTTCAAGGACATATGCTTTCTTGGCAGCTATGAGGATGATCCTCAAGTTCCGGACCCAGTCCGTATAGTTGCTACCATCGTCTTTCAGCTTGATTTTCTCTAGGAACGCGTTGAAGTTGAGGTTGACATTAGCATGGGCCATTTGATCTACAAGACATATTGTAAAGATTTTAGACTAAGTTCATGATAATTAAGTTCATCTAATCAAATTATTAATGAACTCCCACTCAGACAGACATCCCTCTAGTCATCTAAGTGATACATGATCCGAGTCAACTAGGCCGTGTCCGATCATCACGTGAGACGGACTAGTCATCATCGGTGAACATCTTCATGTTGATCGTATCTGCTATACGACTCATGTTCGACCTTTCGGTCTCTTGTGTTTCGAGGCCGTGTCTATACATGCTAGGCTCGTCAAGTCAACCTAAGTGTATTGCGTGTGTAAATCTGGCTTACACCCGTTGTATGCGAACGTTAGAACCTATCACACCCGATCATCACGTGGTGCTTCAAAACAACGAACCTTCGCAATGGTGCACAGTTAGGGGAAACTCTTTCTTGAAATTTTAGCGAGGGATCATCTTATTTATGCTACCGTCGTTCTAAGCAAATAAGATGTAAAACATGATAACCATCACATGCAATCAAAAAGTGACATGATATGGCCAATATCATTTTGCTCCTTTTGATCTCTATCTTCAGGGCGCCATGTTCATCATCGTCACCGGCATGACACCATGATCTCCATCATCGTGTCTTCATGAAGTTGTCTCGCCAACTATTACTTCTACTACTATGGCTAACGGTTAGCAATAAAGTAAAGTAATTACATGACGTTCCAGTTGACACGCAGGTCATAAATAAATTAAGACAACTCCTATGGCTCCTTGCGGTTGTCATACTCATCGACATGCAAGTCATGATTCCTATTACAAGAACATGATCAATCTCATACATCACATATATCATACATCACATCCTTCTGGCCATATCACATCACATGACACTTGCTGCAAAAACAAGTTAGACGTCCTCTAATTGTTGTTGCAAACTTTTACGTGGCTGCTATAGGTTTCTAGCAAGAACGTTTCTTACCTACGCCAAAACCACATGTGATATGCCAATTTCTATTTACCCTTCATAAGGACCCTTTTCATCGAATCCGATCCGACTAAAGTGGGAGAGACAGACACCCGCTAGCCACCTTATGCAACTAGTGCATGTCAGTCGGTGGAACCTGTCTCACGTAAGCATACGTGTAAGGTCGGTCCGGGCCGCTTCATCCCACGATGCCGCCGAATCAAGATAAGACTAGTAACGGCAAGTAAATTGGCAAAATCGACGCCCACAACAACTTGTGTTCAACTCGTGCATAAAAACTACGCATAGACCTAGCTCATGATCCCACTGTTGGGGATCGTAGCAGAAAGTAAAATTTTCTACGCATCACCAAGATCAATCTATGGAGTTTACTAGCAACGAGAGGGGAGGAGTGCATCTACATACCCTTGTAGATCGCGAGCGGAAGCGTTCAAAAGAACGGGGTTGATGGAGTCGTACTCGTCGTGATCCAAATCACCGATGATCCAAGCGCCGAACGGACGGCACCTCCGCGTTCAACACACGTACGGAGCGGTGACGTCTCCCACGCCTTGATCCAGCAAGGAGGAGGGAGAGGTTGAGGAAGAAGGCTCCAACAGCAGCACGACGGCGTGGTGGTGATGGAGTGACAGTTCTCCGGTAGGACTTCGCCAAGCTCGCGCGGAGGAGGAGAGGTGTTGGGGAGGGGAGGGGCTGCGCCTTGGATGTTCTGCTGCAGCCCTCCCCTCACCCCTCTATTTATAGGGAGAAGGGGGAAGGGGGCCAGCCCCTCTACATGAGATCTAGAGGGGGGCGGCGGCCAAGGGGGGAGGGAGCTTGCCCCCCAAGCAAGGGGGGCGCCCCCCTTTTAGGGTTCCCCCCAAACCCTAGGCGCATGGCCCTAGGGGGGTTGGCGCCCAGCCCACGTAGGGCTGGTTCCCTTCCACCTACAGCCCATGAGGCCCTCCGGGGCAGGTGGACCCTCCCGGTGGACCCCCGGAACCCCTCCGGTGGTCCCGGTACAATACCGGTATACCCTCGAATATTTCCGGTGACCGTATGATGACTTCCCATATATAAATCTTCACCTCCGGACCATTCCGGAACTCCTCGTGACGTCCGGGATCTCATCCGAGACTCCGAACAACATTCGGTAATCACATACAAACCTTCCTTATAACCCTAGCGTCATCAAACCTTAAGTGTGTAGACCCTACGGGTTCGGGAATCATGCAGACATGACCGAGACACCTCTCTAGCCAATAACCAACAGCGGGATCTGGATACCCATGTTGGCTCCCACAAGTTCCACGATGATGTCATCGGATGAACCACGATGTCGAGGATTGAAGCAATCCCGTATACAATTCCCTTTGTCAATCGGTACGTTACTTGCCCGAGATTCGATCGTCGGTATCCCAATACCTCGTTCAATCTCGTTACCGGCAAGTCACTTTACTCGTTCCGTAATGCATGATCCCGTGACTAACTACTTAGTCACATTGAGCTCATTATGATGATGCATTACCGAGTGGGCCCAGAGATACCTCTCCGTCATACGGAGTGACAAATCCCAGTCTCGATCCGTGCCAACCCAGCAGACACTTTCGGAGACACCTGTAGTGCACCTTTATATCCACCTAGTTACGTTGTGACGTTTGGTACACCCAAAGCATTCCTACGGTATCCGGGAGTTACACGATCTCATGGTCTAAGGAAATGATACTTGACATTAGAAAAGCTTTAGCAAACGAACTACACGATCTAGTGCTATGCTTAGGATTGGGTCTTGTCCATCACATCATTCTCCTAATGATGTGATCCCGTTATCAATGACATCCAATGTCCATGGTCAGGAAACCGTAGCCATCTATTGATCAACGAGCTAGTCAACTAGAGGCTCACTAGGGACATGTTATGGTCTATGTGTTCACACATGTATTACGATTTCCGGATAACACAATTATAGCATGAACAATAGACAATTATCATGAACAAGGAAATATAATAATAACCATTTTATTATTGCCTCTTGGGCATATTTCCAACAAAGGCAACACGAGCAAACCAACCCATGGTTAGTTGATTAGAAGAACAGTGATATCAACAACCCATCATAGTTTAATCCTTAGACTTGATATTGGTGCTTGCATTTCTCTGAAATCATTTCAAGTCTTCTAGTGATATGTGTTCAAACAAGTCGGAAAGAAGGCGACACGAGCAAACCAACCCATGGTTAGTTGATTAGAAGAACAGTGATATCAACAACCCATCGTAGTTTAATCCTTAGACTTGATATTGGTGCTGGCATTTCTCTCAAATCATTTCAAGTCTTCTAGTGATATGTGTTCAAACAAGTCGGAAAGAAGGCGACACGAGCAAACCAACCCATGGTTAGTTGATTAGAAGAACTGTGATATCAACAACCCATCATAGTTTAATCCTTAGACTTGATATTGGTGCTTGCATTTCTCTGAAATTATTTCAAGTCTTCTAGTGATATGTGTTCAAACAAGTCGGAAAGAAGGCGACACGAGCAAACCAACCCATGGTTAGTTGATTAGAAGAACAGTGATATCAACAACCCATCATAGTTTAATCCTTAGACTTGATATTGGTGCTTGCATTTCTCTCAAATCATTTCAAGTCTTCTAGTGATATGTGTTCAAACAAGTCGGAAAGAAGGCGACACGAGCAAACCAACCCATGGTTAGTTGATTAGAAGAACAGTGATATCAACAACCCATCATAGTTTAATCCTTAGACTTGATATTGGTGCTTGTATTTCTCTGAAATTATTTCAAGTCTTCTAGTGATATGTGTTCAAACAAGTCGGAAAGAAGGCGACACGAGCAAACCAACCCATGGTTAGTTGATTAGAAGAACAGTGATATCAACAACCCATCATAGTTTAATCCTTAGACTTGATATTGGTGCTTGTATTTCTCTGAAATTATTTCAAGTCTTCTAGTGATATGTGTTCAAACAAGTCGGAAAGAAGGCGACACGAGCAAACCAACCCATGGTTAGTCGATTAGAAAAACAGTGATATCAACAACCCATCATAGTTTAATCCTTAGACTTGATATTGGTGCTTGCATTTCTCTTAAATCATTTCAAGTCTTCTAGTGATATGTGTTCAGTGGAAGAAGACGTTCCGTCTACTATGAAAATGTCTTTTACGACTTCGTCAATCTTAAAATGATGTGCTAGCTCAGTCTGACGAAGATGCTCATAGAGATAAGATGTGTGTGCGTGTACTTGTAAAGATGATTGTGCGTGTGTACCTATGAGCGTCTGTGTCTATACTGTTTTTGAACAAAAGTAGGCGACAAGAAAAACAAACATAGTAACACGCCAACACGAGACGTGTTACGTACCGGGTTTGGTAGTGGCCTCGCTCATCATCGTCGTCCCCGCGCGATTCACGTGAGCTCACCAGAAAATTCCACTCTATCTATCCCTCCCCCATCGTTCGGCAGAGATCCATTTCCTAACGCAACGAAACAAAGTACTGCCCCGTTTTCTATAGACGCCACGATCGATCGACATACACTTTTCTTCTTCTTCCTTGTCCTTGTAAAGATCAACCCTTGTCGCTACTACCCGATTTTTCTCCTCTCACTGTTAATTAATCCACTCAGAGCCTGCCACTACACTAGGATAATGTGTGCGTACGTGCTCCTGTCCTCGCCCAAGTAGTAGACCCTAGGTATCACCCCCACATAGGCCTAGCTACCATAGGCTCAGCAACGTTCGCGTGAAGCCGCCACTTGTTCTCTCTCTTTCTTGTTCATCGGATATCTCTCCTCTCCATGCTTCCCCGGCTCTTCTCCTCATCTTTTCCGCTGACGTGACAGCTTAATTCATCTTTTTTATCGCCGATGATTGGTCACACTCACCTTCACATTCACACCCCCACGCGCGCTGCTCATCTCGTCAACAAAATGGCCTTTCAGCGCACTGCTCATGAGCAGTCCACGGAAGTGCCGGGAGTTTGTTCTCTATTATCTCGCTAGCACTGCTATACCCCCTCAGATTAATCAATCATTGGAAACTTCTACTGGTCACCTCATCCTCCGCACAATCGGACGATCCGTCGGCGAATCGCGCGACGACACCGCGCGCGATCGCCTAATTCGATCCGGTGACGAACTGACGCAACTGAGGTCACCTAGCCTGATTAAGAATTCGAGATAAGCAAGGGTGGGTCAAGCCGAGGACGATCACCAGACAGCTAGCTAATTAGCTACTAGCAATTGGTTAATTGTTAAAGGTCTTGGACAAATTTGGTGAGGTCTCAGTTCTTTCAGAGGAGAGACACGTAGCAGGGAAGGGAGCTGGTAGCTAGCTAGCTACAAGGCTACAATGGCCGTTGGGTTGGGTAGCACCGGCGGGTCTGAACTCTGAAGCTTCTTCGTTGCCAGGGACGGCCGGCCGGCCGACATATCTGTTAGCTAGCTGTGGCCTGTAGGTGGCGATTGATGTAAATCGTCTGACGGGATCTTCGTCGTCTATAACTAATCGCGACATGACCTGCGTTTCTTGGAAATTAAGGATTGTGAGCTTCACATTTCCCTTCTTTATATGTGTCAACATGAGTGCTGTTAGGAACGATTACGCCCATGTTTCTTCAGAAATAAGGATTGTGAGCTTCACATTTGTATCTACTCCGTATTAGTTACGGGCCGGCCTCTAAAATTTGTCCATGCGTGGCATCTGAATGAATAGATGGCAGGAGTGGTTGATCTCTACTGAACTACAATTGGACAAAATACCACATTAAATCATTTGAACTTCGGAGGAAAAGCAGCTGGCAACAGCTCACTCTCGAACCTATGAAGATCACTGTCACCACACTGAATAATGTTGCCATGCATTGAAGACTCTCTAGTTTGATTCTCCAGCCTGTGGTGATTAGAATTCTGGGTTTTCACAGAATAAAAATAGATGAAGGAAAATAAATTAAATGGGATGTGACCTATGTTTCCTGATAATAAAGGCATGATGGTGACATTCAAAAGTATCTTCTGATAGCATGAAATGAATCAAACCTCACAAATTAGTAAAATTATTTCGATGAGCATATCTCCTAGATATTCTCTCAGAACTACGAATAATCACAAACTTGATACGTGCACACTATATACTATCTATATTTGAGCCGAGGAACAGAGACAATAATATACACATTTCATCACAAACTGCACCCGACTGTTCACCGGATTTCCGCCGAATCCTGCGCCTTTCGGGGCTGGTCCGCCGCTCAGCGAGACGACCCGCAAAGCAACGGCGAGGGGGTTGAGGGGTCAAATTCATGATTGGAGGGGGACCACGGAAACACTCGTCCTTGCACATCACTACCACATGTCCAATTTCAAAAGCAAGTGCTGCCACCAAACGGAAAAATAAAAGGGTTTGTGGGGCATTAGTTATCTCATCATCATATCTGGTGTTAGCTAGCTAGGGGCCTCCTGTTCATGCACTTTCTTCAACCGGAGAAGAGAAGAGAAGAAGATTTGGTCCTGCTGCAAATGTATTTATGTGTAGATGTAGGTAGGGCTGGCTTTCTGTGAGATGTCAGCGTCGTACCCCGATGCATGGAGTTGCTTAGGAGCATCTGATGATCAGTTGGGAGATACGGAGGGTTGAGAGGGGGAGGGAAAGAGGGTTTTAGGTCTACCAACTGGTGGTTAGGGGATTAATACGTCTTAACAGATGCCGTCACCTACTGAAAGGAAGAGATCGGATTGGTGCCCTTGCAATCAAGGCGCCTGGGAGAATCAGCTAGAAATGGCAACTTGGGGAGCTTTTTCAGCTGGAAACACACCCAGCAAGTGAGGAGGGTAATGGACCTGCTTTTCTGTGCACTGAGTGGACTAACTGAACTGCCTGCCCAACAAGTATGCTTGCTGCAAGGTCACTCAAAACTGGCAAGAATCTATGCGTTTCTATTGCAGCATA
This sequence comes from Triticum aestivum, assembly GCF_018294505.1. NCBI lineage: Eukaryota > Viridiplantae > Streptophyta > Magnoliopsida > Poales > Poaceae > Triticum > Triticum aestivum. The sequence continues at coordinate 450,528,793 of NC_057805.1, read as the reverse complement.
AAAGCGAGGGCTCCTTTTTTCCCCACTCCGTTCCGCGGCGTTTCGCGTCAAATTTGAAATTCTCAATTGTCTAATTGTTCAGAACCAAAATAAAAAACACTTGCATCTGGAAGCATATTCTTCAGAGTTAGTAAAATACCTGCAACTACCGTATGATATATCTTGGTTTTATCATGTGAGTCACAACTAAACTAAAGTACATACACATGTATGTATCGCATGCCTAAAAGGCGCATCGGTCTCATGTCGACGGCGGAGATCGACCATCGGCGTCTCAATCTCGGCCGTCCAAGTTGGTGCGGCAGCCTGCTGAGCGTGACGCACGCGCGCAAAGCAGCAATCCTATACGTGAGAAAACGAGTGAGGTAAAGAGGAGATAGGGAGGAATAAGCGAGAGGGAAGCAAACAAAAACGGTGGTGGGGTTTCTTTAGGATTTGCGGGGCGGGGGGATAGTGTTAGGCACTAGGCAGGCCCTCCTCATTGGCGCAAGCAGCCCCGGAGTATATTATTGCTCAGGGAAGGAAGGAGGCAGGAGGAGCTATACAACAACCAAAAGGGAAGAGACGAACACCAAAAGCAGCAAGATATATACAATCCCACGAGTGTTCTTGGTTATTTTAAGCCCACACCCTCCGGCCGGTCTTCTGCTGAGTGGTTTCTGTCAGAAAAACTCTGAACAGATAGCACCCAAGAAGAAGAAGCTCTTGCTTGGCCTCAAAGCCAGTTCTTGCTGAGGTATGTGTAGAGGTTCATCTTAGCAAGCTTGTCTTGCCCTTTGCGTCCATGATTCTGTAGATGATTCAGTGGCAACAGGTTTCGGTTAGGTGTTTTGGTTTCTGTGTGGATTCTTGGTGTGGTTGTGGCTTCTTGCTTGTTGAGGTCTCTGTTCCTGGTTACCTACTTGCGGTTGGCGGGTGCATCACCATACCAACTGGAAGAATTGCTGCTCTTTTTAGCTGATTCTTAGCAAGTTTGGTCTCTGAATTGCCAAGTGGTAGTAGTAACTAGTAGTAACTGATATTTTTGTGTGTTCTTAGTTTATCTCAAGTCATGTCTAGTTAGGCCTTTTTCCCCCTTGATAGGTACCACTGATTTGGACTGGTGTTTTCCTGAAATTATATGCTGGTTTCATCAGCTGAGTGCAAAGGCTTTCTTTTTGTATGCAGGTACTTCAGAAAGAAGATTGAGGGGTTGTGTGTTCGGGAAGTACAGTGGTCTGAAGTTTATCCTCCCAGGTAGATATATAGATGCTTTCAATTCTGTTGGATCCATTCTATCTTTTTGATTTACTTCACTTGCAGTAGAATTCTTTCACTCCTCTTGTAATTTTCTGTATGAATTTGCAGTTATTCTTGCCTAGTCCACTCATATCATAATCATACTTCTGCCTAATTCAGTACAGTATGTCGATGCACTGTTGCACTAGCGCACCATGTTTTTACCATGTTTCCTTTGCTCCAAATTTTGCCATTTGCTACTGTAATTTGAATTTAGGAGCAAGATGACATCGCCTTCTGACAGTTTCCAATCCTTTATTTCTTCCCAGTTGGACACCGAAGACAAAACCTTACACCTTTCCAAGCGTCGACAGTACAGTAGTACCCTTCTGATGATAGACTGCATTTGCATCTGAAGAGGATCGGATGGCCACGTTCTTCTCCACTTCAAACGATCAGAGGGGCCTCGCCGGCGGTGGCGGAGGCGGCGGCGACATGTCATTCCACCACCACTACCCCATGTCCAACCAATACCCAGACTCGTCGACCGGCGGCCTGATCCCGCTCCCGGCGTCCATCCTGCAGCAGAGCCACATCGCGCACGGCGGCGGTGGCGACGGCCGAGATGACGAGCCGGCCGCATTCATGAACTCGAGGGACAGCGCCGAACTCGGTGGCCTGCAGACGCAGATGCTCATGGGAGACGGCGGCGCGTCAGCCGGGCAGCGTACTCACCAGGGCGGCCTGTCGCTCAGCCTCGGCTCGCAGGTGCCGGTGTCCCTCTACCAGTACGGTCGTCCAGGCGGCATGGCTGCGGCCGCTTCCCCCACCTTGATGAGCCCGAACCAGTCGGCGATGGCGATGGCGGCGAGCAGGAACGCGCAGGTGAACGTGTACGTGCAGAACTCGAGGTTCCTGAAGGCGGCGCGCGAGTTGCTCGACGAGGTGGTCAGTGTCCGGGACGCGATCAAGAGGAAGGGGGACAGGAAGGACGACTCGGCCGGCAACGGCGAGTGCGGCAAGGTCGAGGGCGACAAGGGCGAGGAGAACGAGGGGAGCTCCGCCGCCGAGCTGTCGCCGGCGGAGAGGCAGGACCTCCAGAACAAGGTGACGGCGCTGATGGCCATGCTGGACCAGGTGGATCGGCGGTACAGGCACTACCACCAGCAGATGCAGATGGTGGTGTCGTCGTTCGACGCGGTGGCCGGCTCCGGCGCGGCGAAGCCTTACACGGCGCTGGCCCTGCAGACGATCTCCCGGCACTTCCGGTCGCTGCGGGACGCGATCGGCGCGCAGGTGCAGTCGGCGCGGCGGAGCCTCGGCGAGCCTCAGGACGGCTCCGGCGCGGGGGGGCTGTCCCGGCTGCGGTACATCGACCAGCACCTCCGGCAGCAGCGCGCCATGCAGCAGTTCGGCATGATGCAGCAGCCGCAGCACGCGTGGCGGCCCCAGCGCGGCCTCCCGGAGTCCGCCGTCTCCGTCCTCCGCGCCTGGCTCTTCGAGCACTTCCTCCACCCGTAAGCTACCCCCCGCGCCGCCCATGCAGCTGGTCACTCTACTCCTCGGTGATCGCTCACTGATCCGCCATGATCGATGCAGGTACCCGAAAGACTCGGAGAAGGTGATGCTGGCGAGGCAGGCCGGCTTGTCCCGGGGGCAGGTGTCCAACTGGTTCATCAACGCGCGCGTCCGCCTGTGGAAGCCTATGGTGGAGGAGATGTACAAGGAGGAGTTCGGCGCGGAGATGGACTCCACCAACTCGTCGTCGGAGAACGCCGGCAACAAGCACGGCAAGGTGGACGAGGCGGCATGCTCGGAGGACCAGGACCGGGACGAGTTCCAGAGCACGTCGACGCACGCCGGCGCGAGCCAGCTGCTCAATGCCTACAAGTCGGAGCCGGTGGGCAGCATGGACGCCGGCCCGCTGTCCAGCCTCGGCGGCGGCGACATGGGCACGTACGCGCCAGCAGGCCTCAGCCTGAACCACCACGGGCCGGGCGGCGGCAGCCTCCTGCAGGACGCGTTCGCGCACCACGGCGACGACGCCAGGTTCGTGCCGTACGGCGGCAACATGGGCGACCTCAGCGGCAGCGTGTCGCTGACGCTGGGCCTGCAGCACTGCAACAACAACAACAACGCCGGCCACGTGCCGCCCGAGCAGCAGGGCCTGCTGTACGGCAACCCCGGCGACTTCGACTTCCTCAACGGCGCCGATGACCGGCAGCGGTTCGCCTCGTCGTCGTCGCAGCTGCTACACGACTTCGTCACTTGAGCTGTCGATCACCTGGACGCACAGCATGGCACTGAATAACGCAGGGGGCGGCGTGCCAGAAGCCTGGGCCGGCCGGCCGGCGCCGCCGCCGGTATGCATGAAGAAGCAAGCAGAACATGCATGGTAGTACACGGTAAATCTGAAGCAAGTATATACGTATATCATACAAGTATACAATTGGTGTGGTAAATGAAGTAGGTTGTACGTATAACTGTATATGAGATGGGGGTGTAGCTTGCTGTAGAGATAGTAGATTGGTATTTTTTTGCTAGCCAGCACAGATTGGTGTACTTCATTGACGAATGGATTCAGGATATTGATGATTTGTTGATCCAAATAGACACCAGTTTCTTGATCTATACCAGTACAATACAAGTTTTTTCGCGTTTGCTATCTACTAGTACTCGCTCCGTCCGGAATGTCCGGAATTACATGTCACAGAAATGGATGTATTCAGACGAGTGAGTATAACGCAACTGATTTTTTTTTTCGGGTTTAAGTCGATTTCGATAGAAGAACTGAAGAAGTAGGGGAGGAGCGGCGCAGAGGGGACGGGATGACATAGCCGGCCGCGGCGTCCCGCGCGAGGCAGCAGCAGCGGGGGCGACACTAGCGTGGGAGCGGTAGAGACTTGACATGTTGAGCGGGAGGGGGGCTTTTTCGTAGACGGTGTCCGAGCTCAAGACGGCGTGGCGGAGGCTTGGCGTCGCCGTCGGAGGAGATGAAGGGACGGAGGAGATGGCTTAGATCGCTGGGAGGAGGAAGATGAAGGAGAGCCGTTGGATAATTTTCAGGGAACTTGCAAATAGCCCCAAGCTTTTTTAGCTCTTAGCAATGCAGACGTGTCATGCTTCTGCCCTCCGTATCACTCTCCTGAACTTCTGAAGACGTGCTGCCATTTACAAGCTGGAACAAGAAAAAAAGACCAGGTTTTCTGAACCTGAGAAGGAAACAGTGCTGACAAATGCATCATGACACTGCGTGATGTTCAGATTTTGTCCATGGACAGACATAGAATCATCAGACAGTAAGGGTAACAATTCTTATACAGTTGAAAAACTTGTTCAGCGGACAGAGAACACCACACAATTGGTTCGACTCACATGACAGCAAAAGTTGAACTGAAACCTAGATCACTTACATTGGAATAGTCATTAGCAGTACCACATTACCACGACTCCAGAAATTTATCATCACTTTAATGGAGACAGAAAATGCCAACAAATAGACACTTTTAACATTTGAGAGTGCAAATGGTTGTTATATCTCTTCGTACTATCACACTTCAGACGATCAGACAAAATACTGCAAAGAAGCCACTTCAGTTCCTACCTAGATTATTCTTCCTCTTTCTTTCTCACTGGTCAGCGATTGCCTCCGTTGTTCACCTGCAAACAAAACCAAGTATATGGGTGTATTCATTGATGCATTCAACCTCCTAGCAGAAAAAGAAAAAGGTTTAAACAGATTCGTACTCATGGTTAATCAGATTCATACATACCTTCTGTACAGAGATTTGACATCTTGTCGCAGCGCCTCGTGTTCGAGAAACCTGTCCCCGCTCTCTGAAATATCCACAGCGGCAAGCTCAAAGTCATCATTGCTGCAAAGCTCGTTCCATTCGAACCACATCTTGGACTTCCATTCTTTTCCGGAGGCTGTTTTGTGGTCCTCCTCTTCTGGGGAGTCGGCAGCAACAAGGCGGTAGCAATGCACCATTCTGGACTGCCCTGGTCTGAATGCACGTCCGATTGCCTGCCGCGTCACGGAAGGATTTTCCTGGACCTCCAGAATGACAACGCGTGACGCGCCAACAAGGGAGATGCCCTCGCCGCATGCCTTGATGGAACCAAACAAAACTTTAGCATCCGCTGAGTGGTTGAATCTCTCAACCGCCTTGTCTCGCTGCTCTTGTGTTGATTTACCATTTAATTTAAACATGTGCACCTCTGGTTTCCATCCTTTCATTCTTATGAGCAGCATTTCCAAGAAAACCAGAGGGTTCAGATACCGGCTGAACACGAGTACCTTCTCTCCTGCAGCCTCTGAAAGACACAACAAATTGTATATAAACTTTGCCTTTGCCCCAACCTTGATATCAATTCCACTTTTTATGATGGAATCAATCTTCTGAACAGCAATATCTCGATTTTTCCCTTCAACGTTTTGAATATTCTTTAAGCACGGATGAAGATAAACAGCGCTGCATGCTGTTTTCCTGCTAAAATTATCTAGTCTTACCAAACTCCTAAGGATCTTTTCCTGCTCGGTACTCATATTCAGAAAAACGGTGAAGTCCACAAGTCCGGGTAGTTCCTCCAAAAGCTCACCTTTATAATAGTGCAGCACATTCGCGGTTAGTTCGCGTAGATTCTGGATGATCATTACTCTCATTTTATCATCTGCATCCTTTTTAAGGTTTCCTTCAACCACATCATAGAAGTACTTATCTGAAGTGTACTTTGACCGTGCACTCTTCCCCAACATGTCAACCTTGCTTAGTATGCGCTTCACTATTGCACGAGGTTTCTCCATCTTCAGGAATTTTGGCCGCACAAGGTTCAGAATGTTGAAGACCTCTCTTACATGATTCTGAAACAATGTTCCTGAGAGAACCACTTTTCTAGGAGTTCTTATACTTCCAAGTGCAGTGAGTAAGTCAGTTTGCTCATTTCTCGGAGTGTGGCCTTCATCTAGAATGACAAGGCTTGGGACCTTCAACAACTTATCTCGGCACATGACAGCTTCTATTTTATAAGTATTCCTGTCAGATACTATGCATGCAAATTGATGATACCCTAGCAGCAATATGCTTCTCTTTTCTTCCCACAAGTTCAAAACCTTGAGTTGTTCAGACCGGTTATTAGCTTTGGAGGAATAGAAGTCAAACAAGGGTATGGGCATGTCCTTAATTTGCCAATGGACAAATTCTGCTCTCCATGTTGCCAGAATGCCCTTTGGAAGGATAATCAATGGCCTTCCTGCAGGGTATCTGGCCAGGAAGCTTTGAACAAAGCTAATTAGCATAAAAGTCTTTCCAGAACCTGGTGCATGTGCTAGAATACAACCTCCAGGGTTGTTCTCATCTGCCAGGTTCTTGACCAAGAAATTAAAGCCTTCCACTTGGTGAGGTTTCATCTGTTCTGAATGCTGAGAGTGGATTGAGAGAGCACCAGGGACAAGTTGAAGAATATTTCCTGAAGGACTGGTAGTTGCCTCCAGCTCATTGTAGTTTCTGGGTTCTGGCGCATAAGTTCTGTGGGATTGCTTACGCTGATGCAACAAAGAGGAAATGAGAGATGTGGCTCCGCCAATATGGAAACAGAAGTGAATTGCTTTTTTTCAAAATCTACATCTTAACATTTGGGGTTGGGATAGGATTTACTTGGTTTATTTGAACTATATCCCAGTAAAATCCTCATTCAAACAGAACTAAGCAATGACTTGATTGACATTTGTTAAAAGCTAAAACACATGCAATGGGTGTTCGTATAGGGCATTTGTTTGATCTTTTTTTTTGCGCGCACGGGGGGGGGGGGGGGGGGGGGGGGCATTTGTTTGATCTATCAATCATTAATGACAAATAACCGATGAAGAAAGTTTATAAACGATAACATACAGACTAATCAATGAGTTGATTGACAGGACACTATTTACCAGTTAATGTTATTTGAATCTTTTAATAATTATCTCAGAGCATTCAAGAAAATAAATTGGACTAATTTGGATCAGAAACTCCGTACCTTTTTCCAGTTTATCTCAAAAATATTCTCGATACGTTGCTGGATCAAACCACAAACACGACATACAATGCCCAAGTCATCTTTCATCAGGAAGTCGTGATGACAATCATCCACTACTTCAGAATTATTCTTCTCCCACGGAACAATACTGTGATCGCTTCCAATGGTCTGGTTAGATTAAGTATGTTGGTCAGATTCATCAAGAAGCAAGTAATGGTAGACAAAAGAACAAAGCAAATGCGTAAAGGGGTAAAATTAAGAAAACAGTAGTATGATGATGGTAAAGCATTAAAGTATGTGTGTGAGAACGAAAAAGGACCAGAGGAAAATGCAAAACTAGCTGTTTCAAAACAACCAGCAAGATCATGTGCTCCTGCTCTAGACCTTCAAGTAATAAAATGCAAAATAGTGTCACATAACTGGCCTCGAGCATCATGTGGAAGACAACAACCACATTTTCCTTTTCTTTTTGATAAATATACACCAAGTAGATAGAGAAATGGTACTTTAACTATAGGCATGTACTACAAATACTATTTTCTATGTGGCATACTTGCTGAGAACCATTTCATCAGTGCAGACATGAAACCCATTATCAAGTAAGCAAGGCCCTGAGATCATGAAATATTGAAATCTATCCTGATATAAGAAACAGAGAAGAGAATATATCTAGAGACAATTGCAATGAGTTTATTAAACAGATACCTTTGAACATGCCAATGCAACCGACATTTCGTTCCAAAGGTCATCCAGGTCATCAACTGGATTGTCATTGTTATCATAGTGATTATAATGTCCATTTGCCGTTGAATCACTTTGTATGACCTCACAAGATATTTCACAAGAATCTGCAACAGATATATTGTTGTTCTCCATGTGTTGTTTACTTTGGACATCCTCACCTTCTCCTTCCCTTGTTTCTCTCTCCTTGTCACGACTCTGTTGAAATGCAAGATAGTGAACATGACAGGGAGAAACGATTCCATTTACCAATCCAGATATTGAGATTAAAAAACAGTAGTATCTCTCATATAGTCATATCTGAACTAAATCAATCAGTTTTCATTTTTTGAAACTGAGTAGGCATATCTTCTGGAAAAAAGTTATGAAACTAAAATCAATTTTGTTTGTAACTAAACAGAGCAAAAGCGGGATATTCAAAAAAATTAAAACATATTCCTGTAAAAAGCACATATCAGAAATTTACTTCAGGGACATCATTGAGTAACTTGAGTTGAATCAAGTGCAATATAACAATATCTTACTAGGACATGCAGTCCTTCGGGAAGGACTTTTGATGTTATTGAGAGTATGATACTGATTAGCATCTAGGCATAAATATGAACATACTCAGTGATTACCAGTAGTTCTCTAATCAAACTATATAGGAAAAAAGCAGCAATATTGACTAACATTTCCAGAGTTAATATCGAAGCAGACCTCGGCGTAAATGTTTATGTCATTCTGTCCTTGCTTGATCAGTTGTGGCTCTGAAGTACTATGGCCATCAAATAAAGCAATTTCCTTGGGCTTGAAATATAGATGGAAGCTAGTCAGTAATAAGTAATTTCAGCACAATGCAATTTATCATGCCAGCATAAGTTTAGACAAACTTGATACTGTTAAGCAGTTTAGACAAAATAAATAATGAGACAATTGTGCATAAAAAGATGACCTATGGGTTTAAAGATCACATAAGCTATTTGTGAGCATGGGAATGAATGATGTCTATTTCCCTCCTCTCTTATTCATGCAGTTAAAAAATGCAGAATTATGCATTATATTAGATGCATTAAGAAACAGAAGATATATGATGAATTGAATGCACCTCATTGTCAATGTCCATGCTGTCCTTTCCTGGCTCAACTACAAGTTGAGCTTCAGAACTGATGTCCCGGTATTGACAAGGCTGCTCAGCCAACATGCATTCTTGGATAAAATCGGTATTTTGCTTAGAATCAGATAAATTTCCATATACAAAGGATTTAACCATGTCCTCATCATCAGAATCAAGTAAGCAAACTGTTTCCTGAGCCCCAGTATTGTCCATGGTACCATGGGTATCATCTCCAACATTGTACGGATCCAATTCGACAATATTATCAGAACTAATGTTGTTGCCACTTTGTGCTTCATCATGTAGTGTCGCATTTGATAAGTTGAGAGCTGCACTGGCATAGGGCAATTTGATAGGTACAAGTTGCAGATTTTCAAGGGTGCTGATAAGTTCATGCCTCTTTTTATTGATTGCCTTGTAATCTTCAGTGACACTCCCGTACTTCAACTCATTGAAACCTTTGAGAAATCTAAGGCGTACAGATCTGTTATGACTGATGATGGTTGACAGGGACTGGGTGCTCGGCAAGCTGTCGTGCCCGATTTCATGCTTCTGCCTTTTGCAGTTAGTAGGATCCATCCTGAAGAAGAGAACAAAAAATACTCAATATATTGGGGCATTTAATGCAAGTATGCTCAAAATAACAAAAGACAGGAACTGGTGGAGAAGATAGCTTTTAATTGCCCTTCAACTAGTGTATAGAGCACACTGAAAACACCATTTGTGAGCTTTCACCCTTGCATATACATGCAAACACCATGACCGAACAGATGGCAACATTTAATTGTGGGCATAACTACTACTACTGGTAAAAATAACATTTTTCTGTAAATTCAGGAAACAGATCAACGATTTCATCACAAATTAAGTACCAACATTCATGTTAACCATTCTAACCCCACTGATATCTGCAATTTTGCACAACACTGTCATAACGGAAATACTCGCTCTTTTGGTCGTTTATTTTCTGAAATGAATTGATGAACGACCTCAGAAAATAATTGATTTCAGGAATATTAGAACTGCAATTTCAAATGATTTCAGAAAATAAATCGTTTTTAGGTCCTTCAGAAAATAACCACCACCAGGGATGAAAAGCTCAGCGAATCCAACCATCTCAACCTTAGGAAACATCAAGTGGACTATCATCGAAAATGCACAGCAAATCCAGCAAGCAAACGGAGGATAAGATCGTCACAAAATTTGTCTGCTCGGTGAACAACTACTACACCAAACCGAGCTACCATCCAGAGCCCAATATTAATTGATGCGATTTCTTACTTCTGACCTCAATAAACCAGTCGATTTAGACCTAAAAACTACAAAACCCTCCGGTATGACAGACAAGGTCAGTAAAATGATCCTACCAGAACAAAAGAGACATTGATCGGTCCCCGCTGGCGTGGTCCAAAAACGCCAAACCCCACGAACTGAACAGAGCGAAGGGGTGGGGGTGGTGCCCCCAACCCCAAGCCGCGGCCAGAACAGCAACCAGAGCAGCGACAACTTGGCTGAAAAACAGGAAGGAAGCAGAGCAAACCGTACCACGGAGGAGCGGAGGAAGACGATGCAGGCCGGGGATTGCTTGGGGGGAGCTCGAATCCTGCGCTTGGGCTAGAGAGCGGTGACCCCTCCGATGTTCTTGCAGCAAAGAAGTGGAAGCGTTGGGTGTTGGACGCTTCAGGTGGCCTGCACGCGAATCGTTCCAGGCAGCTTTGATTCGTCAATGACATTCGTGGCCCACACCGAGCTGCTCGCTAGGATAAACGCAGTTGCCTGTTTTTTAACCCAACCAACCAAGTAGTAGGGCGAATCCTATTTGACGCTCGCGTGCGTCCGACTGCAGCCCTTTCGCTGAAGCGCCCGAGCGAGCAGCGCGAAACGGGCCGGCCCACATTGAGCGTTGAAGCGCAAACCGGTTTTGGGAACCTTCTAGAGGGTTCCCTCAACCGGTTTTTTTTTTCCTTTTACTGGTTTTTCTCTTTTTTTCTGTTTATTTTTTATTTTTTTGTTTCTTTTTCTCCTGATTCTTTTTCTATAACTTTTATTTTTCCTTTTACTTCCTTTTATCCTTTTTAGGTTTTTTTTATTATTATTAGTTTTCAAAAATGTTCAAAATTCCAAATTTGCTTCACAGTTTTGAAAAAAAATCACAATTCAACAATTGTTCAACGTATATTACAAAAATGTTCAACGTATAATTCAAAATTGTTCATGATATATCACCAAAATGTTCAATGTCTATTTAAATATTGTTCAGCTTATATCACAAAAAAGTTCAATGTGTAGTTCAAAAAATGTTCACCCTTTATGAATAAAAAATGTTTTAATGTATATTTAATAAAATTTTCAGCGTATATCACAAAAATATGTGTATTTTAAAATTGTTCAGCATATATCAAGAATTTCGATGTGTATTTAAATTGTTCGTAGTATTACAAAAATGTTCAATGGTCGAAAAGTTTCAGTTTTTTCTGGATCTGCCAACGCGTGAGTTCATATAAGTTTGCGGGCCCACTAACCACGAAGACTTGGCAGCTCAACTGGTTGAGAACGCTGACCTGCTATCGCCTGGTTACGAGTTCGAATCCTCGTGTGATCTTTGTTTTTCTTTTATTTTTAGTACCGTCTTTGCCATGATGCCATCGAATGGGCCGGCCCGTTTAGATCGCGCCTGCGCGGAAGCTCGTCCTTTTGACGCTAGCGAGCGTCAGCTAAGGACTCCCAATCTCTACTCCTAACGTGTCTAGTCTTCGTTTCGGGTTTATTTTTTGTCCCACTATTTTCGTCCGGTTTTTTTCGTTGGTTTTTTTCCTCGGTTTTCTCGTCCCTTCCCCGCACATAGCAAAAAAACAGCCAGCAGATCCTCATCCCCCTCGGCCCCCGCGTCGCCTACCCCAGGCGACACAGGCGGCAGCCCCCAACCGCACCGCCGCCGGCTCCCCTCCTCCAGCTACCCCCCTCGCCGCCGCCGGAGGCCACCACCGGGCGAAGCCCGCGCCGTGGCGGCGGCGGCGGGGTCTCCCTCCGTGGCGTTGATCCCCTCGCGCGGGGCCCCGCGGCTGGCAGCCGCCTCCTGATGGTTCGTCGGCGCCCCTCCCGGCGGCCTGGCGGCCGCGGCGCTTCTCCTGGTAGCGGATCCGGTGCCCCCCCCCCCCCCCCCGCGCCCCATGGTGGCCGTCCCGGCGGCGTCCGTCCGGCGTCAGATCTGGCGCCGCCTCCGCAGTCCCTCCCCGCCGTCGTCACCGGTGCTACCTTGGCGCGGCGCGTCCCCCTTTCTCTCCCCCGCCCTCCCCTGCGCTCCATCTCGCCTGGCTACCCCCCTGCCCCTGGCTGGCCGGCGTCCTCCCGGCTGCAGGGCCTTGTCCCGGCCGTGCCTCCTCTCTGGTTGGCGCGGTGGGGCTCTCCAAGGGAATGCAGTGGCGCCAGCATGAGGCGTATCAGATGTACGTGGATGCGTGGAAAGCCAACATCCCAGAATTCAAGAATCCCTTTGCTCTATCGAGGACACCATCACAGGTACGTCAATCTCTGTCCTCTCCTGCGTTCTCATTGTATTATACCCGTGTGTGTAGTGCATATTGCTCTGACGTTATAGAATTTTTGGTAGATTGTGCGTCTCTTCTTGACAAATTCTTTGCCCTGGTGATCACGTCTAGATTTATTCAGCTCATGTATCTATACCATGTACTATTTGCTACTATATATATGGTATTGATTGTAAAAAAAGGTGCATATTGCAATTTTAATGAAGAATGAATGATTGTTTAAATCAAGTGGAGAATAAATGTTCATTAGCATATTGTTATCTGACACAAATATATGCAGTGGGTTTGATGGCAGGTTGATTAAAACCATGGTAAACAATCGACATTGAGAATCCCCGGATCGATGTATTTTCGTGTGTGAATTGGAAAAAAAATCCTTATTATAGTCATAACAGTGATAAGGACTGTTAGACAATTAATGCTCTTTATTTATTTGTTTATTTTAGTTTCCACACAGGATGTTCTAAAACATGTTCGTCTTACCTGAAAAAGCACTGCTATGCACACGAGTATCGACGCACGATCCACAGATGACAAGTCAGGTAGACCATAGGATTAACTGGGTTTTTTTTTAAATCTGTGTGGCTCCTAATCCCGTCGAGCGAAATCATCCTGGAGCCAATCGTGTGCAGAGGGCTTTCGTACCTGAAATGCCTACTTGTTATGAAGAGATCTAACATGTATCATGTACTCCCTTTGTTTTAAATTACTCGTCGTAGTTTTAATTCAAATTTGAACTAAAACCATGACGAGTAATTTGGAACGGAGGGAGTATGAAGTAATAGGTGGATCATGTGTCCCTCTTACATAAGGGTCATGTTAAATTGTCAAACACTCAGATGATCTTTGATCGAGATATATAAACCACTAGCATATGTATATTTCTGAAACCAGTATTTCAGCTGTCACGTGTCTTTGGCCGACGGCAAATTGCAAACACAGCAAAGCTGGCTTCCCTTGAGAGAGATCAAACTTGGGTAGCAGCATAGCTCGAATAAGTGTATTGACTGATTGACTAGCAACACACGCGCACACAGAAGATAGTTGATTGGATAGCCACTAGCATGTAAACATGCATGTTGTTTATATTTCTTCAACACACTGTGATTGTGAAGCTATCTCTATATTTCTACAATTCGCTGTTGATCTTTTATAGATGTTCATCTCCCGACCTTATCTATATTAACTACTGGTCAATTTTATGAATTACTTGTTGGTGAGAATTCTTCTGCATCTGTTGTTGTCTTCTTGGCATCATCATTCAATCATATTTTCTAGACTATTGAGTTCAGGAATATTTGTTGTTGCCTCAATATGTTGTGGATTATCTTATTTTATAGTTTCTTTTGTTGAGTGAATATCTCCAAAGTATCGAACTTACATTGTCTGCTCACAGAGAGGAAAAGAGGGGCTGACTGTAGGATTCTAAAATCTTTCTTTGCTGCCAAACTTTAGTGATTGCCCTGCTGGAGATTGTCATTTTAATATACGTGCTGGCCCGGCTAATTAGTGCTACGCTGTATAAGTTCACAGTGGACTTGCAATTGCTTAGTAACTGTAGTAGATGGAAATGTACCAACATGTCGTAGTTATGTTGTTAACTTGCTATATTGCTCCTTTCCTTTTGTAAGGTATCTCAGACTGGGGGATTTTTTGTTCAACATTAGACGAAATATTCTGCTCAATTTTTATATTCTACCATTTGTTTCCCACACTTGTCTTTTGAATTGTCCATTTGTTATTTGGATTTTTTTAGATTTAACTGTGTATCCGACACACGTACAATAATAATTTTGTTTAGATATGAAAAATATAATATCATTGTCAGGAACTTCTACACCCGATTATTTCTCATATATTTGGGGTCTGATGCAGCAAAGGTAATATATGCTTTGTGTTTTTAGATTGATAACAATGAATTATTCCAGATGTAAAAGGAATTGCTAAAATCAACTAGAACTGATGCTACATAAGTTTTTGCTTTTCATAATTAAATTATTTCCCTCTTGATAAAAAAAACCATACTATTCTAGAGAACTTAGTTCACAAGACAGAAAAGAAGCAAAGGTGTATTATGCAACTTTCAATAAGGTGGAAATAAACAAGACTAGAGGTGGGTGGAGAGAGAGATAGAGATGTTACACATGATTCATTCCTGAACCACTAGAACTTGTTGTTTTTTCTCTCATCCGTTGGCCATGCCCATCCTTAGATTGGGCTTGATTTGTATTTATGCGTAACTGTGCACATTTTGGTCAGCTATGTGTCATGTTTAGACTTTTCTGCGTTGTCTCGGCTGAAAGCCATTTTTATCGGAATGTTGGTTGGTGCATATAGTTTTACTGCCATGTAGAAGAATGAAGTACTTAAGTGCTATTTGTTTCTCTGCGAACGAAACTAGGTGTCTTTGTTACAAGTAAATCAGGATAAGAATGGAAATGACCCTGTTAGATCCCCATAAGTGGTACCGCAGTAGCCAGGAACAGATTGACGTAATCAACGGATGAATTGGTGTGTGTTAACCATTTAATTTGAACATGGTATGGCAATTGTTGCACTCTGTTTTAGTTAGTTGAAACTAATAGCTAGGAACGCATCTTTGTAGTACTTTTCTGTTAAATTTGTAAATATACATTTTGCTTCAAGCAATTTGCTAGCTATTCAAGTTGGCAACTAGCTGGCATCATGTGATGTTTCTTTTCCATGTTATTAAGACTTATACATAACTTATTGTTTACATGGTGGTCCATTATAACTATTGTAAACTAAAAATTTTCAACAAGGAGATGTCTGCATATAACACCTTCATAATTGTTATTACATGACTATATGTTGTGAAATCATTTTTCATATGTCTATTTTTTTTTCATCACCCCAATTTAGAAATGAGCCTTCTGTTAACTCCTAATCTTCCAAGTCATTTTCTGTTCTGACAAACTTGTACCTTTTCAGACAGATCATTGTCAGCGAGTAAAAAATTGTTCAATTAAATACTGGCATTATGTGCTCTATATTGGGAATTTTGAATGAATAGTTTTGACATATTTTCTTCAGGAGAATTTTTCGGAGCTTGAGTAAGCAACTGTATCTACTTATTTTGTTAATCAGATTTGTAGCACCCGATATGTTTAGGCAGTAGACTTATTGGTCCAGAGAAGGATTCCCATGATTCACCAAAAAATTGTTGTACTAGGGAGTTTGCTTGTTTTGATAGAAGTAGTAGTAAGGTGTGTATTTGTACGTATAACATGTTTGGTGAGAGAGAGACTTGGATATTTCTCCATCCATATTTTACTTGTTCTGATGTAGACATGCAAACAAGCCAAAAATGATCTCTATGGAATAATGTTCCTGACAAGAGATAGGGCTTTGTTCCTATATTACTATTTTTGGGACCCTACATTCTTTTATCTATAGCATTTATGCTTTATGAGCTGCATTTATAAATGGATTATATCAGTGATATTAGCTATGTGTGTGGACGGATATACATATGTGTGAGATAATTTGGGGTTGATAGGAAATCATTATTTTGATGTTTTGTTAATTGAAGTTTGATCTTATGTTCTAACTGCAAACATGTGTGCCACGTTTCCTCAATGTGAAGCGAAAGAAGGTCGTTGCGGTGGTCGGCTACCAGGAGTATCTTGTTTGGCCTTGTACCATGTCGGATTGTCACTATTTTTAAAATCTACTTATGACTATTTTGTAAAGGTATGTTGCAGAACCATCTATTTTTAAAATCAATATAATGCCGTTGAGATTGGTGAATGAGGCTTCGAATAAATTTGAATTCAAATAAATTTTCTAAGGACATAGCTTTGTTGGCATATAATATATTGGTCAAATTGATTATCTAGGAACATGTGCACACCCCATGCACTCGTAGTAGTTATATTTTCCTCTTGCATTTGTTAATTTAGGGATTCACTTTAACATAGTCACGTTAGACCTTTTTTTGCCAAACACAGTAACTTAGATACTCCATTGAATAACTTACCATGTGTTGGTATTTATTGCTATAAATAACACTGAGCCTTGTTCATCACAAATCTGTATTGATATGTGTTGTGCTCTCTTTGAGAGAAGTGAACTCTGAAAACCCTCCTCATTCCGAACAATGAAAATTCTTAGGCTGAAAGTACAAACTTTGTAGGACAAATTGACAGATTTGGCGAAAAATGGGCGTATTTGGAGCCGGATGGAAAGATTGGCAGATTTGGAGCAGACTGTTGTCACAATAACAAAAGAGCTGAAGTGGAAGGGCTCATGGAAGAAGAGATGGAATGACAATAATGCAACCTTGACGTGTGGCTGTTGTATGTATTTGAGGTACGTAGGAAAAGAACTCTTAATGAGGTAAAGTGATGGGGACTCATCTAAGGTGGAGATGGAAACTGGGCCCAGAGGCAAACATGGCATTGTTCATAGTCAGTTTGTGAATGAACATGTGGTGGAAAGAATGTTTCCATGTCCATATGCCTCCTTTTCTTATTATTCGTACTAAGGTGAGGTACCTTATATCTCATCAGTTGTCGATATGGAGTTCCCCATGGTGTCCTATTTGGAGCTCTATTTATGATCATCTCATAATTCAGCATCAGCCTTACATTTATCCTTCCAATCTTAAAGATCTATGGAAACCTAACAATAAAGCTTGGAATGAAAATCTTATTTACTCTCTGTTTGATGCTGAGGCAGCAAGCATTATTCTCCAAACCCCCATAATTCAAACGGAGGGTAAAGATATCATGTGTTGGAAACACACCCCAACAGGTAAGTGCACTACTAAGAGTGCATACAAGCTATGTGTACAGGTTCTTCATCAAGAATGAGCTCCTCAACGAAGGCAGGTGTTTACTCTTGTAAAAACACTTTTTTGCTAGGTTTGGAAAGACAATAGCATTGCTCTGAGAATTCAGACGTTTGCTTGGAGGCTTCTTGAGAGAGCAGTTCCAACAGGCATGCGGGCTGGTATGTATGCCAGACACATCTCCAAATACTGCTCCATGTGTGAGGCGGAGGAAGATGACATTCATTTATTTTTCTCATGCCCATTTGCTAAAGCTGCTTAGTTCTTAGAACCATGGTTTCTTAGGTCTGATTACTTTGTGCAACATTACAGATCAATTCCTAATATTATTCAAGCAATCTTAAGTTCAGGACACCACTATGCTTCCATATGCAATCTAATGACTTTTTCTGGTGTATATAGAAGGCGGGAAATGACAAACATTTTGGAAGAAAATAGGGACATCCAACTCAGGTGCATCAAGCTGCTCAAGCTATAATGAAAGGGCTTCAGGTAGAGTCCAAAGTTACAGGTTTTATCGGTCCACCCTTCTGACAGATAATCAGGTACTTGCAAGAGCTGCAAATGCTGGCAAATTTCAAACCCGGGACATTGTGAAATCCATTCACAGATAGCAGAATACTTCATTGTTTCCAAGTCTCTTATGTTAAAGATATATCACATCAAAAGAGATTTGAATGGTGTTGCTCATAACCGTGCAAAGGACTCACTGAAAAAGCTTTGTATTAGCTACCACATATTATATTAGCTCATACTGTACTGTATCCCCTACCACATACTGTATTAGCTCAACTGATAGGAGTATCCAGTGTCCAGTGTTGCTCGCTTTGAGCAACTTTGTAATCTATGGATTTCGTATCCTTGATGTAAGATGTGTATGAAAGATCAATGAATAGCGCCCTCGGGCGCTCCTTCTGTTAAAAAAAATTGCATGGCATATGTAGTAGAATGAGACAACAAAACAATGGCATAGAATCCACATGAAGAGTCAAGGGGCAATGAGATGATGATTTATGTATGGACAAAGAAGGCGATGAACGGCATGTTCAATGGAGAAGAGAGGCTAGAGGGGTGCATGGTGTTTGTTGAAATACATAGAAGATACTTGTGTTTGTGTTGTGGTTGAACATTACGTGCAATGAGTTTGTTCGTAGGGAGTAAAATGAGCATTGTTTACAAATTCATTTATTGGCCCATGGCAACGCACGGGCAATCTATTATTTTTAAGTATGTCACCCAAATAATTCATCCATGACATGTCTTGAAATTAATTTATTCTACTGATTATTCAGAACATGAGTTTTAGATTTTGTAGTCCAAAAAGATGATAATGAAATTGAGAGAAGAGGGTATGCCTAGGATCTATGAACATGATGTGTGACAAGTGATGGTATGACTTCTTCAGAGAACCATCTTGATCCTTCTTTTTTCTTCATATATGGCCAGCCATTGATTATTGTGGTGCGGAAACTCGTGAGCGCTAGAGATTGTGGCACTATTTAGAGGGTTGGGCGGCAACTCGGGTAGAGGGAGGTAGTGCGTGACAACATTTGCTGACTGTTGATGGTGGAGGCAAGCGGTTTCGTAGGTAGAGGTGGGCAGGTGAATAGACTGGACGAAGAAAAAGGTATGCAGAGGGAGGAAGAAGAGTAGTAGCAGCAGCGGGTGTTGGCGGCGGAGGAGAGGCAAGGGGTTAGCGGTCTCGAGTGCGGGGTGCGGGAGGTCGTGGGCACCAAAATGGTGGTAGGTTTTAGAGGAACGACTGGCGTCAGCGTTGACGGAGGTGGTGACTTGAGCAAGTGGCAACGTGTGGCAACACTCGCCGGCTGTAGGGTGGCGGTGGTAGGTGCTTAGGCAGGGAGAGGCGGGCGGGTCGATAAAGTGGTCAAATAAAAAATCTGCAGCTACGGGAGGAAGATGAAGAATTAGAGGCAGGTCATCGTTGGATGAGAAGGGGCAGGGGATTAATGGATTTTAAGGCGGGGTACAGGATATCTCAGGTGGCGGAGATGGTGGTGGTGTTTAGAGGGATAGCCGACACATCATGTTAGACCATTTCGTTTGCACCATCCATCCCGAACAATCACGGAAAATAGAAGAAATTGCTGGAACTATGTTATAAAGATCTATTTGGGTGAAGAGATGAGGAATAATGTAGTTCATGACGGTCATTTTCAACGTCTACATATTTTCAGCCTTGTCGGCACAGGAACACATAGAGTGAGGGGTGCGTGGGTTGAAAGAGTGAGAGGGCTGGTTGTGATGAGAGAGTGACTGAGGTCAGAATAAGGCTAGACGGTAAGCTAAAAAAACTGGATAGACAACATTTTTGATTATGAGAGAATTTCTTAAGTGCATCAAGTAAATTTTAATTTGTAACATATTTTTAGTTAGATAATCGCTCTATATGCATACATCGTCAAATTGTTTTTTAATCAATTTACATTGCAAGTAAAGTAGACTTCAATTATTACCCAATTACGCCCATGCTATATTTTCTCTACATGTAAAATTTAACTTGCGTTACGTTTATATAACTTCAGCAAAATATTTCAAAAGCCCGTGACAACGCACGGGCATTATATTAGTAGTAGTAGCACAGGGGAGCTCCTAGTCGGCGCTGCAGGCGCCGGTTCCCGCCGCTTGCGCCCGCGCGGACACGAACTGGGCCGGCCCAGCAAGCTGCTGAGAAGCAAAAAGCGAAGTAAAAAATTACTGTACGAGGTTTACTCGGGAGAATCGGAAGTCGAACTCGTAACGCCCAAGTAAACGACAACATGGGTCAACCACTGGACCAGGCTTGGTGCGATGCTTATTCTGCGAAATCATAACTCTTTAATGTTTCATACAGTACAAACATTAAACATATACTAGTATTATATGCCCCCTATAAATTCTTTGAATAAAGAAAACATAAATTGAAAAGGCATTCATATAGACCATGAATTGAAAGGAAAAGTTCGCAAAATTGGAAAAAGCTAGTGAGTTCGAAAAAAGTTCGTCAATTTGAAAAAAAGTTCATCAAATTTGAAAAAAAGTTCATCAAATTTGCAAAAAGTTCATTGAATTTGAAAAAAGTTCATCAAATTTGAAAAAAAGTTCATTGAATTTGAAAAAAAGTTCATCGAATTTGGAAAGAAAGTTCATCGAATTTGAAAAAAGTTCATCGAATTTCAAAAAAAGTTCATCGAATTTGAAAAAAGTTCACTAAATTTAATAAAGTTCATCAAATTTGAAAAAAGTTCACCGAATTTCGAAAAAAGTTCACCAAATTTCGAAAAAAGTTCATCGAATTTTTAAAAAAGGTCACAAATTTAAAAAGAATTTCATGAATTAAAAAACCGCGCAATAAAGAAAACAAAAAAGGTAAGAGAAAAAGAATAAGAATAAACCAAGCTGAAGAATGAAAAGAAAGAAAAAAAAACTGTATTTAAACTTGCGGGCGGATGGCGTGGTGGTTAGAGGCGATCCCTAGCAACGAACCCGACGCGAGTTCGAATCCCCCTCCTGCACTCTTTTTGACCTTTCGAAAACAGAAAGGAAAAAAAACTCTTTTTGACCTTTCGAAAACAGAAAGGAAAAAAAACTCTTTTTGACCTTTCGAAAACAGAAAGGAAAAAAAAGAGAATGGGCCGGCCCAGCTTGGACTGCTGCAGGCGCCCGTTTGCAAATTGCACTGTAACGGGCGCCTGCAGCGCCAAATAGGAATTGCCGTAGCACACTACAATACTCTCCGTTTTACTATTACATAGGAGCAGCAATGCTACATCAAGGGAGTCTTACATGCATTTTAGAGGGTGGATTTGAGCTGGCGAAGTATGATTGGACAAAGGGAGAGGGCGGGGCCCCACCCCCTGGAAATAGGGGGGCAAAGTTTAGTTGAACCGAAGGGTCCGTGAAAGGCCCGTATTAAGTCCGTTGATGTAGCATTTTTGTACATAGGAGTACTAGAACAATACCCGTGTGTTGCAATGGGATATAAATATCTCAATACATTAACTTGTGATTTACCTGCTCATATTATTGTGATTGTGTAGATAAATGTTTATCATATGTCTGTGATTTACCATATAATTTGATGAAAATTTTGGTAAGTAAATTAAAGTGAAATTGGTTCGGAAGGTAAGTAAATCAAACTAATTGATTATCATATGGGCAAGGTTCGACGAATTGGTGACGAGAAGAAAAGTGAAACATGTAACCTTACATTCTTTTTAGTAGCGGGGATTTATTTTTATTTCCTACATATATACATATTAAAATCACAGAAATGCAAAAAAGGAAGTCACGGAAATGCAGTTTGGACCCCGAGCTCTATGGAATTTGGATTTTTAAGGACTTCTTTGATTCATATGATGTGTAGAGGGTTAGAATTCGTAGGATTTTTTCTCACAAAAGAAAATAATTCTCAGGATTATTTTTTCTAAATTGGTTGTTTGATTCGTAGGGTTGGATCCTATAAAAAAACTAATAAATCATTTCTACATTTCATAGGAAATCTAGTATATACTCTATTCTATATTTAAAATCCATTTATGTTTCCTATGCCACCAAACAAACTATGCTAGTCCTATAGGATTTAAGTGGACATGCCACTTCAGTCCTATATTTTTCATATTGTAGCATTTTCAGAATCCTGCAAATCAAAGAGGCATTTAAAGAATTAGGAAATCATATTCTGAAGTTTTGAGAAAATCTAAAAAATACACACATACATAGAGTAGTATACTACATTTCTGTAAATTTTAATGATGAAACACATTTTTGTGTGAGCTACATAAAAAAGAAACAATGATCTGTTTCTAACACAATTTACAAAAATGCAATATATATCACTAGGTATGTGTCTATATATTTGCATAAATTTTTTAAATCAAAAGGTCTCATTGTTTACATTTGCAAAAATCAGGATCCATGGTGCTCGGGAGCAAGAAATGAACACTCTTAAAATCATGCATATATTTGTTCATTACTCCCTATGTCCGGGCCTAAAGGCGAAGAACAAAAAAATCTAGTACCAGAGATGTAATTATCGGCGGCACATACCAAATTTGGTAGAAAATCACATTCACATGTTTCTAATGAAATATATTTTCATATTCCATATATTTAGTGTTGTATTTGATGATAATTTTTTCTATAAACATGGTCAAAGTATGCACCTTTTGACTTCAGAAAATATATATTTTGTGCCTTGTTTTTAGAGACGGAGGGAGTAGTATTGTGGCAGCATTTCTGTTGATTATGAACTAGATTTATAAATCAAATGACTAAATACCAAACTTGGCTGAAATAAGTTTCTATTTTGAACTCATGTTTTTTATAGCAAAAGATTGTTTCCCCTCCGATTTCCATTAGAGAAACCAGCATAAGTTCAGTACTAGAGGTTGATACGTCTCCGTCGTATCTACTTTTCCTAATGCTTTTCCTCTTGTTTTGGACTCTAATTTGCATGATTTGAATGAAACAAACCCGGACTGACGTTGTTTTCAGCAGAACTACCATGGTGTTGTTTTTTGTGCAGAAATAAAAGTTCTCGGATTGGAACGAAACTTTGCGAGGATTTTTTATTCAATAAAAGAATTTCTAGAGCCAAGAACCACCAGAGGGGGGGCACCTGGGTGGGCACAACCCACCAAGGTGCCCCCCTCCAAGCGCGCCTAGGTGGGTAGTCCCCACCTGGTGGCCCCGCAGACTCCAACCCTCATACTATGAAATCACTGAAGGAAATATGCCCTAGAGGCAATAATAAAGTATTATTTATTTCCTTGTATCATGATAAATGTTTATTATTCATGCTAGAATTGTATTAACCGGAAACATAATACATGTGTGAATATATAGACAAACAGAGTGTCACTAGTATGCCTCTACTTGACTAGCTCGTTAATCAAAGATGGTTATGTTTCCTAGCCATAGACATAAGTTGTCATTTGATTAACGAGATCACCTCATTAGGAAAATGACGTGATTGACTTGACCCATTCCGTTAGCTTAGCACTCGATCGTTTAGTATGTTGCTATTGCTTTCTTCATGACTTATACATGTTCCTATGACTATGAGATTATGCAACTCCCGTTTACCGGAGGAACACTTTGTGTGCTACCAAACGTCACAACGTAAATGGGTGATTATAAAGGTGCTCTACAGGTGTCTCCAAAGGTACTTGTTGGGTTGGCGTATTTCGAGATTAGGATTTGTCACTCCGATTGTCGGAGAGGTATCTCTGGGCCCACTCGGTAATGCACATCACTATAAGCCTTGCAAGCATTGTGACTAAATGAGTTAGTTGCGGGATGATGTGTTACGGAACGAGTAAAGAGACTTGCCGGTAACGAGATTGAACTAGGTATCGAGATACCGACGATCAAACCTCGGGCAAGTAACATACCGGTGACAAAGGGAACAACGTATGTTGTTATGCGGTCTGACCGATAAAGATCTTCGTAGAATATGTGGGAGCCAATATGGGCATCCAGGTCCCTCTATTGGTTATTGACCGGAGACGTGTCTCGGTCATGTCTACATAGTTCTCGAACCCGTAGGGTCCGCACGCTTAAAGTTACGATGACAGTTTTATTATGAGTTTATGTATGTTGATGTACCGAAGGAGTTCGGAGTCCCGGATGAGATCGGGGACATGACGAGGAGTCTCGAAATGGTCGAGACATAAAGATCGATATATTGGACGACTATATTCGGACTTCGGAAAGGTTCCGAGTGATTCGGGTATTTTTCGGAGTACCGGAGAGTTAGGGAATACGTATTGGGCCTTATTGGGCCATACGGGAAAGAAGGAAAAGGGCCTCAAGGGTGGCCGCACCCCTCCCCTTGGTCTGGTCCGAATTGGACTAGGGAAGGGGGCGCCCCCTTCCTTCCTTCTCTTTTTCCCTTCCTCTTTTCCTATTCCATATGGGAGGTGGAATCCTACTAGGACTAGGGAGTCCTAGTAGGACTCCACACTTGGTGCGCCCCCTCCTAGGGCCGGCCTCCTCCTCCCTTGCTCCTTTATATACGGGGGCAAGGGGCACCCCATGGACACAACAATTGATCCTTGAGATCTCTTAGCCGTGTGCGGTGCCCCCCTCCACCATATTACACCTCGATAATACCGTTGCGGAGCTTAGGCGAAGCCCTGCATCGGTGGAACATCATCATCGTCACCACGCCGTCGTGCTGACGAAACTCTCCCTCAACACTCGGCTGGATCGGAGTTCGAGGGACGTCATCGAGCTGAACGTGTCTAGAACTCGGAGGTGCCGTACGTTCGGTAATTGATCGGTCGGATCGTGAAGACGTACGACTACATCAACCACGTTGTGATAACGCTTCCGCTATTGGTCTACGAGGGTACGTGGACAACACTCTCCCCTCTCGTTGCTATGCATCACCATGATCTTGCGTGTGCGTATGAATTTTTTTGAAATTACTACGTTCCCCAACAGTGGCATCCGAGCCTGGTTTTATGCGTTGATGCTATGCACGAGTAGAACACAAGTGAGTTGTGGGCGATATAAGTCATACTGCTTACCAGCATGTCATACTTTGGTTCAGCGGTATTGTGAGATGAAGCGGCTCGGACCGACATTACGCGTACGCTTACGCGAGACTGGTTTCACCGTTGCGAGCACTCGTTGCTTAAAGGTGACTGGCGGGTGTCTGTCTCTCTCACTTTAGTTGAACCGAGTGTGGCTACGCCCGGTCCTTGCGAAGGTTAAAACAACACCAACTTGACAAACTATCGTTGTGGTTTTGATGCGTAGGTAAGAACGGTTCTTGCTAAGCCCGTAGCAGCCACGTAAAACTTGCAACAACAAAGTAGAGGACGTCTAACTTGTTTTTGCAGGGCATGTTGTGATGTGATATGGTCAAGACATGATGTGATATAATTTGTTGTATGAGATGATCATGTTTTGTAACCGAGTTATCGGCAACTGGCAGGAGCCATATGGTTGTCGTTTTATTATATGCAATGCAATCACCATGTAATGCTTTACTTTATCACTAAGCGGTAGCGATAGTCGTAGAAGCATAAGATTGACGAGACGACAACGATGCTACGATGGAGATCAAGGTGTCGCGCCGGTGACGATGGTGATCATGCCGGTGCTTCGGAGATGGAGATCACAAGCACAAGATGATGATGGCCATATCATATCACTTATATTGATTGCATGTGATGTTAATCCTTTATGCATCTTATCTTGCTTTGTTTGATGGTAGCATTATAAGATGATCCTTCACTAAATTATCAAAGTATAAGTGTTCTCCCTGAGTATGCACCGTTGCGAAAGTTCTTCGTGCTGAGACACCACTTGATGATCGGGTGTGATAGGCTCTACGTTCAAATACAACGGGTGTAAAACAGTTGCACACGCGGAATACTCAGGTTAAACTTGACGAGCCTAGCATATAACAGATATGGCCTCGGAACACGGAGACCGAAAGGTCGAGCGTGAATCATATAGTAGATATGATCAACATAGTGATGTTCACCATTGAAACTACTCCATCTCACGTGATGATCGGACATGGTTTAGTTGATATGGATCACGTGATCACTTAGAGGATTAGAGGGATGTCTATCTAAGTGGGAGTTCTTAAGTAATATGATTAATTGAACTTAAATTTATCATGAACTTAGTCCTGATAGTATTTTGCAAATTATGTTGTAAATCAATAGCTCATGTTGTTGCTTCCCTGTGTTTATTTTTGATATGTTCCTAGAGAAAAATTATGTTGAAAGATGTTAGTAGCAAAGATGCGGATTGGATCCGTGATCTGAGGATTATCCTCATTGCTGCACAGAAAAATTATGTCCTTGATGCACTGCTAGGTGACAGACCTATTGCAGGAGCAGATGCAGACGTTATGAACGTTTTTCTAGCTCAATATGATGACTACTTGATAGTTTAGTGCACCATGCTTAACGGCTTAGAATCGGGACTTCAAAGACGTTTTGAACGTCATGGACCATATAAGATGTTCCAGGAGTTGAAGTTAATATTTCAAGCAAATACCCGAGTTGAGAGATATGAAGTCTCCAACAAGTTCTATAGCTAAAAAGATGGAGGAGAATCGCTCAACTAGTGAGCATGTGCTAAGATTGTCTGGGTACTACAATCGCTTGAATCAAGTGGGAGTTAATCTTCCAGATAAAATAGTGATTGACAGAATTCTCTAGTCACCATCACCAAGTTAGTAGAACTTTGTGATGAACTATAGTATGCAAGGGATGACGAAAGTAATTCCCGAGCTCTTCGCGATGCTGAAATCGACGAAGGTAGAAATCAAGAAAGAGCATCAAGTGTTGATGGTTAACATGACCACTAGTTTCAAGAAAAGGGCAAAGGGATAGAAGGGGAACTTCAAAAAGAACGGCAAGCAAGTTGCTACTCAAGTGAAGAAGCCCAAGTCTGTACCTAAGCCCGAGACTAAGTGCTTCTACTGCAAAGGGACTGGTCACTGGAAGCGGAACTACCCCAAGTATTTGGTGGATAAGAAGGATGGCAAAGTGAACAAAGGTATATTGGATATACATGTTATTGATGTGTACTTTACTAGTGTTTATAGCAACCCTTCGGTATTTTGATACTGGTTCAGTTGCTAAGAGTAGTAACTCGAAACGGGAGTTGCAGAATAAACAGAGACTAGTAAAAGGAGAGGTGAAGATGTGTGTTGGAAGTAGTTCCAAGATTGATATGATCATCATCACACACTCCCTATACTTTCGGGATTAGTGTTGAAACTAAATAAGTGTTATTTGGTGTTTGCGTTGAGCATGAATATGATTTGATCATTTTTATTGCAATATGGTTATTCATTTAAGTTAGAGAATAATTGTTGTTCTGTTTACATGAATAAAACCTTATATGGTTACACACCCAATGAAAATGGTTCGTTGGATCTCGATCGTAGTGATACACATATTCATAATATTGAAGCCAAAAGATGCAAAGTTAATAATGATAGTGCAACTTATTTGTGGCACTGCCGTTTAGGTCATATTGGTGTAAAGCGCATGAAGAAACTCCATGCTGATGGGCTTTGGAATCACTTGATTATGAATCACTTGATGCTTGCGAACCATGCCTTATGGGAAAGATGACTAAGACTCCGTTCTCCGGAACGATGGAGCAAGCAACTGACTTATTGGAAATAATACATACTGATGTATGCGATCCGATGAGTGTTGAGGCTCGCAGCGGGTATCGTTATTTTTTGACCTTCACAGATGATTTGAGCAGATATGGGTATATCTACTTAATGAAACAGAAGTCTGAAACATTTGAAAAGTTCATATAATTTCAGAGTGAAGCGAAAATCATCGTAACAAGAAAATAAAGTTTCTACGATTTGATCGTGGAGAAGAGTATTTTAGTTACGAGTTTGGCCTTCAGTTAAAACAATGTGAAATAGTTTCACTACTCACGCCACCTGGAACACCACGGTGTAATGGTGTGTCCGAACATCGTAACCGTACTTTATTAGATATGGTGCGATATATGATGTCTCTTACCGATCTACCACTATCATTTTGGGGTTATGCATTAGAGACAGCTACATTCACGTTAAATAGGGTACCGTCTAAATCCGTTGAGACGACGTCATATGAACTGTGGTTTGGCAAGAAACCGAAGTTGTCGTTTCTTAAAGTTTGGGGTTGCGATGCTTATGTGAAAAAGTTTCATCCCGATAAGCTCAAACCCAAATCGGAGAAATGTGTCTTCATAGGATACCCAAAGGAGACAGTTGGGTACACCTTCTATCACAGATCCGAAGGCAAGACATTCGTTGCTAAGAATGGATCCTTTCTAGAGAAGGAGTTTTCTCTCGAAATAAGTGAGTGGGAGGAAAGTAGAACTTGATGAGGTAACTGTACCTCCTCCCTTATTGGAAAGTAGTTCATCACAGAAATTTCTTCCTGTGACTCCTACACCAATTAGTGAGGAAGTTAATGATGATGATCATGTAAACTTCAGATCAAGTTACTACCAAACCTCGTAGGTAAACCAGAGTGAGATCCACACCAGAGTGGTATGGTAATCCTGTTCTGGAGGTCATGTTATTTGACCATGATGAACCTACGAACTATGAGGAAGCGATGGTGAGCCCAGATTCCGCAAAATGGCTTGAGGCCATGAAATCTGAGATGGGATCCATGTATGAGAATAAATTATGGACTTTGGTTGACTTGCCCAATGATCGGCAAGCCATTGAAAATAAATGGATCTTCAAGAAGAAGACTGACGCTGATGGTAATGTTACTGTCTATAAAGCTCAACTTGTTGCGAAAGGTTTTTGACAAGTTCAAGGGATTGACTACGATGAGACCTTCTCACCCGTAGCGATGCTTAAGTCTGTCCGAATCATGTTAGCAATTGCCGCATTTTATGATTATGAAATTTGGCAAATGGATGTCAAAACTGCATTCCTGAATGGATTTCTGGAAGGAGAGTTGTATATGATGCAACTAGAAGGTTTTGTCGATCCAAAGGGAGCTAACAAAATATGCAAGCTCCAGCGATCCATCTATGGACTGGTGCAAGCATCTCGGAGTTGGAATATACGCTTTGATAAGTTGATCAAAGGATATAGTTTTATACAGACTTGCGGTGAAGCCTGTATTTACAAGAAAGTGAGTGGGAGCACTACAACATTTCTGATAAGTATATGTGAATGACATATTGTTGATCGGAAATAATGTAGAATTATTCTGCAAAGCATAAAGGAGTGTTTGAAAGGAGTTTTTCAAAGAAAGACCTCGGTGAAGCTACTTACATATTGAGCATCAAGATCTATAGAGATAGATCAAGATGCTTGATAAGTTTTTTCAATGAGTACATACCTTAACAAGATTTTGAAGTGGTTCAAAATGAAACAGTCAAAGAAAGAGTTTCTTGCCTGTGTTACAAGGTGTGAAATTGAGTAAGACTCAAAACCCGACCACGGCAGAAGATAGAAAAAGAATGAAAGTCATTCCCTATGCCTCGGCCATAGGTTCTATAAAGTATGCCATGCTGTGTACCAGATCTATTGTATATCCTACACTGATTTTGGCAAGGGAGTACAATAGTGATCTAGGAGTAGATCACTGGACAGCGGTCAAAATTATCCTTACTGGAATAAGGATATGTTTCTCGATTATGGAAGTGACAAAAGGCTTGTCGTAAAGGGTTACGTCGATGCAAGTTTTTACACTAATCTAGATGACTCTAAGTCTCGGTCTAGATACATATTGAAAGTGGGAGCAATTAGCTAGAGTAGCTCCATGCAGAGCATTGTACACATAGAAATTTGCAAAATACTTACGGATCTGAATGTGACAGACCCGTTGACTAAAATTATCTCATAAGCAAAACATGATCACACCTTAGTACTCTTTGGGTGTTAATCACATAGCGATATGAACTAGATTACTGACTCTAGTAAACCCTTTGGGTGATGGTCACATGACGATGTGAACTATGGGTGTTAATCACATGGTGATGTGAACTATTGATGTTAAATCACATGGCGATGTGAACTAGATTATTGACTCTAGTGCAAGTGGGAGACTAAAGGAAATATGCCCTAGAGGCAATAATAAAGTATTATTTATTTCCTTGTATTATGATAAATGTTTATTATTCATGCTAGAATTGTATTAACTGGAAACATAATACATGTGTGAATATATAGACAAACAGAGTGTCACTAGTATGCCTCTACTTGACTAGCTCGTTAATCAAAGATGGTTATGTTTCCTAGCCATAGACATAAGTTGTCATTTGATTAACGAGATCACCTCATTAGGAGAATGACGTGATTGACTTGACCCATTCCGTTAGCTTAGCACTCGATCGTTTAGTATGTTGCTATTGCTTTCTTCATGACTTATACATGTTCCTATGACTATGAGATTATGCAACTC
Source organism: Triticum aestivum (assembly GCF_018294505.1). Lineage (NCBI taxonomy): Eukaryota > Viridiplantae > Streptophyta > Magnoliopsida > Poales > Poaceae > Triticum > Triticum aestivum. The sequence continues at coordinate 450,498,448 of NC_057805.1, read as the reverse complement.
CCGTTTACCGGAGGAACACTTTGTGTGCTACCAAACGTCACAACGTAAATGGGTGATTATAAAGGTGCTCTACAGGTGTCTCCAAAGGTACTTGTTGGGTTGGCGTATTTCGAGATTAGGATTTGTCACTCCGATTGTCGGAGAGGTATCTCTGGGCCCACTCGGTAATGCACATCACTATAAGCCTTGCAAGCATTGTGACTAAATGAGTTAGTTGCGGGATGATGTGTTACGGAACGAGTAAAGAGACTTGCCGGTAACGAGATTGAACTAGGTATCGAGATACCGACAATCAAATCTCGGGCAAGTAACATACCGGTGACAAAGGGAACAACGTATGTTGTTATGCGGTCTGACCGATAAAGATCTTCGTAGAATATGTGGGAGCCAATATGGGCATCCAGGTCCCGCTATTGGGTATTGACCGGAGACGTGTCTCGGTCATGTCTACATAGTTCTCGAACCCGTAGGGTCCGCACGCTTAAAGTTACGATGACAGTTTTATTATGAGTTTATGTATGTTGATGTACCGAAGGAGTTCGGAGTCCCGGATGAGATCGGGGACATGACGAGGAGTCTCGAAATGGTCGAGACGTAAAGATCGATATATTGGACGACTATATTCGGACTTCGGAAAGGTTCCGAGTGATTCGGGTATTTTTCGGAGTACCGGAGAGTTACGGGAATACGTATTGGGCCTTATTGGGCCATACGGGAAAGAAGGAAAAGGGCCTCAAGGGTGGCCGCACCCCTCCCCTTGGTCTGGTCCGAATTGGACTAGGGAAGGGGGCGCCCCCTTCCTTCCTTCTCTTTTTCCCTTCCTCTTTTCCTATTCCATATGGGAGGTGGAATCCTACTAGGACTAGGGAGTCCTAGTAGGACTCCACACTTGGTGCGCCCCCTCCTAGGGCCGGCCTCCTCCTCCCTTGCTCCTTTATATACGGGGGCAGGGGGCACCCCATGGACACAACAATTGATCCTTGAGATCTCTTAGCCGTGTGCGGTGCCCCCTCCACCATATTACACCTCGATAATACCGTTGCGGAGCTTAGGCGAAGCCCTGCATCGGTGGAACATCATCATCGTCACCACGCCGTCGTGCTGACGAAACTCTCCCTCAACACTCGGCTGGATCGGAGTTCGAGGGACGTCATCGAGCTGAACGTGTGTAGAACTCGGAGGTGCCGTATGTTCGGTACTTGATCGGTCGAATCATGAAGACGTACGACTACATCAACCGCGTTGTGATAACGCTTCCGCTATCGGTCTACGAGGGTACGTGGACAACACTCTCCCCTCTCGTTGCTATGCATCACCATGATCTTGCGTGTGCGTAGGAATTTTTTTTGAAATTACTACGTTCCCCAACAATCACATATTTTCAGAAAAAAATGAGGTAGAAAGAATTATCGTGTTTCACGAGACGGAGCCGCCGCCACCTCCTGTGGCGCTCGTCATGAAGCAGGCCGACATCGAGAAGGCCCAGGAACTGGCGAAGCAGGAGGCCGCTCAGGCCGAGGCCGCTCGGCACTAGCAACAGGCTGCGCTAAACTCCTAGGAGGAGGACCTTGCCACGCGCGAGGAGAGGCTCGCCGCAACGCTCCGCGGCAAGGACGCGGAGGTGGAGAAACTCGTCGTGCAGCAAACCCAGGAGCTGGAGCAGAGGCACGAGGAGGCACTCAATGCCCAGGCTCTGGTTCACGCCAGCAAGGTGAAGGAGCTGGAGGTGGAGCGGGACGAGCTGAAGGACCAGGTCCTCAAGCTGTCCAAGGAGAAGGACACGCTCAACGATGCCCTGGTGGATGCAGCTGGCTACCATGGGGATGCCAAATGTGAGGTACACCCCGGAGCGCAACATGAGCCCCAACGCCAAGCTGACCCTGTTCTTCGAGGGTGTTCTCGGAGCCCTGGAGCATCTTCACTCCAATCGGGCGGCCTCTCTGGCCGATGAGGCCCGGAGACTTTGCCGGGGTGCCATGACCAAGGTCCTCACCAAGGTGGCGAACTGGAATCCCAACCTCGACTTCAACGCCGCGCTGGAGAGCTTGCCGGAGGATGCGGACCTCGCGGTGCTCAAGGAGCATATCGAGCCCATCATCAGCCGTATCGACGGAATCCAGAGGATAGAGGGCCAGCGCCGGGACTGGGCACCCCGTTTCTCACCGCCGCTGCAGGTTCATGACCAAGACAATTTTTATCTTTAGTTAGAACCACAGCAACAATTGATGTAATATAACTCTGCAGTACTTTTGGAAACGATGCATGTTATTCCCCTGTTTGATCCCCCTTTGTATGTCCACCCTACGTGGATCGGGTAGGCTTGCCGGCGCGTAACCCAGGCCACGACACCTTGAGGACGGATCCCCAATAGCCTGTTGGGTATGCTTGCTGCCAGGCGAACCACCTTACCACCCTCAACGCGGCCGCTCGAACTATCGAGCTTGACTCGAGTCAGAATCAAGAGCGTTGCCAATTGCGGAAGGCTACCGTGCCGTTCTCGACGCGGCCGCTTAAGCTGTTGAGCGGACTCGAAACAGAGTAAGGGTGTTGCCAATAGCGGAATGGCCCCATTGCGTGCAGGTTTTCCATACAAAGAACGAGATCTCTGAGGGGAATAACCTTATATAAAAAGGAAATATTTAAAGTTCGGCATGACTTAGCTTTCCTGCCGCCGCACTGGCGCCCTTCGCGCTTGCAGGCGGCGCCGTTCTCTTGGCCGTCTTCTTCTTTAGAAGCCATGGCCACGAGGAACTGCTAAGCTGGCTGCTAAACCAGATTATCACAACTGCGCCCTCGACCTGGCACGCCAAAGATGTCGGGGAAACCACACCTATGGGATCACTGGAATCCCTTCTACGGTTGGCGGGTGCAGGGTTGTGAGAAGAGCAGGTTTAGGAGCTAGCACAAAGATCGTTTACCCAGATCGTTTACCCAGTGTTCTTGAGCTCTCGAACTTGCTACGGTGGCTCCGTAGTTCCAAAAGGCCGAATCCTTCTCCTGGTCGCCTCAGGCCTCCTTTTCTAGGCAAAAGGGGTCGCCACAGTGGCACACAGGAGGTGGAAAGGTCTACAGTCGATAAGCCTATCCTCTGGTACCGTCAGACAAACACATTTAATGCGTTGTCGACGTTCCCCTCTAACTTTATCGGGGACGGCAAGGAAGCACGTCCCAGCTGTCGCCGCCTCGCCCGGTTCCGACGCGCGTCTGAGCTGACGAGGCATTGCTGCGCCACTTTGGCTGACTGCTGGGCTGGCGCGGTGGTGGAGCCTTCACGAAGGGTCACATGCCACCACGCAGGTGCTTGCTGAGTCGGTGTAGAGGCCGCTTGTCGCCACGCAGGTGCCTGCCCAGCTGGTTGAGCTAACAGCTGCTTGGGGACGGCGGTGGAGTCTTGGCAGGCGCGGGCCTGGCTGTGGCCCTGCTGATGCCCTCGGCAAGGGTCTTGCCGGGGGGCCCGGCAAGGGTCTTGCCGTGGCGCTGCGGTCGTCCCCGGCAAGGCGCTTGCCGGGGGTCTTGTGGATTTCCTCGGCTAGAGTCCCGCCGAGGGTCGTCGTCTTCTGGTTCTCATCTGATCTCATGTATTCATGATCTTGACAAAGATCTGCATGCCACCACAGAGGTGCCTCCCAAGCCCTGGGTCCAATGTAGTTGTTGGCGGCGTTTGGAACCCTTGGGCTCAAGGGTAGCTCGCTCTGCTGGCGTTGGGCAAGTTGCCCCGGCAAGGCTCTTGCCGGGGCCGCGGAGGCCGCCCCGGCAAGGGTCTTGCCGGGGGAGTCCACCTCGCCCCTTTGCTCTTTTATGCTTCTGGTCTTGGCGTCGCCTTGTTTGTCTTGTGCTTCGGTTTCCCTCCGGCTTCCCTCCTCTGCCCTGCTATGTGTGGCCGCGTCGCGCGGCTCTGACGGCCCGTGCACAAGTAAAGGGGTCAAAAGGAGAGCCCCTACTTTTGTACACCGACAATTACTGTCGAGCAATTGATAGAATTGAGTATAGTTATGAGAATATCTAGGCATGATCATGTATATAGGCATCACATGCGCGACAAGTAGACCGACTCCCTCCTGCATCTACTACTATTACTCCACACATCGACCGCTATCTAGCATGCATCTAGAGTATTAAGTTCATAAGAACAGAGTAACGCATTAAGCAAGATGACATGGTGTAGAGGGATAAACTCAAGCAATATGATATAAACCCCATCTTTTTATCCTCGATGGCAACAATACAATACGTGTTGTTTCCCCTACTGGCACTGGGATCGAGCACCGCATGATTGAACCCAAAGCTAACCACTTCTCTCATTGCAAGAAAGATCAATCTAGTAGGCCAAACCAAACTGATAATTCGAAGAGACTTGCAAAGATAACCAATCATACATAAAACAATTCAGAGGAGATTCAAATATTGTTCATAGATAATCTTGATCATAAACCCACAATTCATCGGATCTCGACAAACACACTGCAAAAAGAGTTACATCGAGTAGATCTCCAAGAAGATCGAGGAGAACTCTGTATTGAGATCCAAAGAGAGAGAAGAAGCCATCTAGCTAATAACTATGGACCCGAAGGTCTGAGGTAAACTACCCACACATCATCGGAGAGGCTATGGTGTTGATGTAGAAGGCCTCCGTGATCAATGCCCCCTCTGGCGGAGCGCCGGAAAAGGCCCCAAGATGGGATCTCATGGGTACAGAAGGTTGCGGCGGTGGAAATAGGGTTTCGTGGTGCTCCTGGAAGGTTTCAGGGTACGTAGGTATATATAGGAGGAAGAAGTAGGTCGGTGGAGCCACGAGGGGCCCATGAGGGTGGGGGCGCGCCCAGGGGGGCAGGCGCGCCTCCCTGCCTCGTGGCCTCCTCGTTGGTTGCTTGACGTCCACTCCAAGTCCTCTGGATCATGTTTGTTCCAAAAATCACGTTCTCGATGGTTTCATTCCATTTGATATTCCTTTTGTGCGAAACACTGAAATAGGCAAAAAAACAGCAATTTGCACTGGGCCTTGGGTTAATAGGTTAGTCCCAAAAATAATATAAAAGTGTATAATAAAACCCATTAAACATCCAAAACAGAATATATAATAGCATGGAACAATAAAAGATTATAGATACATTGGAGACGTATCACCCACCAATCTTTCCAAAATATGGTATTTCTACCATCGCTAAGTCTTTTCCTAATATGGGGGTAAACAAAATTCTTGATTTTAAGAAGACTAGACCAGAATTGTGAATCTCCATTTTTATGTTCAATTCCAAAAAGACATTTATCTTTAACATACTTGGCTCTAATTATATCTTGCCAGTGTCCTTCTTCATCCTCCAATTTCTAAATCCACTTGGCAAGTAAATCAATATTGAAGTTTTCAAGGTTGGTAACTCCCAAACCCCCTTGCTGCTTTGGGAGACAGCATATTTTCCAAATGACTAAGTGATATTTCTTTTTATCTTCCTGAGCCTGCCACACCAACCTAGCTCTGTAAAAATCAACTTTTTTCCTAACTCCAGCAGGGAGTAGGTGGAAAGACATCATATAAATGGGTATGTTTGTAAGGCAAGATTGTACCAGTGTAACTCTACCAGCTATATTGAGCAATCTTCCCTGCCAGCAAGCACATCTTTTTTCGATTTTTTCAGTCACATTTTTCCACATGCTATTTCTAATTCTTTTATTATAAACAGGTAGGCCAAGATATTTCAGAGGCATTTCACCAAGGGCACAAGTGAAAAATCTCTTGATAAAGATCCCCTTTGTTTTTTGCTTCCCCAAAGAGATATATGTCACCCTTGTGGAAATTTATTGTCAGTCCAGACATTTGTTCAAAAGCAGTTAGTATAAATTTTAGATTTGTAGCTTATTCCTCATCGTCCTGTAGCAGGAATATAGTGTCATCAGCATATTGTAACATGTTCACCCCATTTTCATGAATATCAGTGAGAACCCCTTTTATATATCCTTCAGTCCTAGCCTTGTCCATCATCATGGCTAGGGCATCTACTGCTAGATCAAATAGTAAAGGAGAAAGAGAGTCCCCTTGCCTAAGCCCTTTGAAAGTTTTGAAGAAATGTCCCACACTGTTATTAAATTTTACCCCCACCTGACCTCCCCTCATGGTGTGCATCACCCAATCACACCATTTGTCAGGGAAGTTTTTCAGTCTCGGCATTTTGTGAACAAAAGGCCATTTAATTTTGTCATATGCTTTTTCAAAGTCCACTTTGAATAGCATATCATTCTCCATTTTAGTGTGGATAGAATTTAAGGCTTCATGTAAAATAACCACTCCCTCCATAATATATCTTCCTTTGACAAAGGTTGTTTGGATAGGAGAGATTATGGGATTAACCACTTTACTAAGTCTATTCATCAAGACTTTAGTAATGATTTTAAAGCTAACATTCAACAGATAGATTGGCCTGAATTTTTGAATCTGTTTGGCATCTTTAACTTTAGGAACCAAGATAATAATCCCATAGTTGAATCTAGCTAAATCTACTTTTCCACTATGAAAATCATCCAGTATTTTTTTCACGTCATTTTTGACCATTTCCCAAAAATTATGGTAAAATTCAATAGCAACTCCATCCGGCCCTGGACTTTTTTCTTTTCCATAGAGAAAACTACCTCTTTAATTTCATCTATGGAAAAAGGTTTGATCAGCTCTTCTTGTGCCTGGGGAGAAATCCCCTCAACCCCCTGAATATTGAGATTGATATTGGAGGTCTCTGCCTGTCCAAATAGATTTTTGTCAAATTTAGTAATGTAGTCCATGAGTTCTTTCTCTCCCTCAATCACTTCCCCATCTTGTTCCAATTTTATAATTCTATTTTTTTTCTCCTCCTATCCAGTACTTTATTCTTATATCTTTGCAACCATTTGATTTCTTCTAGTTTAAGTAACTCCTTCAATTCCTTTCTTAGCTCTTTTTGCAGATCTCTGTCTTGAGCACTAATTCCTCTTATTTCAACATTTTATCCATCACATCAAGTAAAGCCATCAATTCTCTTTTCCTTTTCCTATATGCTGCATTTGCATTTAGGACCCATCCCTTAATCTTTTGCCTAATATTTCTAAGCTTCTTCTGCCAGGTGTCCAGCTAGAACCATTGCAATTAACCTCCCAATTTTTTTCCACAAATTCTTTAAAGCCTTCCATCAGCATCCAAGCATTTCCAAATCTGAAAATAGGTGGGGTAGTTTTCCGCTCCCCTGAATCCAGTAACAAAGGAGTGTGATCAGAGATCTCCCTTTCTAGTGCATTAACCATGGCCATTGGATATTTTTCTTTCCAATCTGGGCAGATCAAAATTCTATCCAACTTTTCATAAGTAGGATCTAGGAGGTTATTGGCCCAAGTGTATTTCCTCCCATTTATAGGTATGTCTCTGAGTCCAGCATGTTCTATTATAGCATTAAACACAAAACTAAAATGATCAGTCCCCCTGGTTTGTTTTTCTCAGAGCTATTTCTGATAATATTAAAATCTCCCTCAATTACACATGGCAGGGGGTTATCTTGATATAATCTGGATAACTGAGCTAGAAAAGTTGCTTTTCCTTCTTTTTGGGCATCACCATACACAGTCACTAGGTTCCAGCTAAATTTGGCTTTTTTATCAAAGAGGAGCATTTTGACAAAATATGTCCCTTTTTCTACTTGCAGAAGATCAAAACAATCATTGTTGACCCCTACTAGAATGCCACCAGATTTGCCCCTAGGAGCAGTCCATTCCCAGAGAAATTTTTTCCCTCCAGAAAGGTTGTGTAATTCATTTTTGGAGTAATCACCTTTAATAGTTTCTTGTAATCCCACAAAATCTAGATGTTTCTCCATAATTGTTTATCTAATAAAATTTCTTTTAATGTCCTGCCCTATCCCTCTAACATTCCAAAACATTCCTACCATTGTTTCTTCTTCTTTTTTTTCTTGCCCCCTCCAATTGATATGGCATGCTTCCTAGCACTATTAGCTGAGGTGCCAATCTTCATTTTTTTTATTGCTTGAGAAGATCTTTTTAAGATTGTTATAGTAATCCAATTCTAATTCAGCATCAGAATGGTCATTTTCAGAACATAGTTCTTCCAGAACAGCATCACCAATGTCAATAGGACTTGGAGAGCCACTTTATGTTTTTTCTCCATCTTTATTCTTAATGTTTTGGAGGTATATGCTACCTCTTGAGCACTGCATTGGTTTTCCCTTGAAGAGGAAAGGGTGATGCAGCAAAGTAGCGTAAGTATTTCCCTCAGTTTTTGAGAACCAAGGTATCAATCCAGTAGGAGGCCACGCTCAAGTCCCTTGCACCTACACAAACAAATAAGAACCTTGCAACCAACATGATAAAGGGGTTGTCAATCCCTTCACGGCCACTTGCAAAAGTGAGATCTGATAGAGATGATAAGATAATATTTTTGGTATTTTTATGATAGACTAAAAGTAAAGAAAGCAAAGTAAACGGCAAAAGAAATAGCTTGTTGACGGAAAATTAATATGATGGAAAATAGACCCGGGGGCCATAGGTTTCACTAGTGGCTTCTCTCAACATAGCATAAGTATTACGGTGGGTAAACGAATTACTGTCGAGCAATTGATAGATTTGAGCATAGTTATGAGAATATCTAGGTATGATCATGTATATAGGCATCACGTCCGTGACAAGTAGACCGACTCGTGCCTGCATCTACTACTATTACTCCACACATCGACCGCTATCCAGCATGCATCTAGAGTATTAAGTTCATAATAACGGAGTAACGCTTTAAGCAAGATGACATGATGTAGAGGGATAAACTCATGCAATATGATATAAACCCCATCTTTTTATCCTCGACGGCAACAATACAATACGTGTCGTTTCCCCTACTATCACTGGGATCGAGCACCGCAAGATTGAACCCAAAGCTAAGCACTTCTCCCATTGCAAGAAAGATCAATCTAGTAGGCCAAACCAAACTGATAATTCGAAGAGACTAGCAAAGATAACCAATCATACATAAAAGAATTCAGAGAAGATTCAAATATTGTACATAGATAATCTTGATCATAAACCCACAATTCATCGGATCTCGACAAACACACCGCAAAAGAAGATTACATCGAATAGATCTCCAAGAGAATCGAGGAGAACTTTGTATTGAGATCCAAAGAGAGAGCAGAAGCCATCTAGCTAATAACTATGGACCCGAAGGTCTGAGGTAAACTACTCACACATCATCGGAGAGGCTATGGTGTTGATGTAGAAGCCCTCCGTGATCAATGCCCCCTCTGGCAGGACGCCGGAAAAGGCCCCAAGATGGGATCTCACGGGTACAGAAGGTTGCGGCGGTGGAATTAGGTTTTCGTGGTGCTCCTCGATGGTTTGGGGGTACGTAGGTATATATAGGAGGAAGAAGTAGGTCGGTGGAGCCACAAGGGTTGAGGGCGCGCCCAGGGGGGTAGGCGCACCCCCCTACCTCGTGGCCTCCTCGGTGACTTCTTGATGTCCACTCCAAGTCCTCTGGATCACGTTTGTTCCAAAAATAACTCTCCCGAAGGTTTCATTCCGTTTGGACTTCGTTTGATATCTTTTTTCTGCGAAACACTGAAATAGGCAAAAAAAACAGCAATTGGGTTGGGCCTCCGGTTAATAGGTTAGTCCCAAAAATAATATAAAAGTGTATAAATAAGCCCATTAACCATCCAAAACAGAATATATAATAGCATGGAACAATCAAAAATTATAGATACGTTGGAGATGTATCAAGCATCTCCAAGCTTAATTCCTGCTCGTCCTCGAGTAGGTAAATGATAAAAACAGAATTTTTGATGTGGAATGCTTCTTAGCATAATTTTCAATGTAATTATTTTTTATTGTGGCATGAATATTTAGATCCAAAAGATTCAAGATAAAAGTTTAATGTTGACATAAAAACAATAATACTTCAAACATGCTAACCAAGCAATTATGTCTTATCAAAATAACATAGCCAAAGAAAGCTTATCCCTACAAAATCATATAGTTAGGCCATGTTTCAATATCGTCACACAGACGTTCTCATCATGCATAACCCCGATGACAAGCCGAGCAATTGGTTCATACTTTCTTCCTTAGTCCCACCTCTGCCAAGTATTCTTTCTAAATATAGAGAATTTCTTCAAAAAAATTCCTCATCTCCTCAAATTGCTTGAGCCCCACACTGCCCAGAGAGATGTTTTCCTTGCTACCCTCAGCATCCACTCCACCAATCTTGATTTTCTTCCTTATGTCTTCTGAGTCTACATCATGTCATGTCTCAATATCTTCATGTTTCCCTTTTTCCTCATACGAGCCATTCCAGAGTCACTCTATATATCATAAGATCTTTGTCAGTAACTTCAGTGTGTCTGGGTATTTTTTCAAAATCTCTCACCCCCACCTTGGCTCTGATCTTTTCTTGTAGAATTGTTGTCATATCAATTTCCAACACAGGTCCAATTGTTGCAGCCACCTCACAAGCACCAAAGAAATGTCTAAAGAACTCAGGGACTTCTCCCATGTTCACCCACACAGTATGCAATTTCCCTATGGCCTGGGTGTCATATGTCCAGTTGTCCACATTTATGATAGCTTTAGTTCCCAGGAGATTGAAATTTCCAAATTTTTGAAGCTCTATCAGCCTGCTTTTGTTAGGGAATCTCATGAGGTAAGCTCTGTCGCCATGTTTCTTGCATCTCCATTGCCAATCCCATTTGAACATATAGTTGAAGCCCTTCAAGAATTGTGTTAATTGATCTCTCCTGAACCAATATTAACTATTGACATTGGGTTGGTTTGCTCACTACTCACCACTTCTTTAGAATTTTGGACTAACAGCACACCCAAACCCCTAGTTGCATAACCTAAAAATTTAGGCAGTGGTTTAATCTGCTTCAACCAAGTGCAGTTCTCAGTGATGTGTGAATTCTTCCCACAAATAATGCAATTGGAGAGTCTACATTCTCTGGTCAGATGTTTGTAGTCCTTGCACTTGTTGCACAACACCCTAAAGTTAGCTCTATTCTTGTTTTGGTCAGGGCCTTCCCTCTGCCCAAACCTAGTTGTTGCCCCCCAATTGTTTTGATCTTGTCTGTATCCTGGTCCAGCATCAATCTCTCTCCTTTTATTGTTGTCTCTGTTTTCTGCAAAGCTTCCCATCCCATTTTCACCCTCAGTCTCTTTCAGTCCTTCTATTTGGTTTCCACTTCCTCCCCTAGTAGCAGCACCTACTCCTTGCTAGGCCATTTGAGCAAGGAGCGCTCCAAACCATTGATGTTGTTGGAGTATCTCAAGAGAGGGGTTGAAAGAGGAAGCAGGATCTTTGCCTTTCCCTTCTTGTATTGCTTGCTCAACTTCTTGCTTGGATTCACTCTTCTCTTTAATCTCATCAGCCGAATTTGTCCATGTTCTCGACCCCTCTCCACCATTGCCCTGATAGTTGGAACTACCAGGGTTGAATCTGGATCCAAATCCCTCTCCACTTCTGCTGTGTTGCTGAAAGTTCCCTTTGAATCTGTCCACTTCTTCTTCCTTTTTTCCTATACTGGAAATTCTCTCTCCCCCCACGGTTGAATCCCCCCCCCCCCGATTCCCCCCGAAACCCCAATTCATTGCCCCTCCTCCTTCTGCTTCTGGTGGAGGCAGGGGAAGGGGAAACCCTAATTCCACGAAGGGGTCGCTCTCTCCTTCCAACAGAAGGAAAAGGCTCATCATTTATACTAGTGAAGCTTTTAGAAAGCGTATTTTTCAAAGTCGTTTCTCTCATTTTCCATTTTCCCTTCCTTTTTCTCTTCATTGCCAATTCCCCTCCGATCAGGGGTACTATCCTCTCCATCACCCAAACCTTTATCGATTTCCATTTCTTCAATATATACATAGACCAGAAATCTGGAATTTGGGCATAATGTTTTTTGTTCATTCTGTTAGTAATCTCTTGATACGCCTCTATCGTATCTATATTTTTTGATTGTTCCATGCCAATATCCTACAACTTTTACATACTTTTGGCAACAATTTATATGATTTTCTTGGACTAACATATTGATCCAGTGCCCAGTGCCAGTTCCTGTTTGTTGCATGTTTTTTGTTTCGCAGAAAATCCATATCAAACGGTGTCGAAACGGGATAAAAACTTACGAAGATTTTTTGGAATATATGTGAATTTTGGGAAGTGGAATCAATGTGAGACGATGCCCGAGGGGCCCACAAGGGTGAGGGGCGTGCCCCAGGGGGTAGGGCGCGCCTTGGGCCCTTGTGGCCACTCCGTAAGGCGGTTGGTTCCCTTCTTTCGCCGCAAGAAAGCTAATATCCGGATAAAAATCGTGTTAAAATTTCAGCCCAATCGGAGTTACGGATCTCCGGGAATTTAAGAAACAGTGAAAGGGCAGAATCTAGGAGCACGGAAACAGAAGGAAATAGAGAGAGAGAGAGAGAGAGAGAGAGAGAGAGAGAGAGAGAGATCCAATCTCGGAGGGGCTCCCGCCCCTCCGCCGCCATGGAAGCCAAGGACTAGAGGGGAAACCCTTCTCCCATCTAGGGGGAAGGTCAAGGAAGAAGAAGAAGAAGAAGAAGAAGAAGAAGGGGGGCTCTCTCCCCCTCTCTCCCGGTAGCGCCGGAACGCCGTCGGGGCCATCACTGCAACGACAATCTACACCAACAACTTCGTCGCCGTCATCACCAACTCTCTCTCCCCTCTATGCAGCGGTGTAACACCCCTTCTCCCCGCTGTAATCTCTACTTAAACATGGTGCTCAACGCTATATATTATTTCCCAATGATGTATGGCTATCCTATGATGTTTGAGTAGATCCGTTTTGTCCTATGGGTTGATTGATGAACGTGATTGGTTTGAGTTGCATGTTTTATTTTTGGTGTTGTCCTATGGTGCTCTCCATGTCGCGCGAGCATGCGGGATCCCCGCTATAGGGTTTGCAATATGTTCATGATTTGCTTATGGTGGGTGGCGTGAGTGACAGAAGCACATACCCGAGTAAATAGGTTGTTTGCGTATGGGAATAAAGAGGACTTGATACTTTAATGCTATGGTTGGGTTTTACCTTAATGATATTTAGTAGTTGCGGATGCTTGCTAGAGTTCCAATCATAAGTGCATATGATCCAAGAAGAGAAAGTATGTTAGCTTATGCATCCCCGTCATATAAAATTGCAATAATGATTACCGGTCTAGTTATCGATTTCCTAGGGACAAATAACTTTATCGTGACAAAAAGCTCTCTACTAAAACTAACTTAGTTGTGTCTTTATCTAAACATCCCCTAGATTTTATTTACGTGCTCTTTATTATCTTGCAAACCTATCCTATCACACCTACAAAGTACTTCTAGTTTCATACTTGTTCTAGGTAAAGCAAACGTAAAGTGTGCGTAGAGTTGTATCGGTGGTCGATAGAACTTGAGGGAATATTTGTTCTACCTTTAGCCCTCGTTGGGTTCGACACTCTTATTTATCAAGAAAGGCTACAACCGATCCCCTCTAGCGCCGTTGCCGGGGAGCAATAGCGTGGGGTGAATATTCTCGTGTGTGCTTGTTTGCGTTTATCACTAAGTAGATTTTATTTACTGTTCTAAGTTGTTCTCTATCTTTAGTTATGGATATGTGATAACCCACAAGTATAGGGGATCGCAACAGTTTTCGAGGGTAAAGTATTCAACCCAAATTTATTGATTCGACACAAGGGGAGCCAAAGAATATTCTCAAGTATTAGCAACTGAGTTGTCAATTCAGCCACACCTGGATAACTTAGTATCTGCAGCAAAGTATTTAGTAGCAAAGTAATATGGAAGTAACGGTAATGATAGCAAAAGTAATATTTTTGGGTTTTGTAGTGATTGTAACAGTAGCAACGGAAAAGTAAATAAGCGAAGAACAATATGTGAAAAACTCGTAGGCATTGGATCGGTGATGGAGAATTATGCCGGATGCGGTTCATCATGTAACAGTCATAACATAGGGTGACACAGAACTAGCTCCAATTCATCAATGTAATGTAGGCATGTATTCCGAATATAGTCATATGTGCTTATGGAAAAGAACTTGCATGACATCTTTTGTCCTACCCTCCCGTGGCAGCGGGGTCCTAGCGGAAACTAAGGGATATTAAGGCCTCCTTTTAATAGAGTACCGGACCAAAGCATTAACACTTAGTGAATACATGAACTCCTCAAACTATGGTCATCACCGGGAGCGGTCCCGATTATTGTCACTTCGGGGTTGCCGGATCATAACACATAGTAGGTGACTATAGGCTTGCAAGATAGGATCAAGAACTCACATATATTCATGAAAACATAATAGGTTCAGATCTGAAATCATGGCACTCGGGCCCTAGTGACAAGCATTAAGCATAGCAAAGTCATAGCAACATCAATCTCAGAACATAGTGGATACTAGGGATCAAACCCTAACAAAACTAACTCGATTACATGATAGATCTCATCCAACCCATCACCGTCCAGCAAGCCTACGATGGAATTACTCACGCATGGCGGTGAGCATCATGAAATTGGTGATGGAGGATGGTTTATGATGACGACGGCGACGGATTCCCCTCTCCGGTGCCCTGAACGGACTCCAGATCAGCCCTCTCGAGAGGTTTTAGGGCTTGGTGGCGGCTCCGTATCGTAAAACGTGATGAATCCTTCTCTCTGATTTTTTTCTCCCCGAACACGAGTATATGGAGTTGGAGTTGAGGTCAGTGGAGCGTCAGGGGGCCCACGAGGCAGGGGGCGCGCCCTGTGGGGGGCAGGCGCGCCCCCCACCCTTGTGGACAGGGTGTGGGCCCCCTGACGTGGATTCTTCTTCCAGTATTTTTATATTTTCCAAAAATATGTTCCGTGGAGTTTCAGGTCATTCCGAGAACTTTTGTTTCTGCACATAAATAACACCATGGAAAGTCTGCTGAAAACAGCGTCAGTCCGGGTTAGTTCCATTCAAATCATGCAAATTAGAGTCCAAAACAATGGCAAAAGTGTTTGGAAAAGTAGATACGGCGGAGACGTATCAACTCCCCCAAGCTTAAACCTTTACTTGACCTCAAGCAATTCAGTTGATAAATTGAAAGTGATAAAGAAAAAATTTTACAAACTCTGTTTGCTCTTGTTGTTGTAAATATGTAAAGGCAGCATTCAAGTTTTCAGCAAAGATTATGACTAACCACATTCACAATAACTCTTAGGTCTCATGTTTACTCATGTCAATGGCATAATCAACTAGCAAGCAATAATAATAAATCTCGGATGACAACACTTTCTCAAAACATTCATGATATGATATAACAAGATGGTATCTCGCTAGCCCTTTCTGAGACCGCAAAACATAAATGCAGAGCACCTTTAAAGATCAATGACTGACTAGACATTGTAATTCATGGTAAAAGAGATCCAGTCATAGTCATACCCAATATAAATTAATAGTAATGGATGCAAATGATAGCTGTGCTCTCCAGCTGGCGCTTTTTAATAAGAGGGTGATGACTCAACATGAAAGTAAATAGATAGGCCCTTTGCAGAGGGAAGCAGGGATTTGTAGAGGTGCCAGAGCTCGATTTTAAAGCAGAGATAAATAATATTTTGAGCGGCATACTTTCATTGTCAACATAACAACCGAGAGATGGCGATATCTTCCATGCTACACATATTATAGGTGGTTCCCAAACAGAATGGTAAATTTTATACTCCCCCTCCACCAACAAGCATCAATCCATGGCTTGCTCGAAACAACGAGTGCCTCCAACTAACAACAGTCCCAGGGGGAGTTTTGTTTGCAATTATTTTGATTTAGTTTGCATAAAGCATGGGACTGGGCATCCCGGTGACCAGCCATTTTCTCGTGAGTGAGGAGCGGAGTCCACTCCTCTTGAGAATAACCCGCCTAGCATGGAAGATACGGACAGCCCTAGTTGATACATGAGCTATTCGAGCATACAAAACATAATTTCATTTGAAGGTTAGAGTTTGGCACATACAAATTTACTTGGAACGACAGGTAGATACTGCATATAGGAAGATATGGTGGACTCATATGGAATAACTTTGGGGTTTAAGGGATTGGATGCACAAGCAGTATTCACGCTTAGTACAAGTGAAGGCTAGCAAAAGACTGGGAAGCGACCAACTAAAGAGCGACAACAGTCATGAACATGCATTAAAATTAATAAACATTGAGTGCAAGCATAAGAAGGATATAATCCACCATGAACATAAATATCGTGAAGGCTATGTTGATTTGTTTCAACTACATGTGTGAACATGTGCCAAATCAAGTCACTTAAATCATTCAAAGCAGGATACCACCCCATCATACCACATCACAACCATTTTAATAGCATGTTGGCACGCAAGGTAAACCATTATAACTCATAGCTAATCAAGCGTGGCACAAGCAACTATGATCTCTAATTGTCATTGCAAACATGTTTATTCATAATAGGCTGAATCAGGAACGATGAACTAATCATATTTACAAAAATAAGAGAGGTCGAGTTCATACCAGCTTCTCTCATCTCAGTCAGTCCATCATATATCGTCATAATTGCCTTTCACTTGCACGACCGAACGATGTGAATAATAATAAGAGTGCATATGCATTGGACTAAGCTGGAATCTGCGAGCATTCAATAAACAGGAGAAGACAAGGCAATATGGGCTCTTGGGTAAATCAACAATAATGCATATAAGAGCCTCTTCAACAAATTAATTATGGTCTTCTCCTATCGACCCCCAAAGAAAAGAAATAAAACTATTTACACGGGAAAGCTCCCAACAAGCAAAAGAAGAACGGGAAATCTTTTGGGGTTTTCTTTTTAATTATTACTACTACAGCATGAAAAGTAAACTAACTAAAACTACACCTAATTTTTTTTGGTTTTCTTAAGGTTTATTAAACACACAAGAAGAAAGCAGGAAAAAGAAAATAAACTAGCATGGATATTACAGTGAAAAAGTATGAGCACCGACATCTAGCAATGAGTGTGTGAACATAAATGTAATGTCTGTGGGAAATACATACTCCCCCAAGCTTAGGCTTTTGGCCTAAGTTGGTTCATTGCCACGGATAGCCTGGCGGATATCCATAGTTGTAGCCGAGGTCGTACGGAGATGAGGAAGACTCTGGTTGCCACTGGTTGGCAATCATCTCCGGATCCCAATGATAATTAGACTGTCGTGGAGGTTCAAATTGTGGTTCCGGCTCTGACTCTGTAGCTGATGTAGGGTTCCGGTAGGCGTGAATGGCCGCCAGCGGAACGAGATACGGGCCTGCAAATAAATCAAACAAGGAAGGAGCAGGCAAGGTAATAGTTTCAGGGTGATGTTAATCAAAGAACAATTTGTATTTAAGCGCCCCTTCCCTATTCTTAACAATAAAATCATGCGCTACCATACTCTTATAATCTAAATAAACAGTGGGCAGCAATTTTTCTTCTTTTTCATTGTGCCTAATGGGTATGTTAAAATGTGCAGCTAGGCGTGAAGCATAGATACCTCCAAAGATGGGACCCTTTGTATGGTTTAGACTTAACCGTTTGGCAATAATACCGCCCATACTAACAGTATTATCACAGAATAAACCGTGGAACAAAATGATAATATCAGGAACACTAAGGTTTCCACAGTTTCCGCGACCAATTAAGCAACGACTAGCAAATATAGCAAAGTAGCGTAAAACAGAAAATGTATGCTAGTGATTCTTGCATCGGAAACCTTCCTAGTTTCTTTGGTATTCCACCCTTAAAAGTGTAATTAGCAAGCATGGTGGAAATTTCAGCTTCCGGTATCTTTCTTTTATTAGTAACAATTTCTTTCATATATTTAGCATAAGGATTCATTTTGAGCATATCAGTTAATCGCATACGCAAGAAGATAGGTCTAATCATTTCAGCAAAGCGCTCAAAATCCTCATCATCCTTTTTCTTGGATGGTTTGGGAGGAAAGGGCATGGGTTTCTGAACCCATGGTTCTCTTTCTTTACCGTGTTTCCTAGCAGAAAAGTCTCTCTTATCATAACATTGATTCTTTGATTGTGGGTTATCAAGATCAACAACAGGTTCAATTTCTACATCATTGTCATTGCTAGGTTGAGCATCATCATTAACATTATCACTAGTTTCATGTTCATTACCAGATTGTGTTTCAGCATCAGAGATAGAAATATCATTTGGATTCTCAGGTGGTTCAGCAATAGGTTCACTAGAAGCATGCAAAGTCCTATCATTTTTCTTTTTCTTCCTTTTAGAAGGACTAGGTGCATCAATGTTATTTCTTTGAGAATCCTGCTCAATTCTCTTAGGGTGGCCTTCAGGATACAAAGGTTCCTGAGTCATTTTACCAGTTCTAGTAGCCACTCTAACAGCATAGTCATTATTCTTACTATTCAATTCATTAAGCAAATCATTTTGAGCTTTAAGTACTTGTTCTACTTGAGTGGTAACCATAGAAGCATGTTTATTAATGAGTTTAAGTTCACCTTTAACTCTAAACATATAATCACCCAAGTGTTCAATCATATAAGCATTTTGTTTTAATTGTCTACCAAAATAAGCATTGAAGTCTTCTTGCTTAACCATAAAGTTATCAAACTCATCCAAACATTGGCTAGCAAACTTAGTAAGAGGGATTTCAGCTTTATCATATCTATAGAGAGAATTTACCTTTACTACCTGTGTCGGGTTATCAAGACCATCTGTTTCTTCAATAGGTGATGAATTAAGATCATATGTTTCTTCAACAGGCGGTAAATTAAGACCATGTATTTCTTCAATAGGAGGTAAATTCTTAACATCTTCAGCTTTAATACCTTTTTCTTTCATAGATTTCTTTGCCTCTTGCATATCTTCAGGACTGAGAAATAGAACACCTCTCTTCTTCGGAGTTGGTTTAGGAATAGGCTCGGGAGTTGGCTCAGGAAGTGTCCAATTATTTTCATTTGTCAACATATTATTCAATAGAATTTCAGCTTCATCCGGTGTTCTTTCCCTGAAAATAGAACCAGCACAACTATCCAGGTAATCTCTGGAAGCATCGGTTAGTCCATTATAAAAGATATCAAGTATTTCATTTTTCTTAAGAGGATGATCAGGCAAAGCATTAAGTAATTGGAGAAGCCTCCCCCAAGCTTGTGGGAGACTCTCTTCTTCAATTTTCACAAAATTATATATATCCCTTAAAGCGGCTTGTTTCTTATGAGCAGTGAAATATTTAGCAGAGAAGTAATAAATCATATCCTGGGGACTACGCACACAACCAGGATCAAGAGAATTAAACCATATCTTAGCATCACCCTTTAATGAGAACGGAAATATTTTAAGGATGTAAAAGTAGCGACTCCTCTCATCATTAGTGAACAGGGTGGCTATATCATTTAATTTAGTAAGATGTGCCACAACAGTTTCAGATTCATTGCCATAGAAAGGATCAGATTCAACCAAAGTAATTATATCAGGATCAACAGAGAATTCATAATCCTTATCAGTAACACAGATAGGTGAAGTAGCAAAAGCAGGGCCAGGTTTCATTCTAGCATTAAGAGATTGCTGCTTCCATTTAGCTAATGACTTCTTAAGATCATATCTATCATTGCAAGCAAGAATAGCTCTAGTAAATTCTTCATCCAGAACATAACCCTCAGGCACAACAGGTAATTCATATTTATTAGGGGGAGAGTCTTCATCATCACTTTCATCAATATTATCTGTTTCAATAATTTCATTCTCTCTAGCCCTAGCAAGTTGTTCATCAAGAAATTCACCAAGTGGCACAGTAGTGTCAAGCATAGAAGTAGTTTCATCATAAGTATCATGCATAGCAGAAGTGGCATCATCAATAACATGCGACATATCAGAATGAATAGCAGAAGCAGGTTTAGGTGTCGCAAGATTACTCAAAACAGAAGGTCAATCAAGTGCAGAGCTAGATGGCAGTTCCTTACCTCCCCTCGTAGTTGAGGAATAAATTTTTGTTTTCTCGTCTTTCAAGTTCTTCATAGTGACCAGCAGATATAAATCCCAAGTGACTCAAAGAATAGAGCTATGCTCCCCGGCAACGGCACCAAAAAATAGTCTTGATAACCCACAAGTATAGGGGATCGCAACAGTTTTCGAGGGTAAAGTATTCAACCCAAATTTATTGATTCGACACAAGGGGAGCCAAAGAATATTCTCAAGTATTAGCAACTGAGTTGTCAATTCAGCCACACCTGGATAACTTCGTATCTGCAGCAGAGTATTTAGTAGCAAAGTAATATGGAAGTAACGGCAATGATAGCAAAAGTAATATTTTTGGGTTACAGTAGCAACGGAAAAGTAAATAAGCGAAGAACAATATGTGAAAAACTTGTAGGCATAGGATCGGTGATGGAGAATTATGCCGGATGCGGTTCATCATGTAACAGTCATAACATAGGGTGACACAGAACTAGCTCCAATTCATCAATGTAATGTAGGCATGTATTCCGAATATAGTCATACGTGCTTATGGAAAAGAACTTGCATGACATCTTTTGTCCTACCCTCCCGTGGCAGCGGGGTCCTAACGGAAACTAAGGGATATTAAGGCCTCCTTTTAATAGAGTACCGGACCAAAGCATTAACACATAGTGAATACATGAACTCCTCAAACTATGGTCATCATCGGGAGCGGTCCCGATTATTGTCACTTCGGGGTTGCCGGATCATAACACATAGTAGGTGACTATAGACTTGCAAGATAGGATCAAGAAATCACATATATTCATGAAAAAATAATAGGTTCAGATCTGAAATCATGGCACTCGGGCCCTAGTGACAAGCATTAAGCATAGCAAAGTCATAGCAACATCAATCTCAGAACATAGTGGATACTAGGGATCAAACCCTAACAAAACTAACTCGATTACATGATAGATCTCATCCAACCCATCACCGTCCAGCAAGCCTACGATGGAATTACTCATGCATGGCGGTGAGCATCATGAAATTGGTGATGGAGGATGGTTGATGATGACGACGGCGACGGATTCCCCTCTTCGGAGCCCCGAACAGACTCCAGATCAGCCCTCCCGAGAGGTTTTAGGGCTTGGCGGCGGCTCCGTATCGTAAAACGCGATGAATCCTTCTCTCTGATTTTTTTCTCCCCGAACACGAATATATGGAGTTGGAGTTGAGGTCGGTGGAGCGTCAGGGGGCCCACGAGGCAGGGGCGCGCCCTGTGGGGGGCAGGCGCGCCCCCACCCTCGTGGACAGGGTGTGGGCCCCCTAACGTGGGTTTTTCTTCCAGTATTTTTAATATTTTCCAAAAATATGTTCCGTGGGGTTTCAGGTCATTCCGAGAACTTTTGTGTCTGCACATAAATAACACCATGGAAAGTCTGCTGAAACAGCGTCAGTTCGGGTTAGTTCCATGCAAATAATGCAAGTTAGAGTCCAAAACAAGGGCAAACGTGTTTGGGAAAGTAGATACGATGGAGACGTATCATGGAACACGAAATACCAAAAAAATTAGGTTTACTTGCTACTCATGGAGATGGGGAACCTCCTAAAACTCTCGATGCTCATTATGTGAAAAATATTATGCATTACTTTAATAATCCTGAGAAACCCCATTCAATTATGTAATGGGAGGCACGTTTGGATCAACGTGAATACTTTAGTGATTATGGCTTGACTCAAAAAGGGAAACTATTATGGGATCAAATTCATATGTTGCATTGGTATGCTCGGCAACTATGCTTGAGATATTATTATACTTGTTACTCTAGGATGAAGGCTCCACACCTTCCCTTTTCATGCAAATTTAACGACAATGAAACCTTAGCTTGTTATGATGTATACTCCCTCCGTTCCTAAATGTAAGTCTTTGTAGAGATTTCACTATGAACCATATACAGATGTATATAGATGCATTTTAAGTTTAGATTCATTCATTTTGCTTCGTATGTAGTCCATCTAGTGGGATCTCTATAAAGACTTATATTTAGGAACGGAGGAAGTATATGATTACTATGATGTGGAAAGAATAGAAGAATTCATTGCTTTTAAGGGTGCTTATGAAATTCAATCTTTGTTTGAAAAGTATGAAGCTTTTGATGATGATGTTTATAGGCCTGAAAATTTTGCTATACTTAAATATTGCTATGAATTATGAATATAATGCCGATATTGATGCGTTTATTGAGAAAGTCTCCGCTGTCCAAGAAGAGACTAATATTTTGCAGGAAACTATGGAAGAAGAAATTGATGACACTATGAGCTCATTAGATGAAAAAGATGAGGAGGAGAACGAAAAACAAAAGGAGGAAGAGCGGATTAGCTACCCGTGCCCACCTTCTAATGAGAGTAACTATTCAACTCATACATTGTTTAATTCCCCTTCGTGCTTACTAAAGGATGATTGCTATGATCCCTTTGATTTGTTTCAAATATCCCTTTTTGATGAACTTGATGCTTGCTATGCTTATGGACATGATGCCAATATGAATTATGCTCATGGAGATGAACTTGCTATAGTTCCTTATGTTAAGAATGAAATTGTTGCTATTGCACCCATACATGATAGTCCTATTATCTTTTTGAATTCTCCCAACTACACTTTATCGGAGAAGTTTGCGCTTATTAGGGATTATATTGATGGGCTTGATGACCCACAAGTATAGGGGATCAATTGTAGCTCTTTTCGATAAGTAAGAGTGTCGAACCCAACGAGGAGCAGAAGGAAATAACAAGTGGTTTTCAACAAGGTAATGTCTGCAAGTGCTGAAATTGTAAGTAGCGGAGTAGTTTGATAGCAAGATAATTTGTAACGAGCAAGTAACGATAGTAGTAACAAAAGTGCAGCAAGGTAGCCCAATCCTTTTGAGGCAAAGGACATGCAAAAACGGTCTCTTATGATAAGCAAAGCGTTCTTGAGGTTACACGGGATTTTCATCTAGTCACTTTCATCATGTTGGTTTAATTCGTGTTCGGTACTTTGATAATTTGATATGTGGGTGGACCGGTGGTTAGGTGTTGTTCTTACTTGAACAAACATCCTACTTATGATTAACCCCCCCCCCCCCCCGCAATCATCCGCAACTACGAGAAAAAGTATTAAGAATAAATTCTAACCATAGCACTAAACTTTTGGATCCAATCGGTCCCTTACGGAATAGCGCATAAACTGGGGTTTAAGCTTCTGTCACTCTCGCAACCCATCATATAATTGCTTCTCCACAATGCATTCCCTTAGGCCCGAATATGGTGAAGTGTCATGTAGTCAACGTTCACATGACACCACTAAGGGAATCACAACATACATACTATCAAAATATCGAACACATATCAAGTTCACATGATTACTTGCAACATGATTTCTCCCGTGACCCCAAGAACAAAAGTAACTACTCACAAATAATAATCATGCTCAAGATTAGAGGGGTATTAAATAGCATATTAGTCTGAACATATAATCTTCCACCAAATAAACCATATAGTAATCAACTACAAGATGTAATCAACACTACTAGTCACCCACAAGCACCAATCTATAGTTCCGGTAACAAGATTGAACACACGAGATGAACTAGGGTTCGAGATGAGATGGTGCTGTTGAAGATGTTGATGGAGATTGCCCTCCCCAAGATGGGAGAGTTGTTGGTGATGATGATGATGATGATGATTTCCCCCTCCGGGAGGGAAGTTCCCCCGGCGGAACCGCTCCACCGGAGGGCAAAAGTGCTGCTGCCCAAGTTCCGCCTTGAGACGGTGGCGCTTCGTCCCGAAAGTCCTCCCCTTATTTTTTTCTAGGTCAAAATGACCTATATACCAGAATATGGGCACCGGAGGTGGGCTTGGGTGAGCACAACCCACCAGGGCGCGCCCAAGTGGGTTGTGCCCACCTGGTGGGCCCCCTCTAGTAGTTATTTGCTCCAATATTCCTCAAATATTCCATAAAAAATCTCTGTGAAGTTTCAGCTTGTTTGGAGTTCTGCAGAATAGGTAGCCTGACGTAGCTTTTCCTGGTCCAGATTTCTAGCTGCTGAAATTCTCCCTCTTTGTGTGTACCTTGCATATTATGAGAGAAAAGGCATTAGAATTACTCCAAAAAACATTATTATGGATAAAAACATCATAAATAATAGTAAGAAAACATGATGCAAAATGGACGTATCAACTCCCCTATGCTGCTTCTCCCTTCTCCTTTCCAAAAGAAAGTGGATCTCATAGCCTCTGACAATTCGAAAAGTAGGTCTGCTTAGACCTCGCTTGTCCTCAAGCGAAAACCGAAATCGAAAAACATGTCCACATGCTTTGAGAGAGAGGCGTCGATAAAAACAAAATACGGACATAGAAGCATCATGTTCATTATTATAACAGCAACAAACTTAAACATAAGACTTTTATCATAGACTTCTCATGAATAAGTGACAATTCATCACACTATTGAAGTATAAAGCAAAAACTCTACTAAAAACCAACAAACTATGTTCTCAGTCAACTTTGCAAGTACAATTCATCATCTTTTCAAGAAGGGTCACGTATCAGAGCCTTTAGGCAAGTCCACATACTCAACCATCATATAGTCTTCTATGATTGCTAACACTCACCGCGTACACATGAGCAAAACGTTTCAACCGGACACATAGAAAGATAGGGGCTTATAGTTTCGCCTCCCAACATATTCACCTCAAGGGTGATGTCAACAATAATAACTCATGCTATATATATTCAACTGGACATATGTGCCTAGATCTTTCCTCACCACATGATGCTTGCCAAAGGAGAGAAAAATAAAAAGGAATAGAAGGAAAACTTTGACTCTTTGCATAAAAGTAAATACATAAAAGTAAAAGATAGGCCCTTCGCATAGGGAAGCAGAGGTTTCCATGCGCTTATTTGTTTGTATGCTCAACCCCTTAGTGCAAAAGAACGTCACGTCATGAGTCCTCACCCACACAAGTTCGATGAGCACAAGAACACCTCAACCTCAGGAGGCTACTCTTCCCCTTGTACTGTTCATGATCAGCCCAAGAGGCAATCCACCACCACCACACTGGAGTAGGGTATTACACCACAACGGTGGCCCGAACCAGTATAAATCTCATGTCTTTCTGTGTTGCGAGTTCGTCGAGTTCGTCCGTGAGATCTTAGCGAGTTAGGGCGTAGATCGGTAGGAGGGAAAGAACTTCGCGCACACCCCAGAGTTCGAACCTTAAGGGTTTTGCCGGAACCCCAGATCCGACATTTGGCGTGCCAGGTAGGGGTGCGCCAAAGCTTCCCTTCCGTCGATCTACGCCCCGCCCGCATGGCAGGCGCCCCGTCATCACCTCCGGCGGCCAGCATCGACGACGGGGCCAGGGGGCTCCGAGCCCTGGCCCCCGCCCTGCGGCGGGTGCGGTGGCCAACCAAGTTTAAGCCGGAGATGCCGCCGCGCTACGACGGCGTGGCGGACCCAACGGGTTTCCTGCTAGCATACGAGGAGGCCGTCCTCGAGGCCGGGGGCGACGACAAGGTCATGGCCAACTGGCTCCCCATGGCCCTCGCCGGCGAGCCGCGCGCCTGGCTGCTCAACCTCCCCGTATCCACGGTGGCGTCTTGGGAGGAGCTGCGCGACCTCTTCACCACACGCTACACGGCACCGGCGCACCACGCGGTCGCGACCCTGCTAGGAGGCTCTCAGGCGCCTCCTTCGGATGACCACATTAAGCCGTTCCTCCGCCAGGTTGGCGCCGCCTCCAATCGCTCGGGGGCTCCGCCCGGCTGGGCTGCGCCTGAGGCCGACCTCACCTTTAACTCAGAAGACCACCCCGACTCCACCGTCGGCTCGGGCACGCTTCCGATGCTCTGCACGCCCACCATCTGCCACGTGGCCGTCACCAAGACCCTCATCGACAGCGGCGCTGGCCTCAACTTGCTCTCCGTGGAAGCCTTCGGCCTCCTTCACGTGCCGCCCGAGCGGCTCAGCCTCAGCGAGCCTTTCTCAGGGGTTGGTGGCGGCGCTGCCCACTCTCTGGGGCAGATCCGCCTCCCCGTCACCTTCGGCACGCGTGACAACTACCGCACCGAGTTGGTCGACTTCGACGTCGCCCGCATCGGCCTCCCGTACAACGCCATCCTCGGGTACCCGGCTCTGGCCAATTCATGGAAGCGACTCATCCGGCCTATAACCTCATGAAGATGCCTGGAGCAAAGGTGTCCTCACCATCAAGGGGGACACCAAGGAGGCCGTGACGGCACTCAAGCTTGTCTTCAAGACCACAGCGGCGGCGCAGCCCGCCGACACTGGTACCCCCGAGGCTAAGGAGGCCGCGCCTACCAAGAAGAAGCAGATGTTCACCCAAGACAAGGCAGAAACCAAGCAGGTGCCGGTCGACGAGGACGGGTCCTCAGGAGCCACCTTCACCATAGGTGCCGGCCTCGATCCCATCCAAGAAGAGGCGTTGGTGAAGTTCTTGCGCGCAAACAAGGATATATTCGCATGGGAGCCCAATCAGATGGTGGGGGTTCCGAGAGAGGTGATTCAGCATCACTTAAGGGTGTGCCCCAACATGCGCCCTGTCAAGCAACGAGCGAGGCGGCAATCCACGAAGAAGCAAGCCTTCATCGTCCAAGAGACCCGCAAGTTGGAGGCCGCGGGTACCATTCGTGAGGTTCGATACCCCACATGGCTGGCGAACCCCGTCATAGTGCCGAAGAAAGGCGGGAAGGAACGAATGTGTGTCGACTTCACCAACCTCAACAAGACGTGCCCGCAAGACCCGTTCCCTCTCCCACGCATCGACCAGATCGTCGACTCCACCGATGAGTGCGACTTGCTGTGCTTCCTGGATGTGTTCTCAGGGTATCACCAGATCAAGATGGCGGTGGAAGATGTGGATAAGACAACTTTCCTGACCCTGTGTGGGGTGTACTGCTACACCTGCATGCCCTTCGGGCTGTGCAGCGTGGGCGCGACCTTCCAGCGGCTGATGCACATCGCCCTAGGGCGACAGCTCGGGAGAAACACAGAGGCCTACATCGACGACACCGTGGTGAAATCTCGGGAGGCAAGGACCCTGATCCAAGACCTGGAAGAGACCTTCGAGAGCCTGCGCCAGGTGAACTTGCGGCTTAACCCAGAGAAGTGTGTGTTCGGTGTCCCTTCCAGCAAGTTGCTGGGATTCCTCGTGTCCCACAGAGGGATCGAGGCGAACTCGGAGAAGATCAAGGCCATTGAGGACATGAGCCCACCACAGACCCTCAGAGAAATGCAGAAGCTGGCCGGTCGGGTGACTGCGTTAGGACGCTTCATCTCCAAACTAGGAGAACGCGCCTTGCCCTTCTTCAAACTGATGAAGAAGACAGGCCCGTTTGAGTGGACCCCGGAGGCCGACCAAGCCTTCCAAGACCTCAAGAGATACCTAACTAGCCCACCGGTGATGGTGGCGCCACGGCCTCTCGAGCCCCTGGTGCTCTACCTGGCTGCTACCCTGTACTCTGCCAGTGCAGCGCTGGTGGCGGTTCGGGAGGAGCATCAAGCCAAGGGCGCGCTGCGCCAAGCTACAGCTGAAATGACGCAAGATCAGGAAGGCGCCGTGGGAGCCATAGCAGCGTCAACGGAGGACCAAGATCGGCAGGACGACGTCACAGAGACCCCTGTAAGCGACCAGGCATCAGGAGTTTCACCACCTCAGGAGACGTCCAGGCCCCCGCAAGACACAAGCCTCACCAACGTGCCAGCCCTTGTCGAGCACCCGGTGTATTTTGTCAGCACGGTGTTGCGGGATGCAAGGGCACGATATCCCATGCCTCAGAAGCTCCTGCTCGCACTCTTGGTGGCCTCGCGCAAGTTGCGGCACTACTTCCAGGGCCACCCCATCAAGGTCGTCTCAGCCTACCCATTGGAGAGAGTGCTCAGGAGCCCGAACTCTACTGGAAGGGTCGCTAAATGGAACATCGAGCTGCAAGAATTCCAGTTGGAGTTCAGCACTACCCGGGTCATCAAGGGAGCCGCGCTTGCTGATTTTGTGGCTGAATGGACGGATGCCCCGGCACTTGAAGTAGGTGAAGACCGGTCCACCTCGTCGGGAAGCGAGGCCCTGGACGGCTGGGTCATATATTTCGACGGCACCTTCGCGCATCAGGGCGCGGGGGCTGGGGCAGTACTCATCTCGCCCACTCAGGACAAGCTCTACTACGCCATGCAGCTCTGCTTTCAGCAGGGCGAGAAGGTCTCCAACAACATCGCAGAATACGAGGGCCTCATAGCTAGCATGAAGGCCGCTGCAGCTCTGGGGGTGAAGCGCCTTGTTGTTAGGGGCAACTCGCAGCTCCTCGTCAACTTCTCCAACAAAGTGTATGAGCCGAAGGATAAGCACATGGAGGCTTACCTCGCAGAAGTGCGTAAGATGGAAAAACAGTTCATGGGGCTGGAGGTGCAGCATGTGCCCCGGGGCACCAACAAGGAAGCCGATGACATCGCCAGGAGGGCATCCAAGTGGCAGCCCCAGGAGCCTGGCGTCCTCGAGGAGCGGCTCTTCAAGCCGTCGGCGACGCCAGCACTTTCAAGCATGGTGCAGCCTCGGGAGGAGCTCCCACAACCACCTGCCATGGGAGCCCCAGCCTGTGGCCCGACCTCAGGAGCTCGCCTGCTCTTGGCGCTTGAGCCCCAGGAGGAATGCTGGACCAAGGAATTCAAGGAGTACCTGATGCAAGGGACGCTGCCGGAGAAGGAAGAGGACGCGGAGCGCGTGGCCCGGCAAGCCACAGCATACTGTATCCAGGACGGTGAGTTGTACAGAAAGCGACCGAACGATGTTTTGCTGCGCTGCATTTCCAGTGACCAAGGAAAGGAGTTGCTGGTTGACATACACGGTGGGGACTGCGGACACCACTCATCGTCACGGACTCTCGTCGGCAAGGTGTTCCGCAGTGGATTCTACTGGCCCACGGCGCTCAACGACGCGACTGAGTTGGTGAAGTCCTGCGAAGCTTGCCAGTTCCACGTCAAGCAGATACATCAGCCAGCTCAAGGCCTCCAGACCATACCACTCACGTGGCCGTTCGCAGTCTGGGGGCTGGATATCTTGGGCCCCTTCCCTCGGGCGCCAGGGGGCTACCGCTACCTATACGTCGCCATCGACAAGTTCACCAAGTGGGTGGAAGTGGAAGTTGTTTGCACCATCCCCGCCGGATCCGCGGTCAAGTTCATTAGGGGCATCGTGAGCCGTTTCGGAGTCCCAACCGCATCATCACCGATAACGGTTCGCGGTTCACCAGTAACCTCTTCAAAACCTACTGTGCTAACCTTGGAACGCAGATTTGCTACGCTTCGGTGGCGCACCCCAGGAGCAAATGTCAGGACGAACGCGCCAACGCGGAGGTCCTGAGGGGCCTCAAGACCAGGACCTTCAAGAAGAAGCTCGAGGCATGTGGCAGGGGCTGGCACGACAAGCTCCAGTCCGTGTTGTGGTCCATCCGCACCACCGCCACCAAGCCAATGGGCGAGACCCCATTCTTCCTTGTCTACGGAGCTGAAGCGGTCCTTCCTCACGAGGTCAAGCATCGCTCCGCACGGGTCCTGGCGTTCGATGAAACGCAGCAGGACGCCACGCGGGGGATGGACCTCGTGCTGGGGGAGGAACGTCGTCACGAAGCTGCACTGAGGGCGGCAAGGTACCAGCAAGCGCTGCGGCGATACCACTGCCGCAACATCCGCTCCAGGACGCTCGAGACGGGTGACCTCGTCCTGAGGCGGGTCCTCTCCAGGGAAGGGCTGCATAAGCTTTCACCCATGTGGGAGGGCCCGTTCAAGGTTGTCCACATCTCCAGGCCTGGCGCCGTGCGCCTGGAGACACAGGACGGGATACCCATCCAGAACGCCTGGAACATCCAGCACCTCCGGAAGTTCTACCCATGAAGCAAGGCCCAGAGCCTGTGAAGAAAGGCCCAGAGCCTGTGAAGAAGGCCCGGTGCCTGTGAAGAATCGCCGCCCGTGACACTCTCACGTAATAATGAGTGGGGTTGTACACGCCCCGGAGTCTCAGGAGCGCCAGCCTCAGGCCCTGGGGCTCCCTCCCACGCCTAGTGGCAGCACTTAGCTCCGCGCTGGTGAGAAGACTTGAAGACTAGATTAGGTGCCGGACGCGGCTTTTCATTTGCTTTCCGTAGTTGGCTCGCTTTTCCTTAATCGAAGTTTGCTTCTGGTGTTCCTTACTGATTCGATTACCTCGCCTCTTACCGCATTTTCCGACTCTGGTTCGCTCGTGTTCTCTCTCTCTCGCATATCTCGCGAGGGGGCTAGGCAGGTGCCCTCGCGAGCGTTTTTCTTCTCTCTGCCTTCTCGCGAGCCACCCTCGTTCGAGCCCGGAAGCTAGCGCATCTCTCCTAGTCCGTGCCCCTCGGGTACCGTGACACAAAGCGCCAGGTCAAGGCTTGGATGAACGAAAAATCTCCTAGCAAACTCCCTAACGAATTTCTTGCAGTTCCTGAGCAACCGCAGACCACTCGGTCAAGATGGACACAAGGAAATAAACGCCTCGTAAGGAGGAGGGCGCCCCGAATGCACCAGGCTAAGTTATCTTTGCGCAGAATAGCAACACGGCACTGAAACAACAAGCATAGTATAATGGTTAATAAGTTATGGTTCGATACACGCCCCTCTGGCCCATGCTGGTTTCATTTCGATGCAGGAAGAAAAGGAGGAACATAACAAAAGCGGTGCTCGCCCCTGCAGCAGCCGACGGAGGCAGGGCCTTGGCGACGTCCTGGGTCTAGTCGGACCCCTCCTCGGGCTTCACCGATGCGCGATGATGAGACGACCCACTACCGCCTTTGAAGCGGGCGCGGCGGCTGGTCAAAGCCGCCGCTGCTGGAACTGTCCCCAAGGGAGGAGCCACCATAGCCAGACGAGGCGCGGCCAGCGGGCTCGCCCCCCACCTCGTCCCGGCCATCGCCAAGGCCAAGCACCTCCTCGCCGTCGTTCACCTCGGGGCATCATCCGGCGCGGCGACCGTCTTCCCCGAACACCCTCACGTAGAGGGTCGCGTCACCGTCGAACTTGAAGTGGACGGTGCACCGCCTGCCCAGGCCGCGCGCACGGGCGAACGTTTGCCAACCGCGGGCCAGAGCTATGTTGCCCGGGACGGAGACCTCGACCGCGACCCAAGAAGCCCGGTTGCAGCAACCGTCTGCCTGCAGCCAGAGCCCGCCTGGGCCGGAGGCCGACAGCTCATCGGCAAAGAAGCGGGGGAGCTGGAGCCAGCTGCCGGCTGGATCCTCCGACCAGACAACAAACTCTGGCAGCACCTTTGACGCATGGAACCACGGTCGGGGAGGCCACGCGACCACAGCGCGTCTCCTTTCGTCGACAGGACTACCGCGACCAGAGCGACTCCTGTCGCGCACTGCGGCGCCACCCCGAGAGCCGGGGGCCATGGCGGGGGTCGCGGCATGCTTGCGGGGACGGCCACGTCCTCGCTTAGGCGCCGGGGAGCCGGGTCCCTCCCGAGGGGCCTTGCCTTTCTCCACGGAGGAGAACCTCTTCGACGGCGCCATTGCTGCTAGCGGTGGAGCAAGGAGGAAGAAGCGAGTGAATCGAGAAGAGATGGGCGACGGGGGCTCCGCCCCCTTCTCATTTATAGCGAGAGAAGGCCAACCGGCGCCTCCCACGATCACAGGTAATGATGGTTTTCCTTGCATGTCGCAGGGACTTGTCAAGTCGGGCAGTTGCCGAGGCAGCGTGGGGAAGCGGAGATGCCCACGTCCAATCAACCGCCCCGCGTCGACCAAGGCCGCAGGCTTTTGGGGCCCGCGGCGCTCCGCGCTTGACCTTTGGCTTTGCCTCGAAGCCAAGCCCGAGCGCGCCTTGGGCCCGGGGGCTACTGTCGGCGTTCTGAGAATGGGGGTCCTCAGACTTGCCTGCCTGCGGCCCACGGCGTGGCTAAGCTAGCAGGCCGTACGGCCCATCTTCATCGACAAGGCGTTCAAGACCCTCGCCAGGGGCCAAGCCTCACGGGGCGGACGACGCAAGACTCCTCAGGAGTGGCCACGCTCGGTAGGCTCGGGAGGAGCGGAGATATCAAGGCGGGGCAAACCTCGCGAGGCTCTCGTGACGCGAGCAATGACGATCTACACCAGGCGGGCGCCAGCGTGCGCAGCGTCCTTGTTTCCTCTTTGGTGCTAAGGAGGCAGGCACAGGCGCGGAGTACCGAGGCATCAAGCAAAGGTTTCCATATCGGTGCAACGAGACCGGAGACCAGCAGGACGACAAGACGGAGGTCACCATGGAGCCCAAGACGGCGTCACCACCAGAGCCTTTTGCAGGCGAAGACCACTTTTGTCAGGATAGCTTGTACTAGCTGTCCCCTTTCAAAATTGCCCGCCGTTGTTGGCTCCCTTCCCGCTCATTATTTGGGGAGAGGACCAGGGTCTATATAAGTAGAGCTAGCCACCACAGTAGGGGGCATCGAGTCCTCACCCACACATGTTCGACGAGCACAAGAACACCCCTCAGGAGGCTGTTCTTCCCCTTGTACTGTACATCATCAGCCCAAGAGGCAATCCACCACCACCACCACACTGGAGTAGGGTATTACAGCACAATGGTGGCCCGAACCAGTATAAATCTCGTGTATTTCTGTGTTGCGAGTTTGTCGAGTTCGTCCGCGAGATCTTAGCTAGTTAGGGCGTAGATCGGTAGGAGGGAAAGAACTTCGCACGCACCCCAGAGTTCGAACCTTAAGGGTTTTGCCGGAACCCCAGATCCGACATCTTCCCTTATTAATTATTTCATGAGTTGCATCATTGACTAATGCTATGTTTGTCAAACTCTAATAAAATTTTCTACTTATACTTTTCCTTATGTGGTGTCTTCACCTACCATAGGATTAGTATACGATCTTTTTCATTATTTCTTTCCTTTCAATTATTTCCTTTCTCTTTTTCTTTCTTCTTTCTTTTCTTTTTATTTGCAACATGAAAGTAAAGAAAGAAAAAACTCAAACTAAACTTTATTATATAACTTGCACATGATAACAAGGATAGATCACTAAGCAGACTCTCAAAGAAGAAAGGATCAAACTAAAATTTTATTCATCTAAAGCAAAAGATCGAACTAAAATAAGTAAAGGCAAAACGATAGTGGGATGATACGATACCAGGGCACCTCCCCCAAGCTTGGCAGAAGCCAAGGGGAGTGCCCATACCTGATACTCAATTCTCCTTTGGTGATGAAGAAGATGATGGTGGTGATGAAGTGATCCTGTCCTTAAGGATCGAGATATTCTCCAATCTATGGATGACGCTCCGGAGATGGATGATATGCTCTTGATGCAGAATATTTTCACGACTAAGATACTTATTTTCTATGCGAACTATTTCAATGATGCGAAAGGCTTCAATCTCAGCAGGGGTAAGATGAGCAAGGTAAGGCTTAAGGATATCTTCTTCTTCCTCCTCGGCCGGCAGTGCTTGTTCTGCTACCGAGGGTGGATCTACGGTAGCCTCCTTGCCCTTGTCTCCCTTGACGGCGTCCATAGGCTCCTCCCTTTTCACCTCGATCTTCATCAACCAAGCATCTTCTTCCATGTTGTTGGAGGAGGAGGAAGACATGATGCCTGGCTTGATAAATCTGACCGAAAACAGAAAGAAAAGAGAACAGAGGATTCCTCCGTGATACGGTGATCAACAGGTTTGGGGAGTATATATAGATTTTTTTATCTTGGGGGACAAGCAAACTATAGAAAATGGAGTCCAGAAGGTGTCCCAGGTGGGCACAACCCACCTGGCGCGCCCTGGTGTCTTGTGCCCACCATGGTACGCTTCCTGGAAGTTTCTTATTTTCCTATTTTTCTAAATATTCCAAAACTGATAAAAAATATTTTTGCGGATTTTTCGGAGTCCGTTTACTTACCGTATCACATACCTCCTTATTTTCACGATTCTGGAGTGTTCCAAAAGGACTCTTTTATGTGTTCTTCCGGTGTCAAAGTTTGGATAATATTACTTTCAACATTAATGGGCATACCTGAGATATAATGTTTTATTCATTGCCCATTGACAACCTTCGGGTTAGTACCTTCGGCATTATTTATTTTGATGGCTCCAAACCGATAAACCTCCTCGATAACATTGGGGCCTTCCCATTTTGAGAGGAGTTTTCTTGCAAAGAATCTGAAACGAGAGTTGTACAAAAGAACATATTCTCCGACTTTAAACTCACGCTTTTGGATTCTTTTGTCATGCCATCTTTTAACTTTTTCTTTGAATAATTTTTCATTTTCATAAGCTTGGGTTCTCCATTCATCTAATGAGCTAGTATCAAATAACCTCTTTTCACCGGCAAGTTTGAAATCATAATTGAGTTCTTTGATTTCCCAATATGCTTTATGTTCTAACTCAAGAGGCAAATGACAAGCCTTTCCATAAACCATTTTATAAGGAGACATACCCATAGGATTTTTATATGTTGTTCTATAAGCCCAAAGTGCATCATCTAATTTCTTAGACCAATTCTTCCTGGACCTATTGACAGTCTTATTCAAAATTAATTTTATTTCTCTATTGCTAAGTTCAACTTGACCACTAGACTGAGGATGATAAGGTGATGCAATTCTATGGTTAACATCATACTTGGCAAGCATTTTATGGAAAGCACCATGAATAAAGTGTGAACCACCATCAGTCATTAAATATCTAGGGACTCCAAACCTTGGGAAAATAACTTCCTTCAGCATTTTAATAGAGGTGTTGTGATCAGCACTACTGGTTGGAATAGCTTCTACCCATTTAGTAACATAGTCAACAGCAACCAAAATATGTGTATACCCATTAGAGGAAGGAAAAGGTCCCATGTAATCAAATCCCCAAACATCAAATGGTTCAACAACAAGTGAATAGTTCATAGGCATTTCT
Organism: Triticum aestivum; assembly: GCF_018294505.1. Lineage (NCBI taxonomy): Eukaryota > Viridiplantae > Streptophyta > Magnoliopsida > Poales > Poaceae > Triticum > Triticum aestivum. The sequence goes on along the minus strand of NC_057805.1, from coordinate 450,463,603 downwards.
TGACGCTTACCGATATTACCTATTCTTTGACATTCATCACAAGATAAGATGAACTTACGGGCATCCTTGAAGAGAGTAGGCCAATAAAATCCAGACTGCAATACCTTGTGAGCAGTTCTATCTCCAGCATGATGCCCTCCATAAGCTTCGGAGTGACATTTCTGTAGGATTTGTCCCTGTTCATGCTCAGGTAAACAATCTCTAATAATACCATCTACTCCTTCTTTATAAAGATGTGGGTCATCCCAAAAGTAATGTCTTAAATCATAGAAGACTTTTTTTCTTCTGTTGGTATGTAAAGCTAGGTGGTAAACATTTAGCAACAATGTAATTAGCATAGTCAGCATACCAAGGAGTACTATGAACAACATTTATTGCGGCTAACTGCTCATCAGGAAAACTATCATCAATAGGTAGTGAGTCATCAGGCAAATTTTCAAGCCTAGATAAATTATCAGCTACTGGGTTCTCAGCTCCTTTTCTATCAATGATATGTAAATCAAATTCTTGTAACAAGAGAACCCATCGAATAAGTCTAGGTTTAGCATCTTTCTTTTCCATAAGATATTTAATAGCAGCATGATCGGTGTGAACAATTACTTTGGAATCAACAATATAAGGTCTAAATTTATCACAAGCAAACACCACTGCTAAGAATTCTTTTTCAGTAGTAGCATAATTTCGTTGAGCACTGTCTAGAGTTTTAATAGCATAATGAATAACATTTAGTTTCTTATCAAATCTTTGTCCTAGAACAGCACCAACAACATAATCACTAGCATCACACATAATTTCAAAAGGCAAGTTCCAATCAGGTGGTTGAACAATAGGTGCGGAAATTAAGGCTTTCTTGAGTGTTTCAAAGGCTTCTAAAAATCATCATCAAAAACAAAAGGAATATCCTTCTACAAAAGACTCGTAAGAGGCCTAGAAATTTTAGAAAAGTCTTTGATAAATCTCCTATAGAAACCAGCATGACCTAAGAAACTACGAATACCTCTTATATCTTTAGGACATGGCATTTTCTCAATTGCATCAACCTTAGGTTTATCCACTTCAATACCTCTTTCAAAAATTTTATGACCCAAGACAATGCCTTCATTAACCATAAAGTGGCACTTCTCCCAATTCAAGACAAGAATTGTTTGTTCACATCTCTGCAAAACTCGATCAAGATTGCTTAAACAATCATCAAAAGACTTCCCATAAACAGACAAATCGTCCATGAAAACCTCAACAATCTTTTCACAAAAGTCAGAGAATATAGCAGTCATACATTTTTGAAAGGTAGCAGGTGCATTACATAAACCAAAAGGCATACGTCTATAAGCATAAGTTCCAAAAGGACAAGTAAAAGTGATCTTTTCTTGATCAGGTTGAGAAACATGTATTTGTGAAAAAACAGAATATCCATTAAGGAAGCAAAAATGTGTGTGCTTAGATAAACTTTCAAGCATTTGATCAATAAAAGGCAGAGGGTAATGATCTTTTCTAGTTGCTTTGTTTAATTTTCTAAAATCAATTACCATTCTATAGCCTGTAACAATTCTTTATGGAATAAGTTATTATTACGGGGAACCCGCATGGCCCAACGATCTTTTATATATTTTTCCACCAGTTATACCTCCTTTCTTAGGGACACAATGAAAAGGCCTCACCCATCTACTATCAGCTATAGGACAGATTATACTTGCTTCCAGAAGTTTTAATATTTCCGTTCTTACCACTTCTTTCATCTTCGGATTTAACCGACGTTGGTGATCAACAACGGGTTTAGCATCAGGTTCCATATTAATTTTGTGCTGACATAGAGTGGGACTAATGCCCTTTAAATCATCAAGAGTATATCCAATAGCAGATCGGTGCTTCCTTAGAACTTTCAATAATCTTTCCTCTTCATGTTCTGAAAGGTTACCACTAATAATAATAGGATATATCTTCTTTTCATCAAGATAAGCATATTTCAAAGTGTCTGGCAATTGTTTTAATTCAAACACAGGATCACCTTTAGGTGGAGGAGGACCTCCCCGAGTTTCAATAGGCAAATTGTGTTTAAGTAGAGGACGTTGTTCAAAGAAAATCTTATCTATTTCATTTCTTTCATGCATATGTAAATCATTTTCATGGTCTAGCAAATATTGTTCTAATGGATCGGTAGGTGGCATAGCAATAGAAGCAAGACCAATTAATTCATCTTTACTAGGCAATTCTTTTTCATGAAGCTTTTTACTAAACTTGGAAAAATTAAACTCATGAGACTCATCACCAAAACTAACACGGACAGTTTGCTTCTCACAATCTATTCTAGCATTAACGGTTTTCAAGAAAGGTCTACCAAAGATAATGGGACAAAAGTCATCTTGTGGGGAACCAAGAACAAGAAAATCAGTAGGGTATTTTATTTTCCCACACAAGACTTGAACATCTCTAACAATCCCAATTGGTGATATAGTGTCTCTATTAGCAAGTTTAATAGTAACACCTATGTCTTCTATCTGTGCGGGTGCTATGTCATTCATAATTTCTTGATATAAGGTGTAAGGAATAGCACTCGCACTAGCACCTATGTCACATAAACCATGATAACAGTGATCTCCTATTTTAACTGAGATGACGGGCATGCCAACAACAGGTCTATGTTTATCTTTTTATCAGGTTTGGCAATTCTAGCAGCTTCTTCACAGAAGTAAATAACATGCCCATCTATATCTTCTTCCAAAAGATCTTTAACCATAGCAATACTAGGTTCTACTTTGATTTGTTCATCAGGTTTAGGTGTTCTAATATAGCTTTTGTTAACCACAGTTGAAACTTTAGCATGTTCCTTTATCCTAACAGGGAAAGGTGGTTTCTCAATATAAGCAGAAGGAACAACTGGATCGACATTATAAAGTATAGTTTCTTCTTTAACTGGTACCGGTTCTTAGTTTCTTTTTTAATAGGTGGGTGATATTTAAACCACTTCTCTTTAGGGAGATCAACATGAGTAGCAAATGATTCACAAAAGGAGGCTACTATCTCAGAGTCAAGTCCATATTTAGTGCTAAACTTTTGAAAAGCATCGGTATTCATAAAAGATTTAACACAATCATACTTAAGCTTAATACCTGACTCTTTACCTTTGTCGAGTTCCCAATCTTCAGAGTTGCGTTTAATTCTTTCCAAAAGATCCCACCAGAATTCAATAGTCTTCTTCATAAAAGAACCAACACAAGAAGTATCGAGCATGGTTTGATCATTACGAGAAAGCCGAGCATAAAAGTTTTGGATAATCATTTCTCTTGAGAGCTCATGATTGGGGCATGAGTATAACATTGACTTAACCTCCCCCAAGCTAGAGTGATACTTTCTCCTTCACGAGGCCAAAATATATATATATATAATTCCGATCACGATGAACTAGATGCATAGGATTTTTTTGTGGAACTCCAATATTAAACGATTCCAATTCCAAGATCCAATATCCAATATCATCGCATAGCCTATACCGTGCCAATGCTTTTCCCTTCAAAAGTAAAGGGAAAACCTTTTTCATAACTTCATCCCTGGGTAAGCCTGCAAGCTTAAACAATCCACAAATTTGTTCTACATATATCAAATGCATATCAGGATGTTCAGTTCCATCTCCTGCATAAGGATCAGCTAGCAGTTGTTCTATCATACCCGAAGGAATTTCATATTCAATATTTTAAGTAGGTGCAGTAGATTGAGGGGTATCTAATTGTGGTTCTGGTCAAGGTGAAGATACCCCGAACAAACCCCTCAAAGGATTGTTTTCCATAGTAACAAGTGACAGTAAATTTCAGCACACTATATAAATGTTTCCTTGCCAAAGGCGCTTCACTCCCCGGCAACGGCGCCAGAAAATAGCCTTGATGACCCACAAGTATAGGGGATCAATTGTAGCCCTTTTCGATAAGTAAGAGTGTCGAACTGAACGAGGAGCAGAAGGAAATGACAAGTGGTTTTCAACAAGGTAATGTCTGCAAGTGCTGAAATTGTAAGTAGCGGAGTAGTTTGATAGCAAGATAATTTGTAACGAGCTAGTAACGATAGTAGTAAGAAAAGTGCAGCAAGGTAGCCCAATCCTTTTGAGGCAAAGGACAGGCCAAAATGGTCTCTTATGATAAGCAAAGCGTTCTTGAGGGTACACGGGATTTTCATCTAGTCACTTTCATCATGTTGGTTTAATTCGTGTTTGGTACTTTGATAATTTGATATGTGGGCGGACCAGTGCTTAGGTGTTGTTCTTACTCGAATAAACCTCCTACTTATGATTAACCCCCCCCCCCCCCCCGGCAATCATCCGCAACTACGAGAAAAGTATTAAGAATAAATTCTAACCATAGCATTAAACTTTTGGATCCAATCGGTCCCTTACGGAATAGCGCATAAACTGGGGTTTAAGCTTCTGTCACTCTCGCAATCCATCATCTAATTGCTACACCACAATGCATTCCCTTAGGCCCAAATATGGTGAAGTGTCATGTAGTTGACGTCGTTCACATGACACCACTAAGGGAATCACGACATACATACTATCAAAATATCGAACACATATAAAGTTCACATGATTACTTGCAACATGATTTCTCCCGTGACCTCAAGAACAAAAGTAACTACTCATAAATAATAATCATGCTCAAGATCAGAGGGGTATTAAATAGCATATTGGATCTGAACATATAATCTTCCACCAAATAAACCATACAGTAATCAACTACAAGATGTAATCAACACTACTAGTCACCCACAACCACCAATCTATAGTTCCAGTAACAGTTGAACACAAGAGATGAACTAGGGTTTGAGATGAGATGGTGCTGTTGAAGATGTTGATGGAGATTGCCCTCCCCAAGATGGGATAGTTGTTGGTCATGATGATGACGATGATTTCCCCCTCCAGGAGGGAAGTTCCCCCGGCGGAATCGCTCCGCCGGAGGGCAAAAGTGCTCCTGCCCAAGTTCCACCTCGAGACGGCGGCGCTCCATCCCGAAAGTCCTCCCCTTATTTTTTCAAGGTCAAAATGACCTATATACCAGAATATGGGCACCGGAGGTGGGCCTGGGTGAGCACAACCCACCAGGGCGCGCCTGGGCTCCCTGGCGCGCCCACGTGGGTTGTGCCCACCTGGTGGGGCCCCTATAGTAGTTATTTGCTCCAATATTCCTCAAATATTCCATAAAAAATCTCTGTGAAGTTTCAGCTTGTTTGGAGTTGTGCAGAATAGGTAGCCTGACGTAGCTTTTCCAGGTCCAGATTTCCAGCTGCCGGAATTCTCCCTCTTTGTGTGTACCTTGCATATTATGAGAGAAAAGGCATTAGAATTACTCCAAAAAGCATTATTATGGATAAAAACATCAAAATTATTGTAAGAAAACATGATGCAAAATGGACGTATCAACTCCCCTAAACTTAGACCTCGCTTGTCCTCAAGCGAAAACCGAAATCGAAAAACATGTCCACATGCTTTGAGAGAGAGGCGTCGATAAAAACAAAATACGGACATAGAAGCATCATGTTCATTATTATAACAGCAACAAACTTAAACATAAGACTTTTATCATAGAACTTTTATCATGGACTTCTCATGAATAAGTGACAATTCATCACACTATTGAAGTATAAAGCAAAAACTCTATTAAAAACCAACAAACTATGTTCTCAGTGAACTTTGCAACTATAATTCATCATCTTTTCAGGAAGGGTCACGTATCAGAGCCTTTAGGCAAGTCCACATACTCAACCATCATATAGTCTTCTATGATTGCTAACACTCACCGCGTACACATGAGCAAAACGTTTCAACCGGACACATAGAAAGATAGGGGCTTATAGTTTCACCTCCCAACATATTCACCTCAAGGGTGATGTCAACAATAATAACTCATGCTATCTATATTCAACTGGACATATGTGCCTAGATCTTTCCTCACCACATGATGCTTGCCAAAGGAGAAAAATAAAAAGGAATAGAAGGAAAACTTTGACTCTTTGCGTAAAAGTAAATACATAAAAGTAAAATATAGGCCCTTCGCAGAGGGAAGCAGAGGTTGTCATGTGCTTATTTGTTTGTATGCTCAACCCCTTAGTGCAAAAGAACGTCACGTTGCATTGCCCCTTGTGATAGCGACCTTTATTATGTAGTCTATCGCTTTTATTCTTCACCATCACAAGTTCGTGCAACGCTCAATTTTCTCTTACACTAAATGATCTCACACATTTAGGGGCAATTTTTATCGCCTTATTGCACCAATGACAACTTACTTAAGGATCTTGCTCAATCCCTAGGTAGGTATGGTGGACACTTGAAAATAAGATTTGGGTTTAAGGGTTTTTGGATGCACAAGTAGTATCTCTACTTGGTGCAGAGTTTTTGGCTAGCAAAGATGGGGGGCAAGCACCACATGTTGAAGGATCTATGACAATATAACTTCTATGTGAATATGAACAAACATAAATCATTACGTTGTCTTCCTTGTCCAACGTCAACTATTTTGGCATATAATATTTTGATGGGGGCTCACAATCACAAAAGATTTCTAGGATAGTGTATTTGCATGTGAAAGTTCTCTTCCTTATACTAATTATTCGTGAATTGCTTGTATGACCAATATTGTGATTGTCAAGCCTCAAAAGATTTCACTTTCTAAACCCAATGTGAACCTACCACTAGGCATGATATAATTTCAACTTCATGATATTCAATTCATTCAACAATTTACTCATAGGATATAAGTGAAGGACAAGAGTAAATGACAAGCTACTCCAAAAAGATATAAGTGAAGATCATGAGCATACTATTTCTTTCTCTCAGATTACTTTAAGTGAAGCAAGAGAGAATTTATTCAAAAAATACTAAAGCACACCGTGCTCAAAAAGGTATAAGTGAAGCACTTGAGCAATTCCATAGAAAAGAGCTTCGTTCACGGGATGTGTGTGCCGCTTACCTAGCCTCCCTAGCAACTATTTGAGGACTCTATTTTATTTAAAAACTTTCAGATCTAAGTACTTTATTAAAACAATAAGCAAAAACAAAACAAAATGCAATTCCAAGAATAGCACACATCATGTGAAGAAGCAAAAACTTAGGCTCAACCGATACTAACTGATAATTGTTGAAGAAGAAAGGTGGGATGCCTACCGGGGCATCCCCAAGCTTAGATGCTTGAGACTTCTTGAAATATTATTTTGGGGTGCCTTGGGCATCCCCAAGCTTGAGCTTTTGTGTCTCCTTAATTCTTCTCATATCACGGTTTTCCTAAATCTCCAAAGCTTCACCCACACAAAACTCAACAAGAACTCGTGAGAGTTAGTATAAACCAATGCAAAAACCTTATCATTCTCTACTGTAGCAAATCACTAAAATTATTATTCAACATTGCATACTAAATGTCTCTGCATATTTAATACACCCATCCTCAAATAGAATCATTAAACTAGCAAACTACAGCAAACAATGCAAACATAACAGCAATCTGCCAAAACAGTACATTCTGCAAAGAATGCAAGAGTATCAATATGCGGTGTACAAAAGTAGGGGCTCTCCTTTTGACCCCTTTACTTGTGCACGGGTAGTCAGAGCTGCGCGCCACGGCCACACATAGCAGGGCAAAGGAGGGAAGCCGGAGGGAAACCGAAGCATAGGACAACCAAGGCAATGCCAAGACCGGAGACACAAAGAGCAAGGGGCGAGATGGACTCCCCCGGCAGGACCCTTGCCGGGGCGGCCTCCGCGGCCCCGGCAAGAGCCTTGTCGGGGCGACTTGCCCGACGCCAGCGGAGCAAGCCGCCCTTGAGCCCAGGGGTTCCAACACCACCAACTATCCACATTGGAAACCAAGGCTTGGGATGCGCCTCTGTGGTGGCATGCAGATCTTCGTCAAGATCATAAACACGTGAGATCAGATGAGGACCAGGAGACGGCGACCCTCGGCGGGATCCTAGCTGAGGAAATCCACAAGACCCCCGGCGAGACCCTTGCCGGGGACGACTGCAGCGCCACGACAAGACCCTTGCCGGGTCCCCGGCAAGACCCTTTCCGAGGGCATCAGCTGGGCCACTGCCAGGCCCGCGTAAGCCAAGACTCCACCACCGTCCCCAAGCAGCTGCTAGCTCAACCAGCTGGGCAGGCACATGCGTGGCGACGGGCGGCCTCTACACCAACTCAGCAAGCACCTGCGTGGTGGCATGCGACCCTTCATGACGGCTCCACCGCCGCGCCTGCCCAGCAGCCTGCCTGCCTACAAGGCGCTGCACGCATCGCTGGCCTGGGCGCATGTTGAAGCGAGGCAGAGCGGCGACGGACGGGACGGGCCTCGTTCCCGCCCCCGATAAGGCTAATGGACACCTAAGTAGCGCATTCAATGCGCTTTGTCCCATAACGCCGGGCAAAAAGCTCGCGCGCTGTACGCCTTTCCACCTCCTGTGTGCCACTGTGGCGACCCCTTTTACCCATAAAAAGAGGCCCGAGGCGACCAGTGAAAGGATTCGGATCTTTTGGGCAGATTACACCCCGTAGCTAGCTCAAGAACACAAGAACACTCAATACATCCACCAAAGCAGGACTAGGGTATTACGCATCCTCGCGGCCCGAACCTGGGTAAACGATCCGTGTGCTTCCTGTTAGACCTGCTCTTCTCACAACCCCGCGCCCGCCAACCGTAGAAGGGATTCCTGTGATCCCATAGGTGTTGATTTCCCCCGACATCTTTGGCGTGCCAGGTAGGGGCGCAGTTGTGATAATCTGGTTTAGCAGTCAGCTTAGCAGTTCCTGGTGGCCATGGCTTCTAAAGAAGAAGACAGCCAAGAGAACGGCGCCGCCGGCAAGCACGAAGGGCGCCAGTGCGGCGGCAGGAAAGCTAAGTCATGCCGAATTTTAAACAATATTTCCTTTTTATATAAGGTTATTCCCCTCAGAGATCTCGTTCTTTGTATGGAAAACCTGCACGCAATGGGGTCGTTCCGCTATTGGCAATGCCCTTACTCTGTTTCGAGTCCGCTCAACAGCTTAAGCGGCCGCGCCGAGAACGGCACAGTAGCCTTCCGCAATTGGCAACGCTCTCGATTCTGACTCGAGTCAAGCTCGACAGTTCGAGCGGCCGCGTTGAGGGCGGTAAGGTGGTTCGCCTGGCAGCAAGCATACCCGGCAGGCTACTGGGGATCCGTCCTCAAGGCACCGTGGCCTGGGTTACGTGCCGGCAAGCCTACTCGATCCACGTAGGATGGACATACAAAGGGGGATCAAATAGGGAAAGTAACATGCATAATGTCAAAAGTACTGCAGAGTTATATTACATCAATTGTTGCCGCGGTTCTAACTAAAGATAGAAATTGTCTTGGTCATGAACCTGCAGCGACGATGAGAAAACGGGGTGCCTAATCCCGGCGATGGCCCTCCACCCTCTCGATTCCGTCGGCGCAGCTGATGATGGGCTTGATACGCTCCTTGAGCGCCGCGAGGTCAGCACCCTCCGGCAAGCTCTCCAGCGCAGCGTCGAAGTCGAGGTTGGGGTTCCAGTACGCCACCTTGGTGAGGACCTTGGTCATGGCACCCCGGCAAAGCTTCCGGGACTCGTCGGCCGGAGAAGCTGCCCAGTTGGAGTGAAGATGCTCCAGGGCTCCGAGAACACCCTCGAAGTACAGGGTCAGCTTGGCGTTGGGGCTCACATTGCGCTCCGGGGTGTACCTCACATTGGGCATCCCCATGGTAGCCAGCTGCATGGTGATCTTGCCGGCGACGTCCTCGAGGCGGCCGATCCAGCGGTTCGCGCCCTCCATAAAGTCCTTGTGGTTGGCGGTCTCATTCTTCCGCATCTGCTTCTCCTCCTCCAGATTCTTGGTCAGGGTCTCCTCCCGGGCCCTGGCCTCCGAAAGTGTCCCCTCGAGGGCCTCCAGCTTCCGCTTAAGGTCTTTGATGGAGTCGTTGGCCTTGGAGAGCTGCTCAGCCTTGCCAAGGACTGCGCCCTGCGCCTCCACCAGGGCACCGTTGAGCGTGTCCTTCTCCTTGGACAACTTCAGGACCTGGTCCTTCAGCTCGTCCCGCTCCACCTCCAGCTCCTTCACCTTGCCGGCGTGAACCAAAGCCTGGGCATCGAGTGCCTCCTTGTGCCTCTGCTCCAGCTCTTGGGTCCGCTGCACGACGAGTTTCTCCACCTCTTCATCCTTGTCGCGGAGCGTTGCGGCGAGCTTCTCCTCGCGCATGGCAAGGTCCCCCTCCTGGGAGTTCAGCGCAGCCTGCTGCTGGTGCCGAGCGGCCTCCTGCTTCGCCAGTTCCCAGGCCTTCTCGATGTCGGCCTGCTTCATGACGAGCGCCAGGTCGCACTCGGCCAGCGCGTCCTGGGCGGCCCTCAGGTCCTTGTGGGCCTGGCGGAACCAAGCCTGCGCCTCGGCGATGCGCCCCTCGAGGTCCGCCTCCGCCTTGTCCACCATCGCCATCCTGGACTTGGCCTTGTCCAGGCGAGCGCGGTGAAGCGCCTGGAGCTTCCGGAAGTTGGCGCCCATGGCCTGGAGGAGCCGCTCTTCCTGGGAACCGCCGTCACCAGCGCTCGGCTAATCGACGACCTCCAGCTCGGCGGCGGCGAGCACCTCGTCATCGAACACCTCCCCCTCGACGGGCGCCCCGGTGCTCGCCGTCCCTGGGAGGTGGACGAACAGGTCTTCGCCCACCTTCAGGTACCTGCCTGAGCCAGAGGCAGCGGAGGAGGAAGGTTGGTCGTCAACCACCTCCTCCTCGACAGCGGCCTTGCCGACCTCCTCGGCAGGCCCCTTGCCGGCCTCCCCGGCAGGCCCCTTGCCGGCGTCCTCAGCGGCACCCTTGGCGGCCTCTTCGATGGCGATCTTCTCGGCATCCGCCGCGGCATCCCTAGTGACATCCTCGATAACGGTGTCTATATCCTCCGGATCCACCGAGGAAGGATCTGGATACCGAGAAGGGGATGAGGCGAAGCCAAGACCGAGATCCAGAAAGAAGAAAAAAGAGAACAGGGACAGAGGGCGAGTGACTTACCCGTGCCGGGCTGGGAAGCAGAGGTCCCCTCCCCGCCAACATTTGGCGCCGAGGCAAAGCCACCAGCGCCCGAGTTCGCCTCCTCCTTGTCCGAGTGCATGGGATCGGTGCTTGGCGCCCTTGCCGGGGACGCCCCTCGGGGCGGCGTGGTCGATGGGGGCGGCGTGTTGGGGGTAGCCCCCGGCGGCTCCTCCTGCTGCTGTTCTCCTCCTACAACCAAGGCAAGGTCAGCATCAAGAGATCGTTCCCCCAACACACGTTGACAAGGGGTGAGTGATGAACTTACGCTGGGGGCTGTGTCGGGGGCTGCTGTCCGGGCTGCTCAACACCACCAACGGTGTACCAGAAGGGCCTGCCGGGGGCTGGCCGCTCCCCGAAGCCCTGGCCCTCTTCACCCTCTGGGCCAGTGTCTCCGCATCCCTGCAGAGAAGAAGAACGGATCAAGATAAGCGGCACAGATTGAGGAAACGGAGATGACAAAAAGAAACAAGATACTTACTCATCCTCCACCTCCTCTTATGTTGCCTTCCTCTTCCTCCTCGGGCTGAGGGACCCAAAGTCGAAGACGACCTCCGTGTCGACATCTGCCGGAGGAGGGGAAGCTGATGGAGTCCGAGGGCGCTTGGACAAAGAAAAGGCAGTTGCTTTCTTCTTCGCCACCGCGGCCTTCACCAACTTCTTCGCCGCCGCAGCCCTTGTCTGGCGCGCGGACCCCTCCTGGGCTTGCCGCGGTTGCATGGCCCTGTCGGGCCGGACCGGCTCGCCGGAGGTGTCCCGCCGCAGGACTCGCCCTCTCCCCGGGGCTGGGGGATCGACAGCCTCGCCCTCCTCCCCCGACGGCTCGTCGACCACATCCTCGATGAGAGGAGCCCCGGTGCCAGCGAGGCTGGCCTCCCCAGCAGACTCCGCCCACTTGGCAAGCTCCTTTTCCTCCGCAGCCACCACGGTCTTGTCTTCCACGCCGCCGGTGCTGCCGGCCTCCTTGGCGAGCTTTGCCTCCACCGCCCTAGCGGCGATGTAGTCCAGCTCCACCTGGGTGGTGTCCTGGACAAGCCGCGGCTCATCACGGACGTACTTCTCCTCCAGGGTGTCAAAAAACTCCTGCACCCGATCCTCCGGCGGCTTGGCCCAACTTGGGACGAGGCCGTGCGTGTTGAACTCTGGCATCATGGCGATGATGTCGGTTCGGCGCGAGTTGTTGCTCAGTGGGACCACCCCCGCCGGCAACTTAAACAAGGGCCCCTTGGCGACCTTGGCGGCCTTCGCGGCGGCCTTGCCGGACCGCTCGACCTCCCCGTCGCGGTTCACGTCGAGCTGGAAGAGCCGCTGGCAGAAGTGGGCGTGCCCCATCACCGTGAGGTTGTGGTCCAAGCCGGGGCGGAGCCTCATGATGTCGGCGGCATTCCTGAAGAGCCAGGCCGGCCTCCCCTTGTTGTGCAGTGGAGCAATTCGGCGGCGGATGAAATCCGCCCCAATCAACTCAAGGGTGAGCCCGGCCTCGGTGAGGCGAAGAATCCTGGTGGTGGAGACCGTGAGCTTCTTGTCGTTGACATCGACGTCACTCCATTCGTTTCTGCAGACCGGCGGCGCCTGACGAACCTCGCAGAACGCTGGTGGATCCTCCTCCTCGATCCAGCACCACCGGCCCCGCCACTCCTCCCACCTCTCCTTCTGGGTGCCGTCCAGGTATGTCCTTTTCTCCTGGGTCCTTGGGATCCAGGCGACACAACCGGAAATGGCGCCCCCCTTTTGGATGTGAGGGAAGAAATAGTGGCGGAAGAGCGCCATGTTGGGATGCACTCCGGCGAAGCCCTCGCAGAGATGCGCAAAAAGAGCCATGCACGCCACGGCATTTGGGGTAAAATCCAGAAGGTGGAAGCCGTAGGTGTGCATGATGTCGCTGAAGAAATCAGAGAAGGGGGCAGAGACCGCAAGAAAAGTAGTCGACGAAGAACGGGTACCGATTCGGGCCGGCTTCGGCGAAGGCGGCGGGGATGACGCGCGTGGCCGGATGCCCCGCGTCTCGCTTCCCGTCTTGCACCCCCACAGGTGCTTGAAGTAGTCCCGGAGTTCGACCGCGTCGACCGTCGACGGAAAGTAGGCGTGATGCGTCCGCCGCACCACCAACTCGCTCTCCGGCGGCTCCTTCTCCCCGGCGTCCTTGGCCACCCCCTTGCCTCTGCTGTTTTGGGGCACCATGGCGGTCAGGAAAGACAAAGGCGCGGCGGCGGAGAGCGGGAGCAGGATCTTGAGAGAAAGGAAGAAGGGGGCAGCGGTTCCAAGATTGGAGAAGGCGCAGGGGGTGAATGAGCAGCGTGCCCCGCGGTTATTCCTTTTTACAGGGAAGGCGCGGGCCGCCTCTTTTCCCATTTACTGCGACGTTACGCATGCGTGCGGAGACCGCCCCATGCATGACCCCCACGTCACGCACGATCCTCCACATCGCGCGTTCAACGCAGGTCGTGGGGAAGCACAGCGGACGAACAGTTACCGCAGTAAAATCCGCCCCACCTGCCCGCGCACCGTTTTGGGCCTGGCCCAACAACGTGTCGCGCTTATGTGTGGCCCAAGCCCGGGGGCTCCTGTCGGCGTACAAAAGTAGGGGCTCTCCTTTTGACCCCTTTACTTGTGCACGGGCAGTCAGAGCCGCGCGCCACGGCCACACATAGCAAGGCAGAGGAGGGAAGCCGGAGGGTAACCGAAGCACATGACAACCAAGGCAATGCCAAGACCGAAGACACAAAGAGCAAGAGGGCGAGGTGGACTCCCATGGCAGGACCCTTGCCGGGGCGGCCTCCGCGGCCCCGGCAAGAGCCTTGCCAGGGCGACTTGCCCGACGCCAGCGGAGCAATCCGCCCTTGAGCCCACGGGTTCCAACACCACCAACTATCCACATTGGAAACCAAGGCTCGGGATGCGCCTCTGTGGTGGCATGTAGATCTTTGTCAAGATCATAAACATGTGAGATCAGATGCGGACCAGGAGACGGCGACCCTCGGCGGGATCCTAGCCGAGGAAATCCACAAGACCCCCGGCGAGACCCTTGCCGGGACAACTGCAGCGCCATGGCAAGACCCTTGCCGGGTCCCCGGCAAGACCCTTGCGGAGGGCATCAGCCGGGCCACTGCCAGGCCCGCGCCAGCCAAGACTGCACCGCCATCCCCAAGCAGCTGCTAGCTCAACCAGCTGGGTAGGCACCTGCGTGGCGACGGGCGGCCTCTACACCAACTCAGCAAGCACGTACGTGGTGGCACGCGACCCTTCATGAAGGCTCCACCGCCGCGCCAGCCCAGCAGCCTGCCTGCCTACATGGCATTGCACGCATCGCTGGCCTGGGCGCGTGTCGAAGCGAGGCAGAGCGGCGACGGACGGGACGGGCCTCGTTCCCGCCCCCGATAAGGCTAATGGACACCTAAGTAGCGCATTCAATGCGCTTTGTCCTATAACGCCGGGCGATAAGCTCGCGCGCTGTACGCCTTTCCTCCTCCTGTGTGCCACTGTGGCGACCCCTTTTGCCTATAAAAGGAGGCCCGAGGCGACCAGGGGAAGGATTCGGATCTTTTGGGCAGATTACACCCCATAGCTAGCTCAAGAACACAAGAACTCTCAATACATCCACCAAAGCAGGACTAGGGTATTACGCATCCTTGCGGCCCGAACCTGGGTAAACGGTCTGTGTGCTTCCTGTTAGACCTACTCTTCTCACAACCCCGCACCCGCCAACCATAGAAGGGATTCCAGTGATCCCATAGGTGTCGATTTCCCCCGACACAATACTTATTCAACTCCAAACATTATGTAATTTTACCACACTGTAGAAAATTTATCAGAGTTGCAAAAAGTTTCAACATTTTATCACATTTTGACTTTTCTAGGGAATTTTTGCAACATCGATAAACTTTCTGTTTTGAAACAGCAACATGTAGACTTGCTAAATAAGCATGACAAAGGCTATCAATGCCACTTTTATTGAAATAAAAGATGAAAAAAATTATTATAAATAACAGCAAGCAAATCCTAACAAAATAAATTGATGCTCCAAGCAAAACACATATTATGTGACGAATGAAAACATAGCTTCGAGTGAGGTTACCGATAATGTTGGAGACAAAAGAGGGGATGCCTTCCGAGTCATCCCCAATCTTAGTTGCTTGGATCTTCCTTGAATATTACCATGGGGTGCCCTGGGCATCCCCAAACTTAGGGTCTTGTCACTCCTTATTCTCCTCATATCGACATCTCACCCAAAACTTGAAAACTTCAATCACAAAAAACTTAACGGAACTTTGTGAGATAGGTTAGTATGATAAAGAGCAAACCATTTCACTTTTGGTACTGTCAAAGACAAGATTCATAATTGTTCTCACACAATGCCTACTGTAGCATATCATTTCCACAATTTATATTGAGCAATATAAGCCATAGAAACTAGAAAACAAGCAAACAATGCATTGAAAAAAGAATCTGTCAAAAACAGAACAGTCTGTAATGATATGGATAACTACCATACTTCTGCTACTCCAAAAATTATGAAAAAATTAGGACCACGTGAGCAATTTTTATATTATCTTCTGCGAAAAGAATCAACTCAAAAGCACTATTCTGTTAAAAATGAGAATTATTTTCGTGAGCACAAAAGTTTCTGTTTTTCAGCAAGATCAAATCAACTATCACCCAACATGATCCCAAAGGCTTTACTTGGCACTTTATTGAAACAAAAGCAATAAAACATGATCAATACAGTAGCATAATCATGTTAACACACAAAAACAGTATGTAAAAGTGTTGGCTTGTCTCCCAACAAGCGCTTTTCTTTAATGCCTTTTAGCTAGGCATGATGATTTCAATGATGCTCGCATAAAAGTTAGGGATTGAAACATAACAAGAGCATCATGAAGCACATGGCAAGCACATTTAAGTCTAACCCACTTCCTATGCATAGGGATTTTGTGAGAAAACAATTTATGGGAGCAAGAATCAACTAGCATAGGAAGGCAAAACATGCATAACTTCAAGATTTTCAACACATAGAGGGGAAACTTGATATTTTTGCAATATGTAAAAGCATATGTTCCTCTCTCATAATAATTTTCATTAGCATCATGAATGAATTCAACAATATAGCTATCACATAAATAATTCTTTTCATGATTCACAAGCACAAAAAATTTATTACTCTCCACATAAGCAAATTTATTCTCATGAATAGTAGTGGGAGCAAACTCAACAAAATAACTATCATGGGATTGAAAATTAAAATGATGATGACAAGTTTCATGGTTATCATTATTCTTTATAGCATACATGTCATCACCATAATCATCATAGATAGGAACTTTGTTGTCATAATCAATTGTGACTTCTTCCAACATAGTGGAATCATCATTAAATAAAGTCATGACCTCTCCAAATCCACTTTCATCAATATAATCATCATAAATAGGAGGCATGCTTTCATCATAATAAATTTTCTCATCAAAACTTGGGGGACTAAAAACATCATCTTCATCAAACATAGCATCCCCAAGCTTGTAACTTTGCATATCATTAGCATCATGGATATTCAAAGAATTCATACTAACAACATTGCAATCATGCTCATCATTCAAATATTTTGTGCCAAACATTTTATTGACTTCTTCTTCTAACAATTGAGCACAATTTTCCGAACCATCATTTTCAAGAAAGATATTATAAAGATGATCAATAATATGATGCAACCTCAATTCCATTTTTATGTAGTTTCCTTTTATAAACCAAACTAGTGATAAAACAAGAAACTAAAAGGTTCAATTGCAAGATCTAAAGATATACCTTCATGCACTCACCTCCCCGGCAACGGCGCCAGAAAAGAGCTTGATGTCTACTATGCAACTTTATTCTTGCAGACTCGTGTTGGTCCTCCAAGCGCAGAGTTTTGTAGGACAGTAGCAATTTTCCGTCAAGTGGATGGCCTAAGGTTTATCAATCCGTGGGAGGCGTAGGATGAAGATGTTCTCTCTCAAACAACCCTGCAACCAAATACAAGCAATCTCTTGTGTCCCCAACACACCTAATGCAATGACAAATTGTATAGGTGCACTAGTTCGGCGAAGAGATGGTGATAAAAGTGTAATATGGATGGTAGAAATATACTTTTATAATCTGAATAAATAAAAACAGCAAGGTAGTAAATAGTAAACGGGCACAAAAAGGTATTGCAATGCTTGAAAACAAGGCCTAGGGTCCGTACTTTCGCTAGTGCAATCTTCCAACAATGCTAATATAATCGGATCATATAACCATCCCTCAACGTGCAATGAAGAATCACTCCAAAGTTTCTATCTAGCGGAGAACATAAGAATAAATTGTTTGTAGGGAACGAAACCACCTCAAAGCTATTCTTTCCGTTCGATCTATTCAAGAGTCTGTACTAAAATAACACAAAGCTATTCTTTCCGTTTGATCTATCCTAGAGTTCGTACTAAAATAACACCAAAGCAAATTCATATTCATAATACTCAATCCAACACAATGAACTTCAAAGAGTGCCCCAAGATTTCTACCGGAGAAACAAAGACAAGAACGTGCATTAACCCCTATGCATATATTACCCCAATGTCACCTCGGGAATTCGCGAGTTGAGTGCCAAAACATATATCAAGTGAATCAATACGATACCCCATTGTCACCATGAGTATTCAATTGCAAGACATATATCAAGTGTTCTCAAATCCATAAAAGTATTCAATCCGATAACAACGAAATCTCAAAGGGAAAAACTCAACTCATCACAACAAGATAGAGAGGGGAAAACACCATATGATTCGATTACATTAACAAAGCCCGCGATACATCAAGATCGTGACATCTCAAGAACACGAGAGAGAGAGAGAGAGATTAAACACATAACTACTGGTAGAAAACCTCAGCCCCGAGGGTGTACTACTCCCTCCTCATCGTGGTGGCCGCCGGGATGATGAAGATGGCCACCGGAGATGATTCCCCCCTCCGGCAGGGTGCCAGAACGGGGTCTAGATTGGTTTTCGGTGGCTACAAAGCCTTGCGGCGGCGGAACTTCTGATCTAGGTTCACCCCGAGGGTTTCTAGAATTTTTGGGAATTTATAGGGTAAAGAGGGGGTGCGGGAGGCCGCCGAGGTGGGCACAACCCGCTTGGGCCCCCAGGGACGCCCTGGTGGGTTGTGGCCCCCTCGGGGCACCCCCAGGTGCTTCTTTGGCCCATCCTAGGTGTTCTGGTCCATAAAAAATCTCCAAAAGGTTTCACGGTGTTTGGACTCCGTTTGATATTGATTTCCTGCGATGTAAAAAACAAGCAAAAAACAGCAACTGACACTGGGCACTGGGTCAATAGGTTAGTCCCAAAAAATGATATAAAGTTGTTATAAAATGATTGTAAAACATCCAAGAATGATAATAAAATAGCATGAATACTTCATAAATTATAGATACGTTGGAGACTTATCAGAATTAAGCTTGGGGATGCTGATACGTCTCCATCGTATCTATAATTTTTTATTGTTCATGCCAATATTCTACAACTTTTACATACTTTTGGCAACATTTTATATAATTTTCTTGGACTAACATATTGATCCAGTGCCCAGTGCCAGTTCCTGTTTGTTGCATGTTTTTTGTTCCGCAAAAAACGGAGTCCAAACGGGATAAAAACTTACGGAGATTTTTTTTGGAATATATGTGAATTTTGGGGAGTGGAATCAATGTGAGACGATGCCCGAGGGGCCCACAAGGGTGAGGGGCGCACCCCAGGGGGTAGGGCGCGCCCTCGGCCCTTGTGGCCACTCCGTAAGGTGGTTGGTGCCCTTCTTCCGCCGCAAGAAACCTAATATACGGATAAAAATCGTGTTAAAATTTCAGTCGAATCGGAGTTACGGATCTCCGGGAATTTAAGAAACGGTGAAAGGGCAGAATCTAGGAGCGCAGAAACAGAAGGAAACAGAGAGAGAGAGAGAGAGATCCAATCTCGGAGGGGCTCCCGCCCCTCCGCTGCCATGGAATCCAAGGACCAGAGGGGAAACCCTTCTCCCATCTAGGGGGAAGGTCAAGGAAGAAGAAGAAGAAGAAGAAGAAGAATAAGGGGGCTCTCTCCCCCTCTTTCCCGGTGGTGCTGGAATGCCGCCGAGGCCATCACCGCAACGACAATCTACACCAACAACTTCGCTGCTGTCATCACCAACTCTCTACCCCTCTATGCAGCGGTGTAACACCCTTTCTCCCCGCTGTAATCTCTACTTAAACATGGTGCTCAACGCTCTATATTATTTTGTCGGTGTACAAAAAGAGGGGTGCGTTTTTGTACCCCTATACCTTTGCACGGGCAGTCGAAGCCGCGCCTACGGTCACGACAAGCAAAACAGGGGAGGTGAACCAAGGTAAAACTAAAACCCGAGGCAATCAGAGCAACGCCAAGGCCAAGACCACACACAGCAGAGGGACGAAGCAGGCTCCCCCGGCAAGACCCTTGCCGGGGAAGCCTCAGCAGCCCCGGCAAGACCCTTGCCGGGGCAGCTCGCCCCACACCAACAGAGCGAGCCACCCTTGAGCTCGCGGTCCCCAACACCATCATCCACATGGGGCCAGGGCTCGGGAAGGCACCTCTGTGGTGGCATGCAGATCTTTGTGAAGACATATTCAAGATCAGATGAGGATTAGAAGACGACGATCCTCGGCAAGATCCTTGCCGAGGAAGGCCACCAGACCCCCGGCAAGGCCCTTGCCGGGGACGACAGCACGCCACGGCAAGACCCTTGCCGGGGCGCCCGGTGAGGCCCTCACCAAGGACGCCAGCAGGGCCACTGCCAAGCCCACGCCGACCAAGCTTCCACCGTCGTTCACATGCAGCTGCCAGCCCAACCAGCTGGGCGGGCACCTGCGTGGCAACATGCAGCCCCCAGGCCAACTCATCAAGCGCATGCGTGGCGGCATGCAGATCTTCGTGAAGGCTCCACCACCGCGCCACCTCAGCTGCCTGCCCGCCTACATGGCGCCGCACGCATCGATGGCCAAGGCGCGTGTCGAAGCGAGGAGGAGCGGCGACGGACAAGACGGGCCTCGCCCCCGTCCCCAATAAAGCAAGGGGACACCTAAGTTGTGCATTATATGCGTCTTGTCCTGTAATACGAGCGATAAGCTCAGGGCACTGTACGCCTTTCCACCTCCTGTGTGCCACTGTGGCAGCCCCTTTCGACTATAAAAGGAGGCCCATGGCATACTAGAGAAGGATTCGGCTCTTTCGAACCACGCACTCACCACAGCTTGTTCGAGAGCTCAAGAACTCTCTGAAATACACCCACCAAAGCAGGACTAGGGTTTTACGCATCCTCACGGCCCGAACATGGGTAAACGACCCTTGTGCTGTCTACTAGCCCTGCTCTCCTCGCAACCCCGCGCCCCGGCAACCGTAGTAGGGATTCTTTTGATCCCATAGGTGTCGTTCCACACCGACATCTTTGGCGCGCCAGGTAGGGGCCGCAATTGTGAGAATTTGGTCTAGTAGTTAGCCTAGCAGTTCTTCGTCGCCATGGCTCCCAAGAAGAAGACGGCCACGGCGATCGGCTCGTTGGGAGCCGAACGGCCCGTGCCGGTGCGAACGAGCAGTGGACCGGTCGCGGACAGGACCCGGGCCGCGGCCCGTGAGCACCGGCATCGCCCTGGCAGCCAGAGCCTGGCGAGCAGCGTCGTTCGCGCCCCAGACGATCGGCCGCACGTCGCCAGATCCAAAGACGGAGTTGGCCCCCCCGCAGGCGGTGCGGGGCCCTCCAGGAGTGTCGTCGTGCCACCTCCGGGCGGCGCAGTGGCCTCCAAGACGCCCACGCCGGCGACCATTGCGCGCTCTTCCCATGGTGTGCGCGCCGAACAGCGTCACCACACTGGTGACCCTGGGCACCTCCGTGGGAAGAGCCATGTGCGTCATCCGCGAGATGAAGGGGTTCAGCATGCCCGCCAAAGTGCTGGCAAAAATGGCGCGCAGCCGCTGGGTCGTGACGGAGCTCCTTCTAATGTAGTTAGAAGTCGAAGCGCGCCGCGATCCACGCAGCTGTCGCCGCCGCCCACGCCAGCAGAGGCTTTGGCGCGCGCCCAGTTGCTCTTCGACTTCCCTGCTGCTGCGGAGAAGCTCGACGAGTGGAGGGCCACCATCCGGAGCCTCGTCGCCATCGCCAACAAGGACGATCCGCGGCCGGCAGGGCCCTCAGGTCGGCGCTCCACCGAGCCACCACGTACTGGCGTTGGGAGGACCGGGGGAGCTGCGGCCACGGTGCACTCTCCTCCTCCTCGCCAGCCGCCGCGGGCGTCTGCCCGTCGCGACGACGCTTGTGATAACATCTCTATAGCGTCCTCCGACCCGCGGACCCACCGCGACCAGCGCCAAGTTCTTCGAGAACGAGCTCACGAAGATGCTCGGACCACCATCGCGCGCCAGCGCGATACACGCCACCAGTCGGACAAGCGGGCGGGACCCACTATGGACCACCCAGCGCCGGGGGGCTCCGGCGGCCTACCTTACGAGGTGGGCTGCCTGGCCTTCACCCGTGAGCTGCGGCAGTTCCAGTGGCCGTCCCACCGCACGTTCAAGCCCGACGTCGGCGAGAAGTACACTGGCAAGACCCATCCGTCCGAGTTCCTCAGCATCTACACCATCGCGATGCAGGCTGCTGGAGCTCGTGACGACAAGGTGCTTGCCAACTATTTCCCGCTGGCACTGAAGCCCAATGTTATGTCCTGGTTGATGCACTTGCCGGCAAATTCCATTTCTTCTTGGTCGGATCTGTGCCATGAGTTCATTGGCGCCTTCACAGGAGGCCACCAAGCTCATGGCCAGGCCAGTGATCTGCATATCATTCCCCAAAAGCAAGGGGAAACCCTGCGCAAGTACATCCAGAGATTCAGCCGGGTGCAGTACAACATCCCCGATGTTCATCCTGCCGCTGTGATCAGCGCGTTCCATCAGAACATGCGCAACCGCAAGATGCGCGAAGAGCTGGCGATGACCAAAGTTAAGGATGTGGCCGAGCTCTACGTTCTGGCCGATAGGTGCGCCCGGGCTGAAGAGCTAAGGAAGTACCCCGACGAAGACGCCGGTGCGGAAACCGACTCTACGGCGAAGACGCCGCCATCCCGACGAAGAAGGGCCGGCGTCGCAATAGGAAACGCAAAGGCAAGGCCGTGCTTGCCGTTGAAGGATCTGACGACACCGGCGCTGCCAAGAAGGTCAAGGCAGACGCCCCCAACAAGGAGATTGCCGGGTGCGCCGCCTGCCGGGCCTTGGCGGCTACCGACAAGCCAGGAAGCTCCGGCAAGCAATATTGCAAGATCCACCGCACCAAGGGCCACGACCTCCAGAACTGCCGACAAGTCGAGCTGCTTGCTGAGAAGCAAAAGGCTGAGTACGAGAAGCGGGATAAGGAGAAGGACCAGGACCGTGCTGAGGGATCCGGCAAGAAGCGTGGCGGCCAAGGAGGCCGCCCCGGCAAGGATAACCAGCAAGAGAGGCCCGCCCGGGGCCGCGACAAGAAACAAGAGGATGATGATCACGACGAGGACGACGAGTCTAGTGAGCAAGGGTTCCAGAAGGCTACGGAGGCCATGTGCGTCGATGGCGGCGCCTCGCTGCATACCTCTCACCGCCAGCTCAAGCAGTGGGCGCGTGAGATTACGGCAGCAGAGCCGTCGCTCGACGCTCAGAAGCCGCTGAAGCGGTCCAGCACGCCCCTCATCTTTGCCGCCGAGGACCACCCTGACCGCACTGCCGCGGTCGGGTGTTTGCCATTGTTGGTCTCACCAACGATACGCAACCTCAGGGTGAACAAGATGTTGGTTGACGGCGGGGCCGGCCTGAACCTGATCTCGCCTGTCATGATCAAAAGGTTGCAAATCCCTGATGGAGACCTCGAGGAGACGGGCACGTTTCAAGGGGTTAATCCGGGGAGGAGCCAGCCAAAGAGAAAGGTCACACTGCCCGTGACATTTGGAGGAGAGTTGAACTACAGGAGGGAGAGGGTCGTCTTCGACGTGGCCGAGATCCCCTTGCCCTACAACGGGATCCTTAACCGCCCAGCACTAGCCAAGTTCATGGCGGCGTCACACTACGCCTACAACATGCTAAAGATGCCCGGGCCGTTGACCATCATCTCCGTCCCCTCCGACAAGAAGGACGCACTGATCTGCGCCGACCGACTCTACCGGGAAGCAGTTGCAGCAGCTGCCATCAAGGCACCTGCTCCTGCCGCTGAAGGCCCGGGAGGGAAGAAGAAGCCCGGCAAGACCTCTCGCACCCACTCCGGCAAGCGCACCTCCTCGGAGTGTTGTGCTACCGTCGAGGACGTGCCAGAGAGCTCTACCGACAAGAGAAAGAAATCCAGAGCTGAGCCACCACCGACCAAGAAGGTGTCCGCCAGGGAGGATGGCACGGGAGGGGCCTTCACCATAGGCTCCACCCTCGAAAGCAAATAGGAAGGCGCGCTCGTCACCTTCCTGCGGGCGAATGTCGACGTGTTTGCGTGGCAAGCATCCGACATCCCCGGTGTTCCCAGGGAGGTGATTGAGCACCACCTAGCTGACTGCCCTCATGTGCGGCCCGTCAAGCAGAAGGTCAGGAAGCAGGCTCTGGAGAGGTAGGAGTTCATCACAGAGGAGATCAGGAAGTTGGAAGCGGCAGGTTTGGTGAGAGGAGTGCTCCACCCGACGTGGTTAGCCAATCCGGTGGTGGTGCGCAAAGTGAATGGGAAGTGGAGGCTGTGTATTGATTACACAGATATCAATAAGGCTTGTCCTAAGGACCCCTTCCCGTTGCCGCGCATCGACCAGATTGTTGACTCCACGGCCGGGTGTGATCTGTTATCATTCCTCGACGCCTACTTGGGCTACCACCAAATCTTCATGACAAGAGAGGATGAAGAAAAGATAGCATTCATCACCCCATGTGGTACGTATTGCTTTTTACGGATGCCTTTCGGGTTTAAGAGTGCTGGCTCAACGTTCGCAAGAGCAGTCCAAATTGGCTTTGAACCTCAGCTCCATAGAAATATGGAGGCATACATGGATGACATAGTGGTCAAAACCAAGGACGAGCCAACTCTTGTGCAAGATCTGGAAGAGACATTTGCCAACCTGCGCAAGATCAACCTCAAGCTGAACCCTGAGAAGTGTGTCTTCGGCATTCCACCGGCAAGCTTCTCGGGTTCTTTGTGTCGTAGCGCGGGATCGAGGCAAACCCAGACAAGATCAAGCCTATTGAGCAGATTGAGGCGCCCAAGCGGATCAAAGATGTGCGTCGGCTCGCCGGCTGCGTTGCCGCCATGAGCCGATTCATCTCCAAGTCCGCCGAGCGCGCCCTTCCCTTCTTAAAAATCTTGAAGAAAGCGGGCCCAATGTAGTGGACCCCAGGAGCCGAGGCAGCATTGTAGGATCTGAAGAAATACCTTTCCTCCACGCCAATACTGGTTGCGCCTAAACCACAAGAGCCGTTGCTGCTATATCTCGCGGCGACGAATCAAGTGGTCAGCGCCGCACTAGTGGCACAGAGGGAGGTCGACAAGGAGGCAGTAACGGCGGCAGAACCAGCGGATGTCGAGCCAAAGATTCCCTCGGCAGGGCCTGGTGCCGGCGAGGCGCGGCCCCCGGCAGAGTCTGATGCCACCAAGGCAGTGCCCGCGCAGTCGAGCGAGGTGGTGCAAAAGAAGAAGATGATGCAGCACCCGGTTTACTTTGTCAGCTCCCTCTTGCAGGGAGCTAGGTCGAGGTATTCCGGTGTGCAAAATTGCTCTTCGGCCTCCTTATGGCCTCGAGGAAGTTGCGTCATTACTTCCAAGCCCACGAGATCACTGTCGTCACCCGCCTCCCGTTGCAACGGATACTGCATAACCCAGATGCAGCCGGAAGGATTGTGGAATGGGCCTTGGAGCTATCAAGTTTTGGTTTGAAGTTTGAAAGTACCTCAACAATCCAGAGCAGAGTGTTGGTGGAGTTCATTGCAGAATGGACCTCAACGCCTGACGAAGAAATCCAGGAGACCACTCTCCCCGGCAAGGAAGCAGACCGCGACTGGATCATGTACTTTGATGGGGCTTTCTCGCTGCAAGGCGCCGGTGCCGGTGTGCTGCTCGTCGCGCCCACCGGAGAGCACCTCAAGTACGTGATCCAGATGCACTTCCCCAGGGAGGTGTCCACCAACAACACTGCTAAATACGAGGGACTGCTCACCGGTCTCAGGATCGCGGCAGACCTCGGGGTTAAGAAGCTCATCGTCAGGGGTGACTCGCAGCTTGTTGTTAGGCAGGTTAACAAGGATTACCAGAGCCCATTGATGGAGGCCTACGTAGATGAGGTGAGGAAGCTGGAGGAACGCTTTGACGGTATCCAAGCAGAGCACGTCCCCCGAATGGAGAACGACATCACCGATTACCTGTCAAAGCGTGCTGCATTCAAGCTACCTGTGGAACCAGGTACCTTTTTGCTCCGGTTAACTCAACCATCCGTCGGACCATCAGCGGGGCAGAACAAGCAGAGGAAGTCAGGTCCCGGCAAGTACTTTCCTACCGAGCCCCCTGGGGCTGCCGGCAAGGGTGCTATTGCGGACGCTGAGCCTGCCCAAGAGCAACTGGCTCCGGCAGGGCGTCCAGCCCTGGCCGTAGAGACAGCCCTCCCATGGCGGAAGAAATGCCTTTGGTCCTTGCCGTCGAGCCCCAGGCTCCGGCATGGGCGCAGCGTACCGTCCAATTCCTCCAAACAAGGGAGCTTCCTGAGGAGCAGGAAGAAGCGGAAAAAGTAGCATGTTGGTCCGCCCTGTACCAGTTCGTCGATGACGTCCTGTACAGGAGAAGACCAAACGGTGTGAAATTGAAGTGCATCCCCTGGGAGGAAGGACTGGAGCTGTTGGCGGAGATACACGGAGGCATATGTGCCTCCCACATAGGGTCGAGGGCCCTTGCCGGGAAGGCGTTCCGGCAAGGTTTCTTCTGGCCCACCGCCCTCTAGGATGCAACGGCACTAGTAACCAAGTGTGAAGCGTGTCAGTTCCATCCAAAGAAGCTTCATCAACCAGCTCAAGCCCTTCAAACAATCCCTCTCTCCTGGCCAATCTCGGTCTGGGGGCTCGATATACTGGGCCCTTTCCCCCGCGCTGTCGGGGGCTTTGAGTACTTGTACGTTGCAATCGACAAGTTCACAAAGTGGCCGGAAGTGGAGGCAGTGAGAAAGGTGACTGCTCAGTCAGCCGTCAAGTTCTTCAAGGGACTGGTCTGCCGTTTTGGTGTGCCAAACAAAGTCATCACCGACAACGGCACGCAGTTCACAAGCCACACCTTCATCCAATACATTCAAGATCTCGGTAGCAAGGTCTGTTTTGCTTCCGTGGCACATCCACGGAGCAACGGCCAAGTGGAGAGGGCAAATGCTGAAGTATTGCGAGGCCTGAGAATGAAGACCTTTGACAAGCTGCACAAGAGTGGAAGGCGCTGGATTGATGAATTGCCGGCGGTTCTTTGGTCGATCAGGACGACGCCAAATCGAGCCACCAGCCAGACACCTTTTGCCCTGGTATACAGGGAAGAAGCATTTCTCCCCACGGAACTCATATACGGGTCACCTCGAGTGCTCGCTTATGATGAGCTTGAGCAAGAGCAGTTGCGCCAAGATGACACGACGCTCCTTGAGGAAGATCATCTTCGGGCGGCTGTGAGAGCAGCACGCTACCAGCAAGCCTTGCGCCGCTACCATAGCCGCAAGGTTCATGCCCGAAGCTTTGAGGAAGGCGACCTTGTTCTTCGGCGCATTCAGTCGGCCAAGAATTCCAACAAGTTGACGCCAAAGTGGGAAGGCCCTTATCGGGTAACGCGAGTCACCAGGCCCGGCGCGGTCCGCCTGGAGACCGAAGATGCTGTCCCAGTGAGCAGCTCCTGGAACATCGAGCATCTTCGCAAGTTTTACCCATAAGGCGCGGCTTGTCGGGCCTCCCGGCAAGCCACCTTTTGTACAAGCTTTGCCGGCAAGGCATGTGACCCTTTGTACAAAGCCAGGCGCAGACCCTGAGCATAAATAAATGAAGCGCTGGCACCCTAAGTTATAGCATGCATGCTAGGTCGAGTCTCTTCCTTGGTTAGGGTTGATAGTGCTTAGCGGCGACTAACCCCTAGCCTAGAGGTCGAGTGCGCGTCTATCTGTTCCTTTTCTATCCTCCTTTGGTTCGCAGGGCACATGAGCACTTCTGCTGAGCTACTTGGAAAGAAGGAAACAGACCGACGTCCCGACCCCGGCAAACCAGAGTTGCCGGGGGCTGCGAGCACAAGGATCCAACCGCGGCAAGACAAGGTTGCCGGGGGCTGCAGATCCAGATAAGTCTTTCATCCCCTATCATGCATTTCGGAACAGGACTGGGGCATGTGAAACCTCATTTTTATCTCTAGGCTGCCGTGCTCCCCTTTTTCCTATACCTAAGGATTATTTCCTGGGTCCGGATTTGGTTGTAGCCGCGGAGCAAGGAGGTAGAACGAGGAGCCTAAAGCCCACTTCATCCCTGCCTCCGCCAAGAGCGCGAGAACGGTCGAGTGGAGTGGGGGAACGGCAAGGCCTGTTGCCGGGCGAAAAACGTTTATCTTAAACAATAACAAGGATTCGCTCCTTGTCGCGGGATTTACCCGCGGACGAATAACCCGGCAAGCATCCCTTTTTCATTAAAAACATCCCATACAGGTACAGTTCGTACGAAATGAAAAACATGAGCAAGGGGATTACAAGTTCTAAATTTAACAAAGGCCCGAAGGCTTACAAACTAAAAAAGAGATAAGATGCCCGTAATCCCTTTCTTGTCCCTCTCCTCAGGAGGCAGGTCAAGGAGGCGAGAGGGCAAAAGGGGCGCCTAGGCGAGCTACGAGCGGCAGAAAGAACCAAGAGAACACCTCGGTGGCCGCCCACGGGTGGGCCGGTGATGACGGTGCCAGGAAAGGAGCTGGAAGACGAGGCGGCAGGACCGGCAATACGCGATGAAGGCGTCGGTGCCCGCGTACTCCGAGTTGACGGCCTTGCCGCCCGCCCTCTTCCTCTTCTGCAGCCTCCCGACGCCAGCCGCCCAAGGAGACGGCCCCGAGAAGTTCAAGGAGCTGGCCCCTCCCCCGGCAAACCTCTGCCGGAGGAGTGGCCAGGTGCAGATGCTGCTGCTGCCGCACCCGCCCAGGCGCGGGGCGTCCGACGCCTAGTCGGACTCGTCCCCTTCATCTGCCCCGCTGTCCTCCTCATCACTTTCGCTCGAGGAAGAGCTTCCATCGTCGGAATCTCCGTCGGAGGAGCTCTCCACGCAGCACTTCAGGCGAGTTCCGAACTCTCCGAAGACCTTGACGGAGAGCAGGCCGTCCTCCATTAATTTGAAGTAGAGGACGAGCCCCACCATCAGGCTGTGCATGCGAGCGAACGTCTTCCACCCACGACGGAGGTACATGACCCGAGGAGCCGGGAAGTCGACGTCGACCCGCGTGCCCCCATTCCCACAACCCCTCATATGCAATCTGAGGGATTGGGGCCGGTCACGCTCCATCTCCCGAGCAAACGGGGCGGGAAGACGGAAACGGCGACGCGGGGGCCGGCGCAGCCTGATGAAGAACTCGCGGGGCTGGTCTCCGACATGACCCTCCATCGGGAAAGGCACCATTGGCAGGGGCGAAGCCGCCGCGCCGCCCCGTCCTCCTCTTCCCCGAGCACTACGACCTCTGCCCCGGCCTCGCCCACGGCCTCGCCCCTCCCCCTTCCCCTCGCGGCCGGTTCCACCACCACGGGCTCAGGAGGAGGAGGGACACGCTGATGAGCGGCGACCCTCGCCGCCACCGTCGAAGGACCCGGATTCCCTTTCTCCATGGCGAGTGAAAGGAAGAAGCAGAAGCAAGAGGAGATAGATGACAGAAGAATGCGGGACACCATCCCCCCTTCCCCCTCTTTATAAAGGGGTGGGGTCGGGGCTCGGCCGCCCCGCTCGGCCAATCCAGCCACCGGAGGCGCAGGGAATCAGGACCGACCCGCCGCCCCAACCAGCGACGGCCCGGTTTCCCGCCTCCACCGCTTACCATCCCAGACGCATGAAGGACGTGTGGCGGACGTGCAGAACTGAGGGGACGGGTGAAGCGACACCTCCCCACCCCGTGATCGTGGGGAGTGGACGCCTTGAAGACCGTGGCCCAGCCCTGTTCAGTAAATGAGCCGCGCCTACACGCCTCCCTCTTTTTACGGGGAAGGCGCGAGCCGCCTCTTTACTCTGATATGATGCATGCGTGCGGAAATCGCCCCACGCATGCCGCCCACGTCACGCACGCCCCTCCACGCCACGCCACGCGCACGAGTCATGGGAAGCACCGCGCGCAAAGAGTCTTACCGCGGTAAAAACCGCCCCGCCTGCCCGCGCACCGTTCTGGGCCTGGCCCAACAACGTGTCGCGCTTATGTGTGGCCCAGGTCCGGGGACTCCTGTCGGTGTACAAAAAGAGGGGTGCGTTTTTGTACCCCTATACCTTTGCACGGGCAGTCAGAGCCGCGCCTACGGTCACGACAAGCAGAACAGGGGAGGTGAACCAAGGTAAAACCAAAACCCGAGGCAACCAGAGCAACGCCAAGGCCAAGACCACAAAGAGCAGAGGGACGAAGCAGGCTCCCCCGGCAAGACCCTTGCCGGGGCAGCTCGCCCCACACCAACAGAGCGAGCCACCCTTGAGCCCACGGTCCCCAACACCATCATCGACATGGGGCCAGGGCTCGGGAAGGCACCTGTGTGGTGGCATGCAGATCTTTGTGAAGACATATTCAAGATCAGATGAGGATTAGAAGACGACGATCCTCGGCAAGATCCTTGCCGAGGAAGGCCACCAGAACCCCGGCAAGGCCCTTGCCGGGGACGACAGCACGCCATGGCAAGACCCTTGCCGGGGCGCCCGGCGAGGCCCTCACCAAGGACGCCAGCAGGGCCACCGCCAAGCCCACGCCGACCAAGCTTCCACTGCCGTTCACATGCAGCTGCCAGCCCAACCAGCTGGGCGGGCACCTGCGTGGCAACATGCAGCCCCCAGGCCAACTCATCAAGCGCCTGCGTGGCGGCATGCAGATCTTCGTGAAGGCTCCACCACCGCGCCATCTCAGCTGCCTGCCCGCTTACATGGCGCCGCACCCATCACTGGCCAAGGCGCGTGTCGAAGCGAGGAGGAGCGGCGACGGACGGGACGGGTCTCGCCCCCGTCCCCAATAAAGCAAGGGGACACCTAAGCTGCGCATTAAATGCATCTTGTCCTGAAATACGAGCGATAAGCTCAGGGCACTGTACGCCTTTCCACCTCCTGTGTGCCACTGTGGCAGCCCCTTTCGACTATAAAAGGAGGCCCATGGCATACTGGAGAAGGATTCGGCTCTTTCGAACCACGCACTCACCACAGCTAGTTCGAGAGCTCAAGAACTCTCTGAAATACACCCACCAAAGCAGGACTAGGGTTTTACGCATCCTCGCGGCCCGAACCTGGGTAAAAGACCCTTGTGCTGTCTATTAGCCCTGCTCTCCTCGCAACCCCGCGCCCCGGCAACCGTAGTAGGGATTCTTCTGATCCCATAGGTGTCGTTCCACACCGACATATTTGTTGGGGAACGCAGTATTTCAAAAAATTTACCTACGATCACGCAAGATCTATCTATGAGATGCATAGCAACGAGTGGGAGAGTGTGTCCACGTACCCTCGTAGGCCGAAAGCGGAAGAGTCAAGTAACGCAGTTGATGTAGTCGAACGTCTTCGTGCCGAACGCACGGCACCTCCGCGATCTGCACATGTTCAGCTCGGTGACGTCCCTCGAACTCTTGATCCAGCTGAGGCTGAGGGAGAGTTTCGTCAGCACGACGGCGTGATGACGGTGATGATGACGTTACCGACGCAGGGCTTTGCCTAAGCACTACAACGATATGGCCGAGGTGGAAATATGTGGAGGGGGCACCGCACACGGCTAAGAATTAACTTGTGTGTCTATGGGTTGCCCCCTGCCCCCGTATATAAAGGACCAAGGGGGAGGCCAGCCGGCCCTCATAGGGTGCGCCCAAGGGGGGCAATCCTACTCCAAGTAGGAGTTGGATCCCCCCTTTCCTAGTCCTACTAGGAGAAGAAGGAAGGAGAGGGGAAACAGAAGGAAGGAGGGGGCGCCGCCCCTTCCCCTAGTCCAATTCGGACTAGGCCCATGGGGGCGTGCGCGGCCAGCCCTTGGCTGCCCCTCTCTCTCCCCTAGGACCAATAAGGCCCATTACTTCTCCGGTGGTTCTGATAACCCTTCCGGCACTCCGATATTTATCCAGTGACCCCCGAAACTCATCCGGTGTCCGAATAACATCGTCCAATATATCATTCTTTATGTATCGACCATTTCGAGACTCCTCGTCATGTACCTGATCACATCCGGGACTCCAAACAATCTTCGGTACATCAAAACACATAAACTCATAATACCGATCGTCATCGAACGTTAAGCGTGCGGACCCTACGGGTTCGAGAACTATGTAGACATGACCGAGACTCATCTCCGATCAATAACCAATAGCGGAACCTGGATGCTCATATTGGCTCCTACATATT
Organism: Triticum aestivum; assembly: GCF_018294505.1. Taxonomy (NCBI): domain Eukaryota; kingdom Viridiplantae; phylum Streptophyta; class Magnoliopsida; order Poales; family Poaceae; genus Triticum; species Triticum aestivum. Next base: position 450,432,001 of record NC_057805.1, on the reverse strand, counting down.
CTACGAAGATCTTTATCGGTCAAACCGTTTAACAACATACGTTTTTCCCTTTGTCGTCAGTATGTTACTTGCCCGAGATTCGATCGTCGGTATCTCAATACCTAGTTCAATCTCGTTACTGGCAAGTCTCCTTACTCATTCCATAATGCATCATCCCATAACTAACTCATTAGTCACATTGCTTGCAATTATAGTGATGTGCATTACCGAGAGGGCCCAGAGATACCTCTCCGACAATCGGAGTGACAAATCCTAATCTCGATCTATGCGAACTCAACAAACACCATCAGAGACACCTGTAGAGCATGTTTATAATCACCCAATTATGTTGTGACCTTTGGTAGCACACTAAGTGTTCCTCCGGTATTCGGGAGTTGCATAATCTCATAGTCATAGGAACATGTATAAGTCATGAAGAAAGCAATAGCAACAAACTAAATGATCATCGTGCTAAGCTAACGGATGGGTCTTGTCAATCACATCATTCTCTAATGATCTGATCTCGTTAATCAAATGACAACTCATGTCTATGGTTAGGAAACTTAACCATCTTTGATTAACGAGCTAGTCAAGTAGAGGCATACTAGTGACACTCTGTTTGTCTATGTATTCACACATGTACTAAGTTTCCGGTTAATACAATTCTAGCATGAATAATAAACATTTATCATGATATAAGGAAATATAAACAACAACTTTATTATTGCCTCTAGGGCATATTTCCTTCAGTCTCCCACTTGCACTAGAGTCAATAATCTAGATTACACAGTAATGATTCTAACACCCATGGAGTCTTGATGCTAATCATGTTTTGCTCGTGAGAGAGGCTTAGTCAATGGGTCTGCAACATTTAGATTCGTATGTATCTTGCAAATCTCTATGTCTCCCTCCTTGACTTGATTGCGGATGGAATTGAAGCGTCTCTTGATGTGCTTGGTTCTCTTGTGAAATCTGAATTCCTTTGCCAAGGCAATTGCACCAGTATTATCACAAAAGATTTTCATTGGACCCGATGCACTAGGTATGACACCTAGATCGGATATGAACTCCTTCATTTGCTGCTTCCGAAGCAGCTATGTACTCCGCTTCACACGTAGATCCCGCCATGACGCTTTACTTAGAACTGCACCAACTAACAGCTCCACCGTTCAATATAAATACGTATCCGGTTTGTGACTTAGAGTCATCCGGATCAGTGTCAAAGCTTGCATCGACGTAACCATTTCTGACGAGCTCTTTGTCACCTCCATAAACGAGAAACATATCCTTAGTCCTTTTCAGGTATTTCAGGATGTTCTTGACCGTTGTCCAGTGATCCACTCTTGGATTACTTTGGTACCTCCCTGCTAAACTAATAGCAAGGCACACATCAGGTCTGGTACACAGCATTGCATACATGATAGAACCTATGGCTGAAGCATAGGGAATGACTTTCATTTTCTCTCTATCTTCTGCAGTGCTCGGGCATTGAGTCTGACTCAATTTCACACCTTGTAACACAGGCAAGAACCCTTTCTTTGCTTGATCCATTTTGAACTTCTTCAAAACTTTATCAAGGTATGTGCTTTGTGAAAATCCAATTAAGCGTCTTGATCTATCTCTATATATTTTGATGCCCAATATATAAGCAGCTTCACCGAGGTCTTTCATTGAAAAACTCGTGTTCAAGTATCCTTTTATGCTATCCAGAAATTCTATATCATTTCCAATCAACAATATGTCATCCACATATAAGATTAGAAATGCTACAGAGCTCCCACTCACTTTCTTGTAAATACAGGCTTCTCCAAAAGTCTGTATAAAACCATATGCTTTGATCACACTATCAAAATGTTTATTCCAACTCCGAGATACTTGCACCAGTCCATAAATGGATCGCTGGAGCTTGCACACTTTGTTAGCATCCTTTGGATTGATAAAACCTTCTAGTTGCATCATATACCACTCTTCTTCCAGAAATCCATTCAGGAATGCAGTTTTTACATCCATTTGCCAAATTTCATAATCATAAAATGCGGCAATTGCTAACATGATTCGGACGGACTTAAGCATCGCTACGGGTGAGAAGGTCTCATCGTAGTCAACTCCTTGAACTTGTCGAAAACCTTTCGCAACAAGTCGAGGTTTGTAGATAGTAACATTACCATCAGCGTCAGTCTTCTTCTTGAAGATCCATTTATTTTCTATGGCTTGCCGATCATCAGGCAAGTCAACCAAAGTCCACACTTTGTTCTCATACATGGATCCCGTCTCAGATTTCATGGCCTCAAGCCATTTCGCTGAATCTGGGCTCATCATCGCTTCCTCATAGTTCGTAGGTTCGTCATGGTCAAGTAACATGACCTCCAGAACAGGATTACCGTACCACTCTGGTGCGGATCTTACTCTGGTTGACCTATGAGGTTCGGTAGTAACTTGATCTGAAGTTAGATGATCATCATCATTAGCTTCCTCACTAATTGGTGTAGGAGTCACAAGAACTAATTTCCGTGATGAACTACTTTCCAATAAGGGAGCAGGTACAGTTACCTCATCAAGTTCTACTTTCCTCCCACTCACTTCTTTCGAGAGAAACTCCTTCTCTAGAAAGGATCCATTCTTACACATCTTGCCTTCGGATCTATGATAGAAGGTGTACCCAACAGTATCCTTTGGGTATCCTATGAAGACATATTTCTCCGATTTGGGTTTGAGCTTATCACGTTGAAGCTTTTTCACATAAGCATCGCAGCCCCAAACTTTAAGAAATGACAACTTGGGTTTCTTGCCAAACCACAGTTCATAAGGTGTCGTCTCAACGGATTTAGATGGTGCCCTATTTAACGTGAATGCAGCCGTCTCTAAAGAATAACCCCAAAATAATAGCGGTAAATCAGTAAGAGACATCATAGATCGCACCATATCTAATAAAGTGCGATTACGACGTTCAGACACACCATTACGCTGTGGTGTTCCGGGTGGCGTGAGTTGCGAAACTATTCCGCATTGTTCTAAATGAAGACCAAACTCGTAACTCAAATATTCTCCTCCACGGTCAAATCACAAAAACTTTATTTTCTTGTTACGATGATTTTCCACTTCACTCTAAAATTCTTTGAACTTCTCAAATGTTTCAGACTTATCTTTCATCAAGTAGATATACCCATATCTGCTCAAATCATCTGTGAAGGTCAGAAAATAACGATACCCGCCGTGAGCCTCAATATTCATCGGACCGCATACATTAGTATGTATTATTTCCAATAAATCTGTTGCTCGCTCCATTGTTCTGAAGAACGGAGTTTTAGTCATCTTGCCCATGAGGCATGGTTCACAAGTACCAAGTGTTTCATAATCAAGTGATTCCAAAAGTCCATCAATATGGAGTTTCCTCATGTGCTTTACACCAATATGACCCAAACGGCAGTGCCAAATAAGTTGCACTATCATTATCAACTCTGCATCTTTTGGCTTCAATATTATGAATATGTGTATCACTACTATCAAGATTCAACAAAAATAGACCACTCTTCAAGGGTGCATGACCATAAAAGATATTACTCATATAAATAGAACAACCATTATTCTCAGATTTAAATGAATAACTGTCTCGCATCAAACAAGATCCAGATATAATGTTCATGCTTAACACTGGCACCAAATAACAATTATTCAGGTCTAAAACTAATCCCGAAGGTAGATGTAGAGGTAGCGTGCCGACGGCGATCACATCGACTTTGGAACCATTTCCCACACGCATCGTCACCTCGTCCTTAGCCAATCTTCGCTTAATCCGTAGTCCCTGTTTCGAGTTGCAAATATTAGCAACAGAACCAGTATCAAATACCCAGGCACTACTACGAGCATTAGTAAGGTACACATCAATAACATGTATATCACATATACCTTTGTTCACTTTGCCATCCTTCTTATCCGCCAAATACTTGGGGCAGTTCCGCTTCCAATGACCAGTCCCTTTGCAGTAGAAGCACTCAGTCTCAGGCTTAGGTCCAGACTTGGCTTCTTCACTTGAGAAGCAACTTGCTAGCCATTCTTCTTGAAGTTCCCCTTCTTCCCTTTACCCATTTTCTTGAAACTAGTGGTCTTGTTGACCATCAACACTTGATGCTCCTTCTTGATTTCTACCTCCGCAGCCTTTAGCATTGCAAAGAGCTCAGGAATTGTCTTATCCATCCCTTGCATATTATAGTTAATCATGAAGCTTTTGTAGCTTGGTGGCAGTGATTGAAGAACTCTGTCAATGACACTATCAACCGGAAGATTAACTCCCAGCTGAGTCAAGTGATTATGATACCCAGACATTTTGAGTATATGTTCACTGACAGAACTATTCTCCTCCATTTTACAGTTGTAGAACTTATTGGAGACTTCATATCTCTCAATCCGGGCATTTGCTTGAAATATTAACTTCAACTCCTGGAACATCTCATATGCTCCATGACGTTCAAAACGTCGTTGAAGTCCCGGTTCTAAGCCGTAACGCATGGCACATTGAACTATCGAGTAGTCATCAGCTTTGCTCTGTCAGGCGTTCACAACGTCCGGCGTTGCTCCTGCAGTGGGTCTTGCACCTAGCGGTGCTTCCAGGACGTAATTCTTCTGTGCAGCAATGAGGATAATCCTCAAGTTACGGACCCAGTCCGTGTAGTTGCTACCATCATCTTTCAACTTAGCTTTCTCTAGGAACGCATTAAAATTCAAAGGAACAGTAGCACGGGCCATTGATCTACAACAACATAGACATGCAAACTACTATCAGGTACTAAGTTCATGATAAATTAAAGTTCAATTAATCATATTACTTAAGAACTCCCACTTAGATAGACATCCCTCTAATCATCTAAGTGATCACGTGATCCATATCAACTAAACCATGCCCGATCATCACGTGAGATGGAGTAGTTTTGAATGGTGAACATCACTATGTTGATCATATCTACTATATGATTCATGCTCGACCTTTTGGTCTCGGTGTTCCGAGGCCATATCTGCATATGCTAGGCTCGTCAAGTTTAACCCGAGTATTCTGCATGTGCAAAACTGGCTTGCATCCGTTGTATGTGAACGTAGAGCTTATCACACCCGATCATCACGTGGTGTCTCGGCACGACGAACTTTCGCAATGGTGCATACTCAGGGAGAACACTTGTACCTTGAAATTTACTAAGAGATCATCTTATGATGCTACCGCCGAACTAAGCAAAATAAGATGCATAAAGATAAACATCACATGCAATCAATATAAGTGATATGATATGGCCATCATCATCTTGTGCCTTTGATCTCCATCTCCAAAGAACCGTCATGATCACCATCGTCACCGGCTTGACACCTTGATCTCCATCGAAGCATCGTTGTCGTCTTGCCAACTATTGCTATCACGACTATCGCTACCGCTTAGTGATAAAGTAAAGCAATTACATGGTGATTGCATTTCATACAATAAAGCGACAACTATAAGGCTCCTGCCAGTTGACGATAAATGTTACAAACATGACCATCTCATACAACAATTTATATATCATCACGTCTTGACCATATCACATCACAACATACCCTGCAAAAACAAGTTAGACGTCCTCTACTTGTTGTTGCAAATTTTACATGACTGCTACGGGCTTAGCAAGAACCGTTCTTACCTACGCATCAAAAACCAAAATGATTTTTTGTCAAGTGTATTGTTTTAACCTTCAACAAGGACCGGGTGTAGTCACACTCGATTCAACTAAAGTTGGAGAAATAGACACCCACTAGCCACCTGTGTGCGAAGCACGGCGGTAGAACCAGTCTCATGAATGCAGTCATGTAATGTCGGTCTGGGCCGCTTCATCCAACAATACCGCCGAATCAAAGTATGACATGCTGGTAAGCAGTATGACTATTACCGCCCACAACTCTTTGTGTTCTACTCGTGCATATAACATCTACGCATAGACCTGGCTCGGATGCCACTGTTGGGGAACGCAGTATTTCAAAAAATTTACCTACGATCACGCAAGATCTATCTATGAGATGCATAGCAACGAGCTGGAGAGTGTGTCCACGTACCCTCGTAGACCGAAAGCCGAAGCGTTAAGTAACGCAGTTGATGTAGTCAAACGCCTTCGCGATCCAACCAATCAAGTATCGAACGCACGGCACCTCCGCGATCTGCACGCGTTCAGCTCGGTGACGTCCCTCGAACTCTTGATCCAGTTGAGGCCGAGGGAGAGTTTCGTCAGCACAACGACATGATGACGGTGATGATGAAGTTACCGACGCAGGGCTTCGCCTAAGCACTACAACGATATGACAGAGGTGGAAATATGTGGAGGGGGACACCGCACACGGCTAAGAATCAACTTGTGTGTCTATGGGGTGCCCCCTGCCCCCGTATATAAAGGAGCAAGGGGGAGGCCGGCCGGCCCTCATAGGGTGCGCCCAAGGGGGGCAATCCTACTCCAAGTAGGAGTTGGATCCCCCTTTCCAAGTCCTACTAGGAGAAGAAGGAAGGAGAGGGGAAAGAGAAGGAATGAGGGGGCACTGCCCCTCCCCCTAGTCCAATTTGGACTAGGCCCATGGGGGGCGCGCGGCCAGCCCTTGGCTGCCCCTCTCTCTCTCTCCCCTAGGCCCAATAAGGCCCATTACTTCTCCGGTGGTTCCGATAACCCTTCCGGCACTCCGATATTTATCCGGTGACCCCCGAAACTCATCCGGTGTCCGAATAACATCGTCCAATATATCATTCTTCATGTCTCGACCATTTCGAGACTCCTCGTCATGTCCGTGATCACATCCCGGACTCCGAACAACCTTCGGTACATCAAAACACATAAACTCATAATACCGATCGTCATCGAACGCTAAGCGTGCGGACCCTACGGGTTCGAGAACTATGTAGACATGACCGAGACTCATCTCCGGTCAATAACCAATAGCGGAACCTGGATGCTCATATTGGCTCCTACATATTCTACGAAGATCTTTATCGGTCAAACCGCATAACAACATACGTTGTTCCCTTTGTCATCGGTATGTTACTTGCCCGAGATTCGATCGTCGGTATCTCAATACCTAGTTCAATCTCGTTACCGGCAGGTCTCTTTACTCATTCCGTAATGCATCATCCTGTAACTAACTCATTAGTCACATTGCTTGCAAGGCTTATAGTGATGTGCATTACCAAGAGGGCCCAGAGATACCTCTCCGACAATCGGAGTGACAAATCCTAATCTCGATCTATGCCAACTCAACAAACACCATCAGAGACACCTGTAGAGCATCTTTATAATCACCCAGTTACGTTGTGACGTTTGATAGCACACTAAGTGTTCCTCCGGTATTTGGGAGTTGCATAATCTCATAGTCATAGGAACATGTATAAGTCATGAAGAAAGCAATAGCAACAAACTAAACGATCATCGTGCTAAGCTAACGGATGGGTCTTGTCAATCACATCATTCTCTAATGATGTGATCCCGTTAATCAAATGACAACTCATGTCTATGGTTAGGAAACTTAACCATCTTTGATTAACGAGCTAGTCAAGTAGAGGCATACTAGTGACACTCTGTTTGTCTATGTATTCACACATGTACTAAGTTTTCGGTTAATACAATTCTAGCATGAATAATAAACATTTATCATGATATAAGGAAATATAAATAAAAACTTTATTATTGCCTCTAGGGCATATTTCCTTAATTATTTCCCAATGATGTATGGCTATCCTATGATGTTTGAGTAGATCCATTTTGTCCTATGAGTTGATTGATGATCGTGATTGGTTTGAGTTGCATGTTTTATTTTTGGTGTTGTCCTATGGTGCTCTCTGTGGCGCAACTGTGAGGGATCCCCACTGTAGGGTTTGCAATATGTTCATTATTTGCTTATGGTGGGTGGCGTGAGTGACAGAAGCACATACCCGAGTAAGTAGGTTGTTTGCGTATGGGAATAAAGAGGACTTGATACTTTAATGCCATGGTTGGGTTTTACCTTGATGATCTTTAGTAGTTGCGGATGCTTGCTAGAGTTCCAATCATAAGTGCATATGATCCAAGAAGAGAAAGTATGTTAGCTTATGCATCCCCATCATATAAAATTGCAATAATGATTACCGGTCTAGTTATCGATTTCCTAGGGACAAATAACTTTATCGTGACAAAAAGCTCTCTACTAAAACTAACTTAGTTGTGTCTTTATCTAAACAGCCCCCTAGATTTTATTTACGTGCTCTTTATTATCTTGCAAACCTATCCTATCACACCTACAAAGTACTTCTAGTTTCATACTTGTTCTAGGTAAAGCGAACGTCAAGTGTGCGTAGAGTTGTATCGGTGGTCGATAGAACTTGAGGGAATATTTGTTATACCTTTAGCTCCTTGTTGGGTCGACACTCTTATTTATCGAGTACAACTGATCCCCTATACTTGTGGGTTATCATCTCTCTACCAAACATAATCTGGTTTTGAGTGATTTCGCTACTACCCTCTCCTTTGAGTATAGAACCAAAACATGTTTTGATCTCAATTTCCCCCCCATCATCAGCAGCCAATCGCCGTTGTTTTTTCAAATTTAATTTGCCCAATTTCCTCATAGAATCAGATTCAATGAGGTATTTGTTCAGAATGGGATTCGTACCATGCAGATCCAACGAGGGCCCAACCTCCTCGTCGGAGTCCTCACCGGTGAGCAGCCAGAAGCGACTGCCCGCCGGCGAGGTTCCTACCCCCGTCCCTAGGAACGAGCAACGCTGAGCAGGCGCAGCGAACGGTGAGGGAAGCGCGGCGATCTCCTCAGCACCAGCGGCATCTTTGTCTTCTTCTTCTTCGCACTAGGCTTCACTCCCTCCTCGGCCTTGCCGCTCTCTAGATCCGCCCGTACCTCCCTCTTCTCCACATGAGCTGGCGCAGGGAGGCCCATCACCGCACCAACCACGAACTCCGACGGGCCCGTTGGAGTGCGGCGACGTGAGCGGAACGCCCTCCACTTCATGGCCTGCCTGGGGTCGTCCGATGCCCACCGGCTCGCCCGACGGGGTGAGGCGCCAGTCCTTCGCCTCCATGAGCTTCATGTAGGCCGCCCCCGCCGCCTCCTTCAGATCTCTCTCTTCCGCGAACCAGGAGATGATCTCCATCAGCTTCTCCATCTTCTCTTCGTCTCCGTCGGCTATCACCCTTGCTCGTGCCTCGAGTCGCGGCTTCCAGGACGCCATGGATCTTCAGAGGTGCAGCGCTTGCTTGCGGGAGGAGAGGGGAGTGGATTTCATCGAGTGGAGAGGGAATGGCCGCTCCACTCCGCGCCGCGGCTTTAATTCTTCACCATTCCCGACGCTCCCCCTCCTCCTTGTCCTTGATTTGCGCATCGCACCGCGTCTCCGCACCAGCCCCCAGCGCCCTGTCCACCAGAGCAACGTGACAAGGAAAAATAACCCGTGTCCCCTCCTGTATCACCTCATCATCGTGCACCCGCCTCGTGTCGACCCGGATCCCTCGGTCGTCGAGCAACATCAACCACCGCGAGCTGCCTCGCCGGAGAAGCACACCCCACCGGTACAGCAGAAGCGCCGGCGCGGTCAGATCGGAGACGAGGTGGACCGCCCACCACCGATCAGGCAGATCCGCCCCTCCCGTATCGCCATGTGAGCGAGGACTAGTCACCATCTCCCGTATCGCTCGGCCTAGGTAGTTAGCTTGCCGCGGCCTAGCATGAACTGCCTGTCCACCATTTTGAACTCATGTAGTATAAGCCTTTGTCAGCTTTCATCCTTGCAAACATCGTGACAGAACATACAGGAACATTCATTTTCCTTCTAAAGATAACACAGTCAGGAATCAAAAGGTCAGCGAAATTGAAACATCTCAATACACATAAGCAGAGGTCCTACTAGTTTTGTCAAAACAATCCAAGGAACAACAAATGGAAAATAAATAAAGCAGTGACAGGAACCAATTTTGACAACTTTGATGCCATCCGAGCACTGCAATCATCAAAGTTTTTTTATGCGGGAATCATCAAATTCGACATACATGACTTTGGATAGTTTTGCTGTCTAGTGGAATATGCAGACGGAGAGCTTACAACAGATGGTTACACTATCTGCAACAAGTATATACACATACAACTGGTGGTACTAGCTTTTGAGCTCCTAGCAGTGCAGGTACAACCAAACGAGGAGCATAGCTTTTGCAATCAATTAAGCCACACTAACAACAAAAGGCCCTGTTCAGGAAATGCATAAAGGTTCACATGTTTTATATCAGAAGTTTATGATCTGGATGAAAATATAGGCGCTACAGGTGCACTCTGTGCAAAACAGTGTGGATCAAACAAATTGACCAGGTTAGGGATAAAAAGTTCAGCACACCTTGTTGCTTGCTTCACATACCATCGACGTGGGTGACCTACATACACTGACATAGCAACACCCTCCTACACCGTGACGACACTAATTAAGCTGAAACCGGAAAGCATAAACATGGCAAGAATACTATAGCTAACATCGTTGAGAAGCAGTTTGAGATAAATTATACTTTTATTTCACCATTCGATCAAGTCATCTTTACACATTTTGTCATGAAAAAGAAATTGCTTGGGCATTGAGGAGCTATATTAATTCTTGTTTCACTTGCAGTATGGCATCTCCATCCAAGTGCTGCTGCTGCTGCTGTTGTTGATGCTGAATGTTCATCATTTGTTCTTGCTTCGGAATCATCATCATCTGCTGCTGCTGCATCTGGATATATTGTTGGCGCTGTTGTTGCTTCTGAATCATCATCTGCTTCTGCTGTTGCTGCATCTGAATACGGTGTTGCTGCTGTTGCTGCATCGGAATCTGCTGCTGCTGCTGAATATGGAGCTGTTGTTGTTGATGTTCTTGTTGCTGCTGCATCTGAATCTGCTGCTGTTGCTGCTGCTGAATCATCATCGCGTGCCGCAGCTGCAGCTGCTGCTGGTACCTGCCTCGCCACGACGGGCACAGGGCCATGTTCCTGTACATCTCCACGAACCTGTCCATGAGCACGTCGCCGCCTTCCCGGAGGGCCTTCTGCCCAATCTCGCTCGCCCGATCAATGAAGAACTCCAAAACAACTTCCCAGAACAGCTCCGCGTCGACACAGTTGGCGATCTGCGGCTCGTCACCCTCGTCCCCCGCCTCTATGCTTAGCGCGACCTTGTACCCGGCCTTGAGGTACTTGGCGTAGGGCTCCTCGTACCCGCCCTTCTCGACGGCGTCGCAGACGTCGCCCTCCCACCGGTGCAGGAACGCGGCCTCGACGCGGTAGAAGGCCGGCATGAAGTTGAGGCGCGCCTGGCCGCCGCCGCGGCCGGCGCACGCTATGGCCACGCGGTCGTGCGCGAGCGCGGCCTGGTGATCCTCGTCGAAGGGGCCGATGTCGCGGCCGCCTCGCTTCGGGTCCATGACGCGTGCCATCCACCCCTTGGCTGGGTCGTGGCGCACCCCGAAGTACCTAAACCTCGGTGCCGCTGCCGGTGCCGGTTGCGGCGTGGCGTTCCCGGGCGCGCCCTGCGCGTGCCGGGGCGGCGTGGGAGCAGGGGCGGCGACCGCGAGAGCTGCGGGGTTCGTTGGCAGTGGCGTGCCACCGCTAGGCGCTCCCTTCGTCGGAGCGTGACGCTTGGCTGGCGGAATGGCCGTCCCCGTCGTCGTTGGTGGTCGTTTGCGTGGGGAAGGCGCGGCGGGGTTCGCCACCGCCAGCGCTGGCTGCGTGGGCGGCATTGACATTGGCACTGGCATTCGAGACTTCGCCGATGGGACGGCAGTGCCGACTGGACGAGTGTTCGCCGGAACGCCCGGTCTGGCTGCCTGCATACGTGGCATCGGTGAGGGGGCTGCTGGCATGGGGACACCGCCGAGGTTACCGCGGCTCATCGGACGTGGCAGCACGGCAGCGCCCGGCGCTCCCTGCGTGTGTGGCAGTGGCATGGGAGACCCCGCGGTCGGGACGGCGGCACCGACAGCACGAGGGCGCGCCTGAATGCCGAGCGCTCCTGCCGCCGCCGCGGCCTGCATTTTCATCTGCGGTGTCGGGGCTGCTCTCACGGCAGTGCCGAGGTTAACATAGGTGCTCATCACCGGCCGCGGCACGCCGGCCCCCTGCACGCGTGGAGTTGCAGCGGGAGGCCTCGGCGTCGGGGTGCCGGCGCCGGGGTTAGAGCACGGTGTCATGCTTGTCGAAGCGTGGGTGTGCGCAGCGCAGTGGTCGAAGGCGGGAGCGAGCTGCTGTGAAGATCTGGGTCGGTGCTCGGACGAGTTGGCCAGCTGCTGCTTAAAAAGAAGCCGCAGGCCAAGCGAGAGGCCGGGTCGGTTTCGCCACGGCTGCTCCTACACAGCACGCGTCGTGGAGTCGGGGCCGGAGTCGGATTCTCGGAGCAGCATGACGCGTCAGCCCGTGGAGTTTAATCACCCGGCCGGAGTCGGATTCCAGTGTGGAGTCGGATTCTCGGTCTCGGGACAGCACGGCGCGTCAGACCGTGGAGTTTTTAATTACCCGGCCGGAAAAAACGCGTCTAAAACCGAAGGCGTATTTTTCACGAGCAAAGAAAATGGATAGAAAGCGGGCCCAACGAGTTTACGTAATGCTTGACAGAAGGTGGGTTTGTTAGTTTTGCAATTCCAGCTTGAAGGCGGCAGCGAACTCCAAGCCTCCAACACACACGAATCCACCACCGTTCGCCGTCGGTAATGGCGATTCGGCGCCGCCTGCCCTGCCTCCCCGCCGTCGCCGTGTCCACCAGACGCTCGACCGCGAGCCTCGCCGTCTCCCATGGTGGGACCGGCGCGAGGCCCTCGACGGCCGTCCTGGCCGCCGCCGCGACGGCAGCCGCGGCGGCGGGCCGCGCCTCCGAGTGCCAGTCGCTCCTCCTCCGCATGTCGCGCCGCCGCGGGGCCTCCCGCCTCGACATCGTGTCCTCCCTCCTCGCCTCCTCCCCCACCCCGCAGCCGCAGGTGTTCGACCTCCTCATCCGCACCTACACCCAGTCCCGCAAGCCCCGGGAGGCATTCGAGGCCTTCCGCCTCCTCCTCGACCGCCGCATCCCCATCCCCGCCGCCGCATCAAACGCGCTCCTAGCCGCGCTCTCCCGCGCCGGCTGGCCCCACCTCACAGCGGACGCCTACCGCCTCGTCCTGTCCTCCGACTCCGAGGTAAACACCTACACGCTTAACATCATGGTCCACAGCTACTGTAAAGCCCTACAGTTCGATAAGGTTGATGCCGTAATCTCCGAGATGGAGAAGAGATGCGTGTTTCCGGATGTGGTAACCCATAATGTGATGATTGATGCTAGATTTCGTGCTGGGGATGTTGAGGCGGCGATGGCAGTGGTCGATTCGATGGTTAGTCAGGGGATAAAGCCAGGAATCTTGACGTATAATGCAGTGTTGAAGGGGTTGTGTAGGAATGGAAAGTGGGATAAAGCAAGGGAGGTGTTCAGGGCAATGAACGAGTGTGGGGTGGCGCCCGATGTTCGGAGCTTCAACATGTTGATTGGGGGATTCTGTAGAGTTAAGGAGCCTGATGAGGCGATGAAATTTTACAAGGAGATGCGACGGCGTGGAGTCACGCCAGATATTGTGAGCTTTAGTTGCCTGATTGGGTTGTTTGCAAGGAGGGGGAAGATGGACCGTACGGCGGCGTACTTGAGGGAGATGAGAGAGTTCGGATTGATGCCTGATGGTGTGATTTACACAATGGTCATTGGTGGTTATTGCAGGGCTGGGTCAATGTTGGAGGCGCTGAGAGTTAGGGATGAGATGGTTGGCCGTGGATGTTTGCCAGATGTGGTAACTTACAATACCTTGCTGAATGGGCTTTGTAAAGAGCGTAGGTTGTCTGATGCAGAGGAGCTTTTGACTGAGATGAGGGAGAGAGGGGTTCCACCAGATTTATGCACCTTCACAACTTTAATTCATGGGTATTGTAGGGAGGGTAACATAGAGAAGGCATTGCAACTATTTGAAACAATGCTGCATGAGCGTTTAATGCCAGACATTGTGACATACAACACTTTGATTGATGGAATGTGCAGACAAGGTGATCTGGGCAAAGCTAATGAGCTATGGGATGATATGCATTCTCGAGAAATCTTCCCCAACCACATTACCTACAGCATCCTGATAGACAGCCACTGTGAGAAGGGACAAGTGGATGATGCATTTGGGTTTTTGGATGAAATGATAAACAAGGGGATTGTGCCAAACATCATGACCTATAATTCCATCATTAAGGGTTACTGCCGGTCTGGAAATGTATTGAAGGGGCAACAATTTTTGCAGAAGATGAGGGATGCCAAGGTGTTGCCTGATTTAATTACTTACAACACCCTAATCCATGGTTATGTTAAAGAAGAGAAGATGCATGAAACTTTTAATTTGCTTAACATGATGGAGAATGAAAAGGTTCAACCCGACACTGTGACGTATAATATGATTATAAATGGATTTTCTGTACATGGTAATATGCAAGAAGCTGATTGGGTTTACAAGAAAATGGGTGCTAGAGGAATTGAACCAGACAGATATACATACATGTCCATGATAAATGGTCATGTTGCAGCTGGGAACTCGAAGGAGTCATTTCAACTTCATGATGAAATGCTTCAGAAAGGGTTTGCTCCTGATGACAAATTCTGAGGGTATTATTTTCCTCCATATTGGAATCTTATTGATGCTATGGTTAATTCAACAATGAGAAATGAAGGCCTATTGCAGTTTGTTTAGATTGCCAGGATTTTTGCTCCAACAAGTATTTATAGACATGAAGGTGAGCATGAGAAATTTTGGAGTTCAGCATTAAAATATCGGCTAGCTTGTGCGCACTGGCCTTCTACATTACCGTAGTGGAATCAGCAATGATATATGTTACCTACTTTACTAATTGAGTATGACTTCGTAAGATGCAATATTGTTCTGTACAAGTATCCGTTCTTCGGAATTCTGATAGTAGAATGCTGCTTGACTGACATTCTTTTGGTACTTATGCATTCTATCGCTCTAGGTGGTTTGCGATTTGGTACCATCACACTCACCGTTGTAATTTTCTGTAGGCATCTGATTAAATTTTGGAGTAAATTCCGTGGAAGTTTTCATTGTAGCAAAAATTTCCACACAAGTGACCTCTCCAGATGTGCTTTCTTCACCAACATGCAGAAATATTCTGTTAGGGCTCAGGAGGTGTGCTTTTGTTTTCTGGTCATCGGAGAAATCTAGCATGGTCTAAATTTCTCAGGTACTTTATTTCTTAACCAGAATTCCTTTTTTAGAGGAAATATTAGTGTAACACACTAATGCCTGATATACAACTACATTTTGCAAATCCGTAATGCAGTAACATATTGCCAGGTTATTCCCTGTTTCCTGTTGCTTAGTTGACCCTATCACCTCTAATAGCCCTGCTTGAGCAGTTCAACCTACCAATCTACTCCCTCCGTATCAAAATATAAGACGTGTTTTGACACTATCACAACAACATTGCAAAATTTAACATATGCTCCTAAAAATATCATGAGTTAAGATCAAATCCTCTTGATCAGATGCTGCTGAACTGAGTAAGACTGCAAACTACTTTTTCTTCCCTTTTTTCAGGGTGAATGCAAATCACTTTTAGCATGAACTATTAACATCACGTGAAACTGATCAAAAGGGAAAAACCGAGTGTAGATAAAAAGGTATCACTATCTTTTATCTGACGCATGTAGAATAGTTCTCAAGAGAATGATGTATACATGAGAAACTTACACTCTCGCTTTTTACTGCAGGGCAATCGAAATTGGTGTACAAAGGAGGAAATAAAACTGACTGGAGAGTGTTAAATGTGCCCCTTCAAGCCTTACCTCCAAAAGAGCAAGGAAAAGAACGAAAGGAAAACAGAGGTTATGAGCACAAGGTTGTCAGGCTTTGATGAAGTTATGAGAAGTGTGTTTCTCTGTCGTGGCCGTGGTTATGAAGTTATGAAGTTATGAAGTTATGAGAAGATTACCCATCAACATTTTGCACTTTGGACACAAATCATTTGTCTCCACCATCTCAAAAAACTTGGAAAGCCCCCTCCTCCCGGCCCCCGCGTCGCTCCGTAGGGGCGACTCGGGCGGCGCCCTAATCTCGCGACCGGCAGCTCTCCCTTCCGATCCATTCTCCTCGCCGTCGCCAGAGGGGACCAGCAGCGAAGCCTTCTCGGCCCTCAAGGACGGCGGCGGCGGGGCGTGCCTCCTTAGCCTCCTCCTCTCCCGCTCCTCCCCTCGTCCCGGGCTCCGTCGTCGTCCGCCATCTCCAGCCGCTTCCTGCGGATCTCGCGGGCGGCGCGCCAGATCCGGGCGCCCCAGCGCCTGGCGGCTGTTGGCTTGGGTCTGGGTCACCTCCGGTTGCACACTTCTGCCCTCCCGGTGAAGATTCGGTCTGCTGCTCCGGCGTCCTTCCTGCCGGCGGTGGTCGTCGCGGGGCTGGCTGCGACCGTCCTGGCCCTCCCCCTTTGTGTGACCCTTCGGCTATGGCGCGCTCCTCCATCCCCCAAAGATCTTGTCCGGGTGTGGCGCGGGGAGGATCCCTTGGGCGCCCCGTAGTGTTTGTTGTCACTGCTCCGGCTACTGCAAGGCTGCGGCGATGAGCTCGCCTTATGGCATGTGCGATGCAGGCCGCCGTTGTGATCCTCTGTTGGTGGTGGTGGTCTAGATTTGATTGGCCAGATGGTGGTGACTGTAGATCGTTCTGCAACGATTTTCTATGGATCCACGACATCGGGGTCATCAAAGTGAATTCGGGAGTTTTTATCTCTTGATCCGGTGAATGACTTTCGGTGGTGAGGTACAAATTATGGACAATGACTTGACGCAAAGGAATGTTGTTGGAGTGGCGGCGGTTAAATTGCAGTTGCTTGGATTGTGGAAAAGCGGCGGCGACAACACATGTGTGACTTTGATGGTGGTGCTGCGAGCACCTGGTCTCGAGCTCCGGGGCGAAAGCCTAGGTCAGACCCGAGTGGTCATCCCTGGCAATGGCGATGTTTTTTTTACATCGTGACCTTGTTGGAGGCATTGCTCGGATACGTTCGGACTGTTTCTTCAGGGTGAAAACTTTGATTCTAGCCTTTTTGGTTGGATCCGGCGACGGCAGCGCTTGAGTGTCGCTTCCTTCTTGAAGGCGTTGTTGTTGAAGATCCTCGTCGTCAATGTGGTGTCAATGGTTGGTGCGGATATGGTCGCAGTTCTAGTTTGTCGTTCGCTGATCTGATCGCTTTGGGGCTTTTTTATTTCTTTTTTCCTTTTCACACCTATTCATTGCTTTTGGTCTTATGACTTTGCTAGTCGTTGGTGTGTTTTAGCGTTTGAGTTGGGTTGGCTGTGTGCATTCTAGTTATGCAGAGGCCGGGTGTATGCTCATTATATTGTATCCTCTTGATGCTTCTTTTGAGCCAATAAAATTCACCCTTTGTCGAAAAATCTCAAAAGAGAAACAGAGGTGTGAAGAGGATACAGACGGACGAATTGAAACAAGCTTCTTGCCTGCTGGGCGCGGCAGATTACAGTTGAACAAAATTTGTCTTAGGCAGAGGGTTTTTTTGCGGGGTGTCTTAGGCAGAGTTTACAAAGGTCCTTGCATGATGTATTTGCCAAGTTTGTATTTGTAAGATGAAACAGTTTTTTCTTTTTTGGTATGTCCAGTTGTCCAAAGCAGCAGCAGACTTCGTGCTTTTACCAAGGTTCGGTGAATGGATGTCAAAGATCTCCTGTACTTTTATTTTTGCGGAATAATCTCCTGTACTTGTTGCAAATGCATCATGAGAAGCGTTAGCAAAATTCTCCTCTGGAATGTATGCCTTTAAAACAAGCACTCATGTTTTCTTAAGGCGGAGAAAACAAATCCTTAAATTAGAGAGAACACTTCTGGCAATAAATAAAGAAATAGGGAGAACGCTGTTTTTATAGAGCAGCAAAATCTCAGGTTGATTGCAACTCAATCGAAACAAACCCCGCAAAAAAATAAATTCAATCAAACAAATAAATTCGGATTCATCTATCTAAAAAATAAATAATTTTGGATTCATTTATGCACTACACACGAAATCACTAATTGAGGAGTATTTCTTTCAAAAATCACTCCCACCTTCCTAGGTTGTGACAAATTGTGTGCTGCATGTGCGCCACTTGTCGCAACCTAGGAGTTTTCCCTTTTCTCTAGATTCATTTATTCAAAATGTTATATTTCTTAAACCGTGTGTCCTAATCTCGAACTGTTTTCACCATTGGATTCCACGCGTTGAGACTTTAAAACTAGATCCCATGTTGATAGGTTTTGACGAACTTTTTTTCACGAAAAAACCGAACCGGAAGCGTGTTTTTTTCCTTTCCGGAAGCCGTTTCCGAGAGGCACGGTTGTGCCTCTCATGAAAGCAAATCCATGCCTCTCGTGAAAGCAAAATCATTCCTCTCGCGGAAGCAAAACCGTGCCTCTCGCGAACAAAAAAAACATGTTTTTTTTCATTTCCGAGAGGCACGGGCGTGCCTCTCGTGGGAGCAAAACCGTGCCTCTCGCGGAAGCAAAACAGTGTCTCTCACGAAAGAAAAAAAAGTGAAAACGCGTTTTTTCCGTTTCCGAGAGGCACGGCCGTGCCTATTGCGGAAGCAAAACCATGCCTCTCGTGGAAACAAAACTGTGCCTTTTAAGGAAGCAAAAAAACATGTTTTTTCGCTCAATTTTGTTTTTTGAATTTTTTTTGTCAAAAAGCTGAGAAAGACCAGTGAAAAACCGAAAAGTTAAAAAAACCCATCTAAAAAGGTGAAAACGCATGCGGAATTTAAAAAAAAACGTAGGGAGTGCCCAAGACGCGACACGTGGTGGCGCTCTCTCAGCCCACCGCAAGTGATCGTTGCGAGACTCCCGAAGGAGCGCTAGTCAACTAGTCTTTTTTTTAGGGTTTCGCTAGTCAACTAGTTGCTCTGGCAAATTACTCCTTGCCTAAATGAAAACCCATACCGATATTCCAATCGGCCCTGAAACTTTACAGCCCAGCCCGCTTAGAAAAACGCCCAACGCTGCTAGTAATTTCCGGATATTCCTATTTGACGCTCGTTGGCGTCAGAACGTTGAGCCTTAGCTGAGGGGAGCGTCTGGTTGGGCCGGCCCACGTACGGGATTCGTGTTTTGTTCGTCCGCTGTTCCTTTTTCCTGTGCTGTTTCCTCTGTTTTATTTTTCTTGTGTGGTGTTTTGCTTTCGATTTTCTCAATGTTTTGTCCGGTTTTCAGTGGTTTTGTTGTGGTTTCTTCTTTTGCATTTTTTTTTGTTTTTCCTTTCTGGTTCTTTCATGTTCTTTTCTCTTTTTTTCGTTCTGGTTTTATCTTTCTCTTTCTTTTCTTTTTTCTTTTCCTTTTTCGTCCATTAATACTTTAAGAAAAAAAGTTATCTTGTTTTTTTGCATTAATACTTCAATATGATAAAAAAAAATTGTGTTTCTTCTGTTTATTTTTACATTTTATTTTTTTGTGTATTATATAAGAGTTCATCTTGTATTACAAAAATGTTCATCGTATATTTAACAAACGATTCACTGTACAATAAGAAAATGTTCATTGCGTATTTAAAAATTGTTCAATGCGTGTTTTCAAATTGTTCTGTGTATATCACATAAACGTTCAATGTGTAGTTTCAAATTGTTCAGCGTATATCACAAAAAGGTTCAATGTGTATTTTCAAATTGTTCAGCGTATATCACAAGATGGTTCAATGTGTATTTAAAAAATGTTCATTGTATATTACAAAAATGTTCAATGTATAATAAAAAATGTTCAATGGTTGGAATTTTTTCTCGATCTGTCACTACATTTAGTTCTTTTACATTCACGCAGAATACTAATCATTGTGACGCAGTAGCTGAAGTGGTGAGGATTCCTAACAATCTCTACTCCTAATGAAGCAGTTGGTAGCATAGTACGGTTTATTTTCGTCCCACCTCCCACCTTAGCTGGGTTTTTTCGTCCTCCTCCCACCTCGTATGGTTTTTTTTGTCTCCCCCTTCCCCACACGAAAATAAATCTCTACTTCTAATGGAGCAGTTGGTAGTCTAGTACGGTTTATTTTCGTCCCACCTCCCACCTTAGCTGTTTTTTTTTCGTCCTCCTCCCACCTCGTATGGTTTTTTTTGTCTCCCCCTTCCCCACACGAAAATAAACAGAGGAAAACTGTAGCGATGCCCCTCGCACGAAAAAACAGAAGAAAACGGACGAACCGGAGTGAGGCCCCTCGCACGAAAAAAAAAATGACGAAGTAGGCTGCCCTCGATCTATTCCTACGGCGACGGGAACCACGCCCCAGCCGCCATCGATCCCTTCTGTCGTCGATCCCAGCGAGGCCGCATCGGATCTCATGGAGGCCGCCTCAGATCATGCACATACGTGACAGTGCTAGGTCTCGCCGTCGCCACACAATCCCACTGACGCCTCCGCCGCCGCCGATCCGTGGGAGGCTGCCGCACAACCCCACGCACGCATCCGCCTCCGCCGATCAGGTTCGCCTAAACCCTAAACCCTTCGTCCATTCAACAGGGCCCAACCCACATACGTACAGAACTCTGATGGAGCAGTACCTTCCTGTACGTATGATGATTTTTTATGCTTCCGCCGGCAGCACATTCAATAAGACACTTGAAGGTTTTCGGACTTGTGAATCATACAATTTATACATATGCAACTTCTCTGAATTTTAGGCAAAGCTAAATTACACCTTTTCTTTAGCAATGTTCCCAGCTCGACCAGGTTCAAGCTTTTCCTGTAAGCAGTTGGTAGCTTTGTCCTCCTGTAAGTTTACTTTGAAATGGACCTCTACTCTAGCTTCTCATGTTGGCCTACATTTGTGATAGGTCACTCATCAGAACAAAAGGTAAGTATGGGAAATTCAAATAGCAAGGCACCGGAACAGAGAAAGGCATCGGATGTACCTCTACCCCCTCTTGTTGATCTACATCCCCAAGGAAGTCCAGGTTTACCTCTACCCCGTCTTGTTGACCTTCATTCTGGTGTAAACACAACATTGCATAATCCACCAACCCTGAACTCATAGGCACATAAATAAATTATGTGTAACAATCACACCATATAATCTTCCTATTTACTAATTAATCTTAGGGAAATGAAAGAGGAGTTATAGTTCAAAAGATTTCTGATATAAACGCAAATTCTTTAACTCCAAGGTTAAAAAACCCACAGATGAAACCTGTAATTTGTAAAGGTAACCTTTGTTACTGACAAGTTGTCCATACCAAGTGCGTGCAGCCAAAATTGTGTGGTAGAACCATTCAATATCAGTGTCAGAAACACGATGCCACCAGTGAAGAACACAAACTGCAAAAACATGGATAAAATAAGCCTTGCTCAAATTAAATTTTCTGATTTTGTATTTTCTCAGGAAAAACTAACCTACCATTGTTCTTCACTGTTCTATAAAGCACATAATCCCAGTGTATTCCCACAAGAGTATGGCTAAAAAATATGGACGATCAATTAAAGTATTCTGACGTGAGAGCGAAATGGATAGTGGAGGGTGAGAGATAGGGAGAGAGAAATGAAAGAGAGCACAGGAGGGAGAGAGGGGTGTCGCAATCAAAACAAAAGTATTCTGACGTGAGAGGGAAATGGATAATGGAGGGTGTGAGAGAGAGGGAAGTGATCTAAAGAGTACAGACTTAGGGCTAGACTAACAGGGACAATATGCTAGAAGGAGGTTTACATGGTAATATAAAAAGGAGAGGGAGGAAGAACTGCAAAGTGCTGAACCAAATAAAGATCCATCTTAAAAAAACATCCAATGGACAATGTCGCAATGGGACGCACCTTCCCTTCTTGTGCTTATGGGTGTTCATATTCATCTGTGAGCCTAACCACTAGCTTTTGTTCTGTTCCTCTAGGTCCAAAATCTCCACATAACGATGTCTGCCTAAATGCCCATGGTCATGATGGTTTAGATTTTGCGCCAGCGTCTACCCCAAGTGATTCCCAGACAACATCTCTACTCCTGAATGTCGCCAAGCTATCTACCAGAAAGCATGATAAAGAATGCAGTAATAACTTGACAGAAGAACAAAGGGAGAGGAGAAACACGCGAAGGCGAGAAAATTATCGGAAGAAAAAGGAAGAGAATACGATCAAGCTCCAAAGTGAAAAGCAGAATGTTTCTCGACCCCCTCTTGGCGATATCACCAATGTTCATCAGCCTTCCCATGAGATACCAGGTACGGATCTAAATTTATACTTGGTATAATTGTAGCGTAAATTTGGTAATGGTAGTTATGGGGCAACGTGATAAAGAAAGCAACAATGACTGCACAGGCGATAAAAAGAAGCAGAACAACACGCGGAGGCGAGCAGCTTATCTGAAGAAAAAAGATGAGACTGTGACCAACCTCCAAGATGAAACTCAGTGTGTTTCCCGACCCCCTCTTGATGATATAACAAGTGTTGATCAACCTTCCCATAGAATATCAGGTACATGTGTTTAATTTTTCATTTCATAAATTAAGTAATCGTTGGATAGAATGACCTCATTCTGCAGCTTCGTGCTTGCTGAACATGGATGATATGGTTATGTTTCAATTTTATTGTTCAACCAGCCAACCCAACTAGCTCCAGCTATACATCCTTGTCACATGCTGATGCAACGTTGCCTGCTTCGAGTACTCCCATTGTTGGGTACATTGATGACAATGTACTAGCTGGGTGGCAACGTGAGAAAGAAGAACAAAGGGAGCAGAGAAACGCACGGAGACGAGAATCTTATCAGAAGAAAAAGGAAGAGGGTACGATCAACCTCCAAAAAAATAATCAAGTGCAGCGTGAGCGACGAAAGGAACAACGAAACAACAGGACCCCTGATGAGCAGGGGGAGTCAAGTGCGAAGAGAAAGGCAGACTATGCTAGAAGGAAAAACACCCTTTGTGCTGAATCGATCGCAATGCCACGTCCAGATCTAACTAGCGCATTGTCCAACTCTCACGCTTTCAACCCTCACGCACATTGTCCGACTCTCACACTTCCAACCATCACGCAACAATCCGACAGTGAACAGATAGATCGTGCTACAACCGTCAAGTCGGCCCCCACATACATTCGCAACACCGAAACCGATGGTAGATATCCCATCAACGATCATCTTTCATCTTGTAATCATTCATTGGTTATTTATAATGATTCGATAATATTGTAGGTGCATACCTAAGCAGAATCCTAGGTGATGATGATGTAGATGGCAACCTCATAAAAATCAATGAGCACCTACCAAGTGCCAACCAGCAAACCAGTGATCCGGTAACAAAAGCGGATTATGGCGCTGGCAAGCAGAGTCATGAGTCCAGAGCTCAGCGTAGGACGAGAGAGCGAGCTTGCAAGGGAAGTATGGCGGCGAATAAGCGTCAGGAGAAAATTGGCAAGCGAAAATCATGTTCGCAGGTGCCATGTGGTGAGAGGAAGGCTCTGCTAGATCATCGTAATGCAAGCTTTGCAGGTAGGTCGAATACCCCAGCCGTCAAGTCCATCTCCACATCAGCAATGCGGGAGCCGGGCGAGGTAGCGCTTGCTGAGACGGTCGATGGAGATGCCGAGGTCGCCGGGCGCGGGGGGCGTTTCGGTTTCTTGGCCTGCTGAAGCAGCCAGAGGCGGGCCACGACGGCGCGTGCTTCGAGCTGGACTAGCGTGAGGTCGTGTGGCCGGTCGGCGGCAGCGATGGGGACGTGGACGGGTGGTCGGCCACGCCGGTGGCTGAGGCGGCGGTGTCCCCGCGGCGCGTCGCTCAGCGCACGCCGTGCCGCAGAGCTTCGAGCTGTCGTCGCTCCTTGCGGAGGGCGGCGGCGTCGGGGAGCTGTTGTCACCCTGGTCGTGCCTGTGAGGCCGGGTCACGGCGCCGCGGCACATCAGGGGCGACAACGACGGGGCCAACGGAGAGGCAACAACGGCCCGAGAGGGAGAGGCGCCGGTGATGCGGGTGAGGGAGAGGTGCCGGCGAGGCGTGCGAGGGAGAGGCGGCGGCGGCGGTGGGAGACGAGGCCGCCGGTTGTGCGGCTGTGGGGGCGAGAGCGGAGGGAGTGTGGGTGACTCCGCCGTGATCTGGATTGTGTGCGTGAGTGGAAAGGGAGTGGAGAGAGTGAGGAGAAGGAGTTGGTGGGTGCTGGTTGGCCCATGATGCGAGTGGGCTTGGGCTTCTTGGGGCCTTCGATCAGCAACCTTTGTTGTAAGAAAACAAATGCCTAAAAAAATGATGTACGAAAAAAGATAGTATATATTAAAGTAAAAAAGGATATAGATATATTAATTAAACATGGATCATCCAAATAAATTTTTTTATACGTATTCCATATATTCAGAATATCACACAAAAAACACAATTTTGAGTGAAGAAACAAAGTATACTTGGTTTATGTTGGAGAAGGGCGACGCTGAAAAGGGCCGAAAATTCGCCGAGTTTTTCACAACATAATGATGTGGAGGCGGTGATATCTCATAAAAAACCAAAAAAGTATGCCAATTTAAATGTTATCGCACAAGGTATTCTTTTCAATGTTATTATCGATCTTTCTTTCATCATATTGCCTTTTGTATTCAACCAATTTTGTCTCATTTTAATACAAATTTGGCTCATTTTTGTATCATGACGATAGACTATGTTTGTATCCCTAGAGATATTACAGTCATCGAATCAATCATGTCTGCCCCAAGAAAACCAAGTTCGTGGACATTGAAGATGCCTTGTTATCAAACGACGATTTGGAATGCTTTATGAGGGGTGGTATGTTCTTACAGGATGGTGTAAGACCAATTGCATGAACTTTGTAATTAATAATATAAACAATATATAATATCGTAAAACATATATATTATGGTCATTGTGGAATTACAGCTGGCTCATGATCATCTATGAGATAGGGCGGGTGAAAAGATACATATTATTAGCACGTTTGTTTCTGCCAGATGAAAGAAGACGGAGAAAGAGACATAGAAGCATCAAAATTTGTTAAGTGCATCAAGTATATCTCAGTAATTTTTAATAGATTTTTAGTTGGATCATCCCTTATATGTATACATTGTTAATGTGCTATTTTGTTATCACTTTACATTACAAAGTTAAGTGGACTTAAAATATTATGTAATTGGGACCGTGTTATAGTGTCTCTATCTTTGACGATTTCAGAAGCCCGTGGCAACGCACGGGCATTCTACTAATCTATCGTATGGCTGTGACTTCGAATCCCTCATATGGCGTAGTTTTTTGGGATTTTTTGTACTGCCTCGTTGTGACGTCAGGGAATGGGCCGGCCCGTTCAGATCGCGCTCTGCGCGGAAGCTCGTGTTTTTGACGCCCACGAGCGTCAGCTAGGGGCTCCCGTAATTCGAAATTGCTGTGCGTATGATTAATACTGTGTACGACTTTGTACGACGGGATCTCACTCGTCCATCCAGTTGATCGAACGGCTGCTGAGGGCTGTTATACACAACATCATACAAACTCGTCGTACGTGTAGCAGTTCTCCCCGTAATTTCCCCCCTCGAGCGGTGGATCCCCTCCGAACCAAAAATTTCAAAGAGGGCCGAAACCTCCCGCCCTTTCCCCGTTCCCCCCACCATCGAGCGGCGGAGCCCCTCCCCCTCCTCCCCGCGATGCCTCCCGGCGGCGGCGCGATCCGCGTGCTGAACGTGGCGGAGAAGCCGTCGGTGGCTTTCCCCCGGTCTTTCTTAGCTTTTCAGTTTTTTTCGACGTTTTGGTTTTCCCCCGGTCTTTCTTAGCTTTTCGATAAAAAAAACTTCGAATTTTTTTTTGCGCGAAAAACGCGTTTTTTTTCCTTTCGCGAAAGTCACGGTTTTTCTTGCGCGAGAGGCACGGTTGTGTTTTAGCGAGAGTCACGGCCGTGCCTTTCGGAAACGAAAAAAAATGTGTTTTCTGTTTTTTTTTCTTTCGCGAGAGTCACGGTTTTGCTTCCGTGAGAGGCACGGTTATGCTTTCGCGAGAGTCACGGCCGTGCCTCTCGGAAAGGGAAAAACAAAACGCGTTTTCTGTTTTTCTTTCTTTCATGAGAGTCACGGTTTTGCTTCCGCGCGAGACACGGTTGTGCTTTCGCGAAAGTCACAGCCGTGCCTCTAGGAAAGGGAAAAAATACGCGTTTTCTGTTTTTTTTTCTTTTGCGAGAGTCACGGTTTTGTTTTCGCGAGAGGCACGGTTGTGCTTTCGCGAGAGTCACGGCCGTGTCTCTCGGAAACGGAATGCATTTTTTTCCTTCCACGAGAGTCACGGTTTTGCTTTCACAAGAGGCACGTATGTGATTTCGCGAGAGGCACGGGCGTGCCTCTTTCGAAAAGGGAAAAAAACCGTGCTCCCGGTTCGGTTATTCGCCTGGTTTTTTTCGTGAAAAAAAAGTTTGTCAAAACCTATCAACATGGGATCTAGTTTTGAAGATCTCGACGCAAGAAATCCAATGATGAAAACGGTTCGACATTTGGACACACGATTTAAAAGATAAAACATTTTAAATAAACGGATCTACGAAAAAAGAGAAAACTCTCAGGTTGCGACAAGTGGCATGCATATGCGCCACTTATCGCGATCTGGGAAAGTGAAGTTGTTTGCAACGAGTACTGATTTCGTCCACCTTCCCTCTCGAGCGGTGGATCCCCTTCGAACCAAAATTTTCGAAGAGGGCCGAAACCTCCCGCCCTTTCCCCGTTCCCCCCACCCCCGAGCGGCGGAGCCCCTCCCTCCCCCCTCCCACGATGCCTCCCGGCGGCAGCGCGATCCGCGTGCTGAACGTGGCGGAGAAGCCGTCGGTGGCCAAGTCCGTGGCGGAGATCCTGTCGCGCGGGGGAATGCAGTCGCGGGCGGGCCGGTCCCGCTACAACCGCGTCTTCGAGTTCAACTACGCCATCGGCGCCCAGGCCTGCCACATGCTCGTCACCTCCGTCACGGGCCACCTCATGGAGCTCGACTTCGACGACCGCTACCGCCGCTGGTACTCCTGCGACCCCGCCGAGCTCTTCCACGCCCCCGTCCGCAAGGCCGTCCCCCAGGTACCCCTCCCCCGCTCGCGCATTCCGCCGAACAGTTGGGGCGCGCGGCACCGCGGCCTGTGAACGGTGGCATATCGTGTTGCCTTTGACTGGTTCAGGCATTCGGTTGGGGTGCTTCGTGGTATACATGTGCCCGCGTCTGTGGGGTTGGTTGCGTTCAGCACATAGGAAATATATGCCTTTACGGGAATTTCGCCGAGCAATGAATGTGCGGAGTGTTGTGGTGTACTCTACCTTGACTCCCTTAAGGATTTTCTGGGCATGCTGCTACTGAGGGTGCCCTGAGTGATAGTATCAACTGATGCCGATGCTGTTTTTGTTCATGCCACATTGCTACTCTTTGCAAGTAAATTTGTTAAATCCCACATCAGGAGCAATTTTTTCAGAGTTGAATGGATGTGGCTTGGTATCGATCACCTTTTTTCATTTGCTCAACCGCAAACTGTTTATGGTCACACACATGTATGCGATGCACCATAGGGCTGTGGTACTAGGAGGGGAACACTGCAGGCTAAACTTGTGAATTGTTATTGCGGACATATTCGTGTACTTGTACTGTTGTTACTGGAAACCGCGATCAACCCCCTTTGGCAGAAATAGTGCTCATAGGAAACAGGTTATAATGGAATAAAAGTTTACCTACAGCTTCATTTAATTTCTAGCCCTTATAGGCTTTGGAGCAATATTTTCATACATTAAAATGTAAAAAAACTGCAACTCTGAAGCTCATGCAGCAAAATGCGGAAGCCAAGCAAAGTACCGAAAGACCTAAGAAGAAACATGAGTACCAATGGTTTACACCAGTCATGTGGGTGTCCTCTCCTCCAGGCTCCAGCTTGATCTTTATTCTCCCATTCCAGCACCAGACAAATTTATACTGCCTCCTAGTTGCTTGAAACAGTCATAACAATGCTTAAGCTTGCTGGCTGATATTGTTTGACATTGCTTCATGTCCAAAAAGGGAAAGCACGTTATGTCTAATGAAAGCTGGATGCTGAGGACCTGAGAGCATGTATTGTTTGGTGCTCTCCGTTCATCAGCTGCATTATTTGTTTTACTTTTGGTTCACTCTTGCGTTTTTTCGAGACGCAAGGCTATTGCGTTTTCTTCAAAAAACTTTTGGTTTGCTCTTGGTACATCCTTCTCACTTCTGAGTTAATCGAGGAATACACAACCATGGTCAGGCTTCACTGTCAATATTCAGTTATCTATATTCGCTCAACACGTTGTGAACACACTGAGATTACCTTGTATTTTTGTTCAAAGCTATGATGGGTGTGACATGATCATGACGTTAGTATAAGCTAAGTTTTTCTGAACTCGAGATCTATTGATGAATTTTGTTTTTTGAAGTGCAGGATAAACAGGACATAAAGAGAACATTGGAAGAGGAAGCTAGGACCTGTCAATGGCTTGTGTTATGGCTTGATTGTGATAGAGAGGGTGAGAATATCGCATATGAAGTGGTTGACATTTGTGCGGGCGCCAACCGTAATCTAAACATTTGGAGAGCTCGTTTCTCAGCTTTGATTCCCAGGTATTGATTGCTCCAGATTAATGGACCGTTTCCGTTTGTTTTTCTGTTATGGAAAGATGGCATATCCATTTCAGTTCAATTGTCTTACAAATTGAACTGCAGGGAAATACATGAAGCTGTGCAACATCTCGCCAGACCCAACAAGCTATTTGCTGATGCTGTGGATGCAAGACAGGTTACTTCAGTTTTGCATCTGATTGTCAAATTGTCATTGATGCTTAATATTCTTGTGTGCCAACTATCAACTCAAAACAAATACTACTCCCTCCGTTCGGAATTACTTGCGCGGAAATGGATGTATCTAGACGTATTTTAGTTCTAGATACATCCATTTCCGAGACAAGTAATTCCGAACGGAGGGAGTACTACGATGCCAGCAAACAGAGAGCCATGAGAATATTCTGACGCTGTGCCTTTGTACTAATTTTGTACAAATAAACCTAAAAAACACTTAAAGATGCTAGTACAAACTATCCTGCTAATATTCTTCGTTTTTCTCCAAAAGAATAGCATTAGCACTCCTCTTCTCATCAAACGAATAAACATTTGTTTGCGCCTTATTGCTGTCTTCAAAAGCACAGATAATAATAAGAATTTTTGTACAGGAAATTGACCTTCGCATAGGTGCCTCCTTCACTAGGTTTCAAACAATGCTGCTAAAAGATGCATTTGTCCTTGATGTCAGTGGGGAAGAAAGGAATATGGTTCTGAGCTATGGTCCTTGCCAGGTACCTCACTATATAATATTAACTGAACATATTGAATGCATATGCATTATTATTCCCTGTCTAAGATTTTCATTTCATTCCAGTTTCCAACTCTAGGATTTATAGTTGAGCGTTTCTGGGAGATACAAGCTCACGAACCTGAAGAGTTCTGGACAATAAATTGTTCTCACACTTCAGATGAAGGCACCGCGTCGTTTATTTGGATGTAAGATTTGCTTCAGCCGTCCTGAACTTCAATTAGAAAAGTTTTGTGACATATTCTTGTTTGGCAGACGTGGCCATTTGTTTGATTACTCATCCGCTGTTGTGATCTATGAAATGTGTGTCCATGAACCAATGGCAACAGTGAGTCCTCACATCTTCTGTTTCACCACTGGTTACAATATTAACAATGATGGACAACTTTAATGACAGATCAGAGGTATCTATTTTTAGTTGTTTTATTTTATTTCTACAGGTACAGAATGTCAGGAATCAGGAGAAACTAAAATACCCTCCATACCCACTAAGTACCGTGGAGCTTCAGAAACGTGCTTCTAGGTGCTGCAGAATGAGTTCAGAGCACACAATGAAGGTATATTAGAAAAACTAAATCCTTTTGGTGTCTTCGTTTTTCTTAACAGTTTTGCTAGTAAAAAATGCATAGCTCTATTTCCTAATTGATTCGTTTGCTGAACTCTTGTGCTATTCATACCAGGTGGCTGAAGAACTTTACCAAGCTGGATTCATTAGTTATCCCAGGACAGAGACTGATAGTTTCTCTCCAAACACTGATCTGCATGTCAGTTATGAATGCTAGCGTGCCTTGTCCATGTTTTTATTCATTGTCCTGATTCTGCTTACACATTCTTTCTAGATTTATATCTACAGTGTTGCACTTTTAACATATTTTACATGATATTATTTTGTTCCATGAAGGAAACCAAATTCTAAAGAACATGTAATCCTAAAAAAAGGAACATATTATAAAACAATTTTCTCTAGTGAATGTTAGTTTGGAAAAAAAGTAGCCATGGTCTCATAGGCATAGTTCTCCTGTTTTCTTTCCGTTTGACCTGACGTAGATATATGTTACCACCTGATGATCTTCATTGCTGAATAACCGTAAGAAAAATATAAAAGGCATCTCCGCTGTCCAACTCATACTTGCGATGAATAAACATTTATTTACTCTTAAGTTGTTATTAATTTTCATTTGCTCATCCTGGCATGATTGCCCTGACATGGGTTGCTCCCTTTTACTTAGGCAATTGTACGTGAACAAGTGGATCATCCTGATTGGGGAACGTATGCCCAACGTCTTCTGAATCCTGAAGAAAGGCTCTGGAGAAATCCCAGCAATGGTGGTCATGATGACAAGGCACATCCTCCTATTCATCCAACAAAGTTTTCGACTGGTGAAAACAACTGGTCTCCAGATCACAAGGTACATAGCACTACCAAATAGAAGAGAAATATCTATCAGTCTCACATCAGATTATAGTAATTTTTCAAATCTGTTGTTTTTATGCTCCGCAAATCTAATAATGTTTTCCATGTCTGTTTCTGCTGTCCAGAAAGTGTATGAGCTAGTTGTTCGCCATTTCCTTGCTTGTTGCTCCCAACCTGCAGTTGGAGCCGAGACAACTGTGGAAGTTGACATTGCTGGTGAACAGTTCAATGCATCAGGGCGTGTCGTACTTGCTGTGAGCATCCTCAAATGTTTCTATCATCTTCTATTGTTGCTTACGTCTAATAATCTACTACCCATTTTTCAACAAACATGAAACTTGTCATGTCTCCTTATTCTCTGGCATGGAAGAAATGTTATGATATCAGTAATAAAGTAACTTTACCCAATGTACAGAGACAATGTAGCTGTAATACCAGTTTTACCGATATAGCTGAGAAACAAGCATAGAATAATGTATGTTATCTGCAATTACCTAATATTCAGAGGTGATGTCGCTTTAGCTGATTCCCTTATTTACTTAATGTTGACGTGGTGATATGTTTTGGTTGTTTCTAACATATGAGCGTAGAGCTGGGAAAGCTCATAGAAAATAACTTCTTGCAATTTTGTTTATGATATAATATTTTCTGAAAAAGGGACACAAAGGGGAATTATATTTCTCAAAAATGAATCCGATAACCAACATGCAGTTTAACAATAAATGTGTGACAAATAATTGCTTCTCCTTGACGCTGATTGGTACTTAGGTGGCTTATTAGTAAACAGGGCCTTATGCTAGTACAGAGAAATGCTCTGCCCAGCGAACCCATGCAAGAAAAGTTATTTATCTTATTATTACTAGATTTATTAAACTGTCACCAAGGTTTTTTGGTCCAGTAAGAGTCATCCATTCTCTTATACATCTGGGATGTGTAAAAGTTCCTTTTTAATAAAAAACATTTATACTTTCTCCGTAGAAAAATTACTTGGACGTTTATCGTTATGACTCATGGGGTGGTTCATTACTTCCAACATACACCATCGGACAGCAGGTTTGCTACATTCTACCCTACTTCTATTCTACTCCCTCTGTTCCAAAATAAGTGTCGTGGTTTTAGTTCAAATTTGAACTAAAACCACGACACTTACTTTGGAACGGAGGGAGTATTTGTTAAAACATTTCCTGTTAGTTTCTTCGTGCCTCCTATGCAAGTTGAGATAAAAAAGAAGTCCCAGTATGGGAAGATCTTCCAGAGGTCATATTTTGAGTTGAAATCTTGATACTTGTATGCTGTTGTAAATATTGGTGACGCATAGGAAGGTTGCAATATATATTGTAGCATATCAGTCAGTATAATGGGTATGGATTAATTGCCTGATATCTGGCAACTCTAATATGTAGGGATCAATTGCTTATCAATTCCTTCAAAAATGATTATGACCTTGAATATCTTTTTCCTTTTAATTTCAATGCAACAATACTTTTTAACGCCAATACAAAACCTTGCAGTTTGTTCCGACGTCTTTAACACTTGATTCAGGAGTAACTCGACCACCACCTCTTCTTGCTGAAGCTGACCTCCTTAGCTGCATGGATAAAGTACATGAATTCTTCTTGTCTTCTATGTTTACTCTTTATTACTCTAAAATGCTAAGTTGTGCAAATGTCTGACTCCCTTTGGTGCTATTTCCAGGCAGGAATCGGCACCGATGCAACGATGCATGAACACATAAAAAAGCTACTTGACCGTTGTTATGCAACCAAAGATGCAAATTCACGTTTCTCCCCGACAAATCTTGTGCGTTTCATGCCATACGAAAGCTCCACTATACCATTGCATGTAGCATATATGCTGTTTAAATGATTTTTATGGCTATAATTGTGTTTGTTAATAGTGTGTTCACAATATAGCACCTCGTGGACCTTAGCTTGTTTAGCAACCCAGAAGTGTGCTTAAGAAGTCTTTGCCCGCACTTTGTGAAGTGCCTCCTTAGCCACACTACTAAGTGCAACCTTTTCTTGAATGATATATTCAAAACACAGGAGAGAAAATACACATAATTCTCATCTTGAATACTCCCTCCGTTCCATATTAGTTGTCGGCTTGTCGCTGATTTAGTACAACTTTGTACTAAATCAATGACAACTAATATGGAATGAAGGGAGTACTTTGCTGTGGAAACTCCATCGCTTCCGTACGGAAGCCACTCTTATCATCAGTAATCTATGTAATACTTTTGATATCTGAAAGTAAGGTGCTTTTACATTTTGCTTATGTAAAACATGCTTAATTTCTGAGTAAATAGCAGAATCCAATTCATATTAATGCAAATGTGACGCCTTCTGTTAGATTTCCTTCCCAATTAGTACTCATCATGTTTTTTACAGTCAAATTTTTTATTTAGATTTTTTAATTGGGAATGGATAGCATTTCTCCAGTGTGCAGAAAGTAACAGTTCTTCCATTGACATGTTTTCATTGTTTTTTGTGTGTGTAAATGTAGGGGGAGGCGTTGGTAATGGGTTATGATGAAATGGGGTAAGCTAATTCTCATATCTATACCTTTTCAAAAAAAAAGATACACCTCTACCTTTCAACTTATATTGGATGAAATGTACCTAGTTCCTCAAAGAAACTCAAAATTTTAGGTATGAGCTTTGGAAACCTTATTTAAGAGCAATGATGGAAGCTGACATGAAATCAGTTAGTGTCGGTACAAAGAGTAAAGCGCAAGTACTTGAGGGTTGTTTGCAGCAGATGAAGGCTTGTTTTCTGGATGTAAGTTGTAGTTTACTGAGCATTCCATGGTTGTCACCAATTGAATTAGTACAGTCCCACCCAGTTGCTCTAAATTTATGTTTTGTAAGTTGACCACTTGGTGATCATGTAGGCAAGGGCAAACAAAGTGAAGCTCCTTGATGCAATGGGAACATTCTTTGCTAGGTTTGGTGGATCCCTTTGATTTCCTTCTTTTCTTGCTGCACGCTTATAGCTGCACTTTGACTATTTTTCTTTTCTAGGTCAAATAGACCTATCAACGAGACACAAAATACCATTGAAGTTGTAAGGCCCTGTGGTGCATGCAACGACTCTGAAATGTTGCTGAAGCGAAGGCCGGTAAATTGTCTTCCAGTGCTTCTTTTCATTTCTTCAGGGAATTGGGACGTGTCATGCTTGAGCTTTGCTTTTCTTGTCCCAGAATGGTGGTTTTATGGTTGGCTGTCGGGGCTTTCCTCAGTGTAGAAATGTAGTATGGCTGCCCGGGTCCCTTGCAGAAGCTGCTGTGACGCAACAAATTTGTCCTACCTGCGTTCCAGGTGATCATTAGTTCCCCATTTTTTGCTACTGTGCTACCAGTCTGGCTTATGTTTGCATGGCCTGAATATTCTGTTGTTTCTCTCAGTGAAATGATAATCCACCGCATTTACAGGTCCTGTTTATAAGATCCAATTTAAGTTCAACCGAAGGGATATCCCACCAAGTTTCGATGTTGATCACCTAGGTATGTTATCTTAACTTAAACTGCAGTTTTATACCCGTTTTAGTTAACGTGGTATGACTTACCAGTGCTTAAGGTCATATCATGACATATCTATCCTTTACTCTGATAGGTTGCATTGGTGGATGTGACGATGTACTCAAAGAGCTTACAGAGATGAGTAGATTTCAACATCATAACCAGACTACGACGCCAGGTATGGATGTTTGTCCTCATTGTCTGTTTCATACATGGGCCGCCTGTTGTGCTTGTCCGTTTACAGTTCTACTAAATAAAGGTACAGTGTGTGGCAGTGTGGAGCTGAAATGAACACAGTTTTATGCTTACTTTCTTAATAGGAGCTTCCAGTTTTCTCTCATAAAGATAAAATGCTAAGCATGCTTGTTTTCTGTTCTTGCTTCTGTTGTATCCATGTCTTACTTCTCTGGACGCATGACTATAATGGCCACTCATAAAAGCTTATTTTGTGACAAATTATATTACTTCACAGCAAGAAGCCAAAGCCAGACTCAGACTACATCCACGAGTGGTGTAAGGCAGGGGGCTCCAAGGCAGGATTTACCTACTGGTTCTCGTTCAACGGGGCAATTTGCTAACCAGCACACACCTGCTGTGAACCCCCAAGGTTTCTGTTCACCCCCCAAGTGTCTCCATGGTTTGTTTTTCCAAATACATGACAAACATTCATTTCATTGACGCTTATTTTATCATCACATGACTTTGCAGGGAGAGGTCAAAGCCAGACTCCAAGTGCTGTCGGAGTAAGGCAGGGGACTCCAAGGCAGGATTTGCATACTGTTTTTCGTACGGCCAGCCAGTTTGCTAATGAGCAGCAGACACCTGGGGTGAATCCACAAGGCTTTCGTTCGACCCACACGGGCCTTACCCAAAACTCAAGAAATGCATCATCATCAGGTATGTAAAGTGCTACGTACTTCTCTATTCTTATCCAGAGCTGGTGCCTTAATCTTCAGTGGTTTTCAGGTGCAGGTCAAGTACTCTGCACTACATGTGGAGAGGCCTGCATAAATCGAACGGCTAATACAGAGGCGAACAGAGGGAGGAAGTTCTATAAATGTCAAAATCCTGGATGCGGCTTCTTTGTGTATGCTGTCTTAACTCCTTATTGTGCAATATTTTGTCTGTGGCATGCATAAGTACCTGATACAAATTAATAGTCACAAACTCACAATCAAATCACTTGATCTTACTACCTGAAACCGTGGATGCATGTAGCACTACACTGCATATGCAAATGCAACTAGCTCAATTAGGGCAATCACTACTTATGTAGAGTTTCTTTGCATATATGATTGCTGAAGGCTTGCATCAAGTTAAAAGTTGGCGGCCATCAACTTTTGTTAATAGTTATGCTCGCTCGCTTGCTTTGGTAGCGGAAGGCTTGCACCAAGTTTAATAGCCCAGGAGTTCTCTTGCCTGACGCTCTGTACTCTACATACAATGCAGATGGGAAGACGAGCTGGATAACGTGGCGCCCAGGGGCCGTGGGCGCGGCAGCCGCGGTGGCGGCAGGCAAGCATCTGCATCGGCAGGTCGTAGAGGCGGCGGCCGAGGCAGGAGGGGCCGGGGCAACACCGACGCCGACGGCATGACGTTCATCTCAGCGACCGGCGACACCGTGCACGGCTGCTGCTTCACCTGCGGCGACCCTTCCCACTTCGCCAACGCATGCCCGAACAGGGGGCGATAGCACAGATCGGCGGCGTTAGCACGTACATTTATTATCGCTACTAGTGCATCCATCATAGCCATGTTAGTGATGTGACGGTGCTGCTGCTCGTAAGCTGTCAAGCGAAGACGGATGCGTGAGCCCGTGTCAACTCACACACCGAGACCTGCAAACACGCACGTGCCGGGGGGAAGACCATCATAACGCGAGAGGAAAAAGGCACACTTGCTCAAACTTAACGCTTACAAATGTCACAGAGAAACCAACGCTTCTTCCATGGCATGAAGATCGGAATGATGGAGATGCACCCGTGCGCGGTGAGCTGCGGTGCACGTATGGTATGCAATCCATCCAGGTAAGAGCATCTCCACCCGTGCCCCCACGACGCCCCCCAGGAGCCTTTTTTAGCACCGGCGACATAAAAATGCCCCAGCCATACCCCCACGGCCTCACTTTTCGCCGGATTAAGCGAAAAATACAGCCGGCGCGCGCAGGGCAAACCCAGGAAGCCGGGGGGCAGCTGAGGCGCCGGCGCTTAACTTTAGTTGCAAAAGGCCCACTGCCAGCCTCTCTAGTCTCTCTCTCTTGGCCAAGCCCACCACGTGCCTCCCCCGCTGTTGCCCGCCCTCGCCCGTCCGCTCCGTGGCGTGTCTCCCCTGCTGGCCCTTGCCGGTCCGCCGTGCGCCGCCGTCTGCTCGCATGGCTCTCCTCTCCGTCGCCGGAGGGCCGCCCACGCCAAGCCGCCCGACCGCCTCAGTCGCGCCGCCGGCACGACAGGCGCTCCGCCCTCCCTGGCCATGGCTCGCGCGCATGGCGCCTTCTTGCTGCAGCTACTGGACTTGCGCACCACCGAGGTCGCCGCCGAGCTCAGGTACCAGGAGGTGGGCACGGAGGCCATCGACGCGCTCGTAGAGCCGGTCGGGCATCCCCAGCCCCTCGTCGGCGGCCACGAAGGGCATGCCGTCGTACTCCACCACCGCGCCCACCCGCTCGAAGCAGTGCCGCCACACGTTGCCGTTCTTGACGCGACCGCGGCCAGGGCGCGCGCCGGTGCGGGCAGGGCGCGGGGCACTCGGTGCAGCGGCAGCAACCAGGCAGAGCAGCAGAGCTGCAGCGACAACGATAGGGAAGCAGGGGAGGAGTTCGGCAGCGGCGTACTTGGCCTCCGCCGCAGGGCTTCGGCGAGGCAGCCGCGTACTTGGCCTCCGCCGCCAGGAATGGACGCGCTTGAGCTCGTCTTCGATGCCGCCAGGTCCCGCGCCTCTTCTGCATCAGGTGCATGACCCCTCTCAATCTCAGACGAGCTTAGCTCGGCCAGCGGCGCGCCCTGGTCCCCCTCGCAGAGCGCGGCCACCACCTCCACCTCCCGCGCGGCGAGCGACTCGAGCCGCCGCGCCAGCTCCGGGCGCGCTTGAGCTCCTCTTCGACGCCGTCGTATCGTTCTTGCCGTGTCCTGGTTGCCCAGCGAGCCAGGCGTGCAGGTCGTCTTCTGCGTGCGCCCCACTGCGAACGCTCCCTGGCGCAGCGCCGTGAGCGGTCTTCATCTCCGGATCCACGCCGTCAAGGGGCTCGGCCATGGCGTCGAGCGACCACCCGAGCTCGTCGACGGAGTACCCGAGCAGCTCGATGTAGTCGCGCACGGCCATCTCCTCGCGTGCGTGGTTGGACAGGGACGCCAGGCCGGCGACGGCCCCAACGGCGCTCACGGCCTCGCCGAGCGTGTCACGGAGCGCAACGCGGAGGATGGGCATAGCCTCGCTTGGGGAGTTGGGGGTGGAAACTGGTGGAGATTTTTTCATCCCCAGGCCAAAGTTTTCGCCGGCAGCCCCTCAAACGGCGAAAAAATGCCTCCTGAGAGGCTCAACGGCTGGAGATGCTCTAAAGCTCTTTCCGACGGTTCCAACCCTCGTTGCCCCATGAACTCCATCATCCACCCCAAAGTCTCTAGTCAAAAAGGTGAAGCGGAAAAAATGGATCATGTCACCACCTTTTCTCCCTCGCCCTATTACCATCGGTAAGCAACCACTGTTTTCGTCGGGTCGCTTTCGTGATGCGTGACCACAGCATTCACCGGACGCTAATAACCTTTTCGCTGATCAGACCGCTGATGAATGATGGGTGAGGCCGTTAGGTGTGACCGTTTGTTTCCCTCGGTGACTTGTCAATCATGCACTCTGATGTAGCCCATCTCACCTGCAGCTCGACTGCTCGACGACTTTGAATGCGCAGCAGTTCCTCTTAAAAAATGTTAAATTTGGGTTAGTTTCCCCCCTAATCATGTTCAGTTGACTAACCTTTTTTTACTTTACCTAGTGATGATGAGTGAGACCAGAATATATACACGAGAGGGGAGGAGAGGAGGCATTGAAATGTATGCCCAGGCAGGTAGGTTCCACACCAAACGGTGTCGGCAGGCGGCATATCTACAGCTTTGCAGAGATGCTTCAGCAGGAGTACATTACCTTGATCGATCGGAAAGATTCGTAAAGAGATGCTTATTATACGTATGTATGTACGTACCTGGAAAACCTTGGAAGCGATGTTTCCATGATCGGAAAGACTCGTAACGAGGACGACACACAACCGATCCATCCATCCATCAAAGTAACCTAGCCTAGCTCCGCTTGCTAGCTTTTGTGGCCCCATCATTACCCACGTACGCCCACCGGTTAGCATATATGCTGCAGCGGCAGTGCAGTGCAGCTAGCCTGCGTGCATGTGTTGCCACTGTACGTACATTCCTCTGCATGTGTTGCTACTACAAGCTGCTATCATTACGTATTTGTGCTTGCTATAAAGGAAAGGAGGCTTTAAGCTTCTTATTATGCCCTAATCTCTCTCTCTCTCTCTCTCTCTCAGACACGGACGGAATTGTATTAACAAGGGAAGCTTCAAGTTCAAGATTCCGAAAACAGCAATATGCTAAGAGAAAGATGTACTCAGTACTACTCCATGTTATAGAGAATCACTGAAAGTCTGAAAGCATGTCCAGTCCGCAACAAGGAAAAAAACCAGTAGGATGGCAACTGATCGACCGAAGAACTGGGTGTCGGATGGCTAAGAAACAAGCGGTCCAAGCTATCAGAAGAACCATCAACCATGGAGGATCGACCATCGGCACGCGATTGATGATCGCCTGGGCCGATGTCCATCTGTGATCAATATGCGAGGGACAGATGGTTTACCTCAAAGAAAACGCGGTGCCTGCTCCGATCCCCAGCTTGGCCAACAAAACAAGCTGCAGAGATTGCCCGTCGTCTCCGATGGAAGAAGGGTTGAGTTGGGGGGAATGAAGCCTGGTCCGAAACCGCGCGCGCACGCCCGCCGCCGATCGATCCGTCGTGCGAGCCAGGTCTCCAACCAGACAACATTCCCCTCAACTGCCATGCACCGAACCGGAGGTAAGAGAGATATGAGAGAGGGAGTAGGCGATCTAGACAGAGATAGAGAGAGAGAGAGAGATCATATATATGGCCTCATGTGCACGCTTGGTGGCGCCAGAGAGGGAGAGATGTAGCCATGAAGCCACAGCTTGTCTTGTAAAAGCGCGCTCGCGAGGCAAATGGCAGGACGCTAGCCGCTACGCCGCTTTTTCCAACCCTTATGGCAGACGAGCTGCCACATGCATGCTTCTTTGATTCGCCGCTTGTTGCTTTCACACACCACATATCCCATAAACAACAAATGAACCTGATCAATTAAGCCCTACTCATTCTTGGTCATCGATCGACATAAACTAGGTACCGAGTGCATTCTACTTCGTCCGTTCCAAATTAGTTGTCTTAGATTTTTTAAGATACAAAAGTATGTAACACTAAAACGTGTCTAAGTTTAGTGCAACTTTTACCTTATTTAAAAAGGGTTTTTGTAAGCATCAGTCAATTGAGATTTTCTTAAGACTCGGTCGATTCATTTCTAAACTGATTGCGACTTAAAAAAACTAGGTTGATTGAACGTGACACTTTTCTAAACTGATTGAGACTTCAAAAAATCTCACTCGATTGAGACACGGACAGACCCAAACCCTTCCACTGGTAGAAAAAGGGCCATTTGTCCCGGTTCATAAGGCCTATCTGTCCCGGTTGGGGAACCGGGACTAAAGGGTCGTTACTAATGCCCTAGGCCTTTAGTCTCGGTTCTTATACTAACCGGGACAGATAGGCCTCCACGTGGCCGGTGCTGCGAGCCCGGGCAGGAGGCCCTTTAGTCCCGGTTGGTGGCACCATCCGGAACCAATAGGCATCCACGCGTCAGCTGTTCAGGGGCTAGGGTTTTTGTTTTTTTTCTGAAAGGGGGGGTGGATTTGAGGGTTTTGTATGGTTAATTAAGGTGTTTCATATATTGTGTTAGGTAGCTAATTAATTAATAAAGAGAAGTGTCCTCTCTTATCTTCGTGCTTATTCGACGCTACGTATTATACGTACGGAGAGGCCCTCGACACGCTAGCTACTAAGAAAATGAAGGAAACCATTAAGTACAGAAGTTCGTCATGCATACCGAGAGAAGTGATCAACCTCTCCTTCTCCGAGAGATTGGTCGAACAACAAGTTTTCGTATTATCTATCTGACGCTACTGGCTACATACATATACAATATGTAAGATCTCTTACAATCCCCTAGCATTTGAAATCAAGTTCCACATGGTATTCTCCGGCTTTATTGATGACGTGGTCAAGAAAGAATCCCGCCAATTCCTCTTGAATTGCTTTCATGCGATCTTGTGGTAGGAGTTCATTCCGCATCTGCCACGTCTAATTTGAAGAAGGGGGTTAATACATATATATGAATGAAACTCAACAGAAATGATGGTGTAATAAAATGAAATTGTGAATATTATTGCTTACGCACTTCATATTGTCTTTTAGAGTAGCCCCGCTTATCTTTGCAAGTCGCGTTGTAGATGAACTCGCACACGTAGTATCCCCAGTAATCATTCCCTTGTTCTTGCCACAAGCACTTTACGAGAAATAGGGGTCAATCAAACTGATAATGAAGCATTATAAATGGCATTGATGAAAGTAGCTAGAATCAACGGGAGATGCACACAACTAGCTAGCTAGTAGTACTTACTTTCGGGTATGTATATCACAGCTCCTTCGGCAGTCCCGGAGCTTCCGCGGTGAACTTTTTCCAAACCCTGCAAGACAAAGAAAACAATTATTACTTGAGGTATCAGGAAATGAACAAAAAGTTGCCAATATGGTGCGATAATGATCGATTGAACTTACTTGTTGAGAATTTTAGTCATGTCCGCATAGGTCTCGGGATCTTTTTGTCTCGAGTCTAAGACGGTTACTAGTCCCTGCTCAAGCTTAATCTTCAGGAGAATATAGTGGAAGCTGCGCACGCATGCATAACTCATTAATTACATTACTATAACCTCGCTCGAGTAATAAGGGAAACCGAATATGCACACGACAGTAACACTCACTTGAAGTTGTAAGGAAAGAGTATTAAATCTTTGTTTTGATTTATTATCAATGATTTGAGCAAGTTGGCCTCGGCTTCTCTGGCGCTCTTTTTAACCTGAAATTCGTCTATGAGATTTGTGTTAATGAACCCAATATCATACATTTCTGCTTTTCTGCACTCGACGATCTTCAATCTGCATAATATAGTGAGGATAATTATAAATACATGCAATGAAAGAGCTGAGCTATATATAGAGACTTAATGACAGAAGTAGTACTTACAGACAGTAGCAAGTGACCGTTAATTTATCGAGGGCCTTTTGATTGAAGAACTGGAAGAACTCCTCAAATGGAACATACAACAGATCAATTACAACAAGGTCGTGCTCCTCTTTAACTCTCAGATACAAAGTATTCGTCCCCCCAGACTCTCTGCAGGTTTTCATGTACCAATCATGGAATCTTTGCATCATCGTTGTTAGAGATTTTTCATCTTTGACGAGAGGCTTCCCGTACTCGTATCTGTGTTCATCCACCTCCAAGAAATCATAATGTACATCGTCGGGCAGGTAATCTCCAAGATTGTTATAACCGGGCACCATCCCCGGATCATTAGCGACGATGTCGCTAGACACATTGAGCGGGTGGCACGATTGGTTCGCTTGTTCGCCGAGCTGGGCAATTTTTTCCCAGCCGCTCGTCGTTCTTTTAACCTTTGATCACTTCTAGTACTTCTCGACCGCTCCGCTTCGAGATATACCTTTTCAGTAATGCGCTCATAGTTGGTTTTCGGCGGAGACTTTGGTGGTTTCCTCAGGGCATCGATAGTGCGCTTTGCTTTCACCGGATCTACCTTCTCCTCCGGAGGTGGATGTCTCTTTACTTTCACCCCTTCAAAGAAGTCCTTCACTTCTTTTTCCATGATCTGCTTGTTTTCTTCCACGGACCTCTCGTACGGTAACTTCTTTAGAGGCTTGAGAGGTGGATCGTATTTGTATTGC
The DNA here is from genome assembly GCF_018294505.1 of Triticum aestivum. Taxonomy (NCBI): domain Eukaryota; kingdom Viridiplantae; phylum Streptophyta; class Magnoliopsida; order Poales; family Poaceae; genus Triticum; species Triticum aestivum. The sequence goes on along the minus strand of NC_057805.1, from coordinate 450,389,671 downwards.
CTCCCGCCTCTGGCTGTACTGCTAGAAGCCGGAGCAGACGGAGCGGCTGCGGCTGTCTTCTTTCGTGCTTGCTTACGAGGCGGAGGAGAAGGACTACGACGCGCCGGAGCAGACGGGGCGGCGGCGGGTCTCTTCCGCCCTTGCTGGCGAGGCGGAGAAGGAGGAGGCTGGTGGCTGCTCGGGCGCGCCGACGCAGGCGGAGAAGGAGGCGGAGTGCCGCAATGCGCCGGAAAGGAGGCTGAGTGCCCTGATCACTCGCCGAAGGAGGAGGCGGAGTGCCCTGACTCGCCGGAGGAGGAGGAGGAGGAGGAGGAGGAGGAGGAGGAGGCGGAGGCATCCAGTTCGGAAGGTTGATGAGCTCCTTCCGCCATATGCATGGAGTCTTCAGACAAGAACCCAGCCGAGTCTCCCCGTCACCCATGGGGTGGTCAAGCTGGAGGTCCTCAAATCCTTCTGTGATTTCATCCACCATCACCCTAGCATATCCTTCTGGAATCGGCCGGCAGTGAAAAGTTGCGCCAGGTTCAGGAGGTGCAACAGAGCCAACAGCCGCCTTGACTTTCAATTCCATCCACTGCGTCATAAGGTGGCAATGCTGAGACTCCGTGATAGCATCCACGGGGTAGCTAGCACCAGGAGCCGTGAAGACAGGCTCCTGAAGCAGCTCCGTGGAAGCCACGCTGCTTCTCCGCTGAGATGGCGGGGTAGCTTCGGGTGTAGCTTCGGCAGGTCGCGTGCTACGTACTGCGTCTTGTTCCTCTAGCGCTTGTACCCTTGCATGCAGCGCCTGTAGTTGGGTCAACTCCTTTTTCTTCTTCCTCTCCCGGCGTTTGTAACCGCCTGTGTCGGGAAATCCAGCCTTCCACGAAAGGGAGCCTGGCGTGCCTCGTTTCCGTCCGGGGTGCTCAGGATTCCCGAGGGCCTCTATGAGCTCGTCGTTCTCTCTGTCCGGAATGAACGTCCCTTGCTGTGCTTTTTCGATATACTCCTGAAGCTTCTCGATGGGTGTGTTCAGCTGCTCGTTGGTCCAAACGCACTTCCCTGTTACAGGGTCCAATTTTCCCCCAACCCCGAAGAACCAAGTCCTGCAACGGTCTTGTAGGGTAACGCAGCAGAAAACAAAAATTTTCCGACCTACGCACCAGCCCAGGACCACTATGGAGACTGCATACATGGTTTGATCTTTTTCGTTACCGACTCGTAGCGCAGCGGGAAGTAGAGTCGATGACGATCGGCGGTGCAGATCCCCGCAGCTAGGATTTACAACCTCCCAACCGCGAGGATGTATACCCTCATCTGCTCCTCAGACAGCCCTCCGGGAGGCAGTCGAACAGCCCCCCGGACGGTGTCGCGGACAGCCCTTCGGGAGGACCTTCGAAACTCGGACGGTCACATGGACAGCCCTTCGGGAGGCACTCACGAACTAAGACCGAAACTACGATCTCTCTACAGAGTTGCACACATACGGTGTCATCTATCCGGCAGGGCTTCGCCGTCCAGAACTAGTTCCTGCCGGAACCCAGACAGCCTTACGGCTCTACGAAACTCTTTTCGTGGGAGGGAGAAAAGAAGCCAGATAATGCATGGCATGTGTATGAGAGCAAGGGATGAGTGTGGAGGGCTGCCCCTCCACCTCTATTTATAGGAAATCCCAAGGGGGTAGGGTAGTTTCACAAAAAACCCAAAATGCACATGAATGAAGTCCTTCCACAAGGACATAGGAGTGAAACCAAGGAACAAGAGGGTCCCCAAGGGGGGATACCCCATGTGGCCGGCCACACCCCCATGAGGGGCCCAAAAAATGGCTCCTATCCATCCATGTCATCCCCAAGATCTTTTGGAGCAAAGCCCCAAAAGGTGGCTTTCCATAAAGTAACCATAAAGCTGATTTTCACTATTCACGATGACATTTTTCAGCGTCTGATCGAACTGAAAATATTTATGTGGGCTAAGAACATTTCCAGTACCCACTAAAATGATTTTCAACGCGTTCCAAAACAATTCCGGTTTTAGTGATTTCATCTGCGAAACGCATCTGAAGTGGCTCCGGTAGCTCCGGAACATTTCCGGTTTTTATCTCAGAAAATTCCAAAAAGCTTCCAGAATGATTCTGGCATCCTCCAAGAATTATCAGGCATGTGCCGAAACCAATTTGACTTAATGGTGTATCCCGAAACAACTTTTCGGTATCATCAAAACTTATCCGATGACCTCTCTCTGCGGTACGATTCCGCTGTCCGAAACTTTTCGGTGTCCGAAACTTTTTCGGTGATTTTCTCTCAGACTCCCTGTCTAGTATTCAGCAGATAGATGACCCTTAAGCGTGTGACCCTATAGGTTCGGTGAAGTATAGACATGACCCGGAACCCCTTCCGATCAATGATCAACATCGGAGCCGTGGACACCCATATTGACCCCTATACCCACACGAATAAATATTCGAGTGAACCTCCAGTTGCCGTGTGCTATTCCTGTTGCTTCGCGATATGTTACAAATACCCGAGGTGAGACATGTTGGCATTCCCGTGGATCAGCAACTTGTCCACTATGCTAGTTACCTCGTTACCGGTATTGTTCTCTTTTCTCGTTATCGTGTTCCGGCATCCCCGTGATCAAATCACAAAGTGTCTGGCCAGACGATGATGGATACCGTAACACCGAGAGGGCCCAGAGATATCTCTCCATCGTCGGAGGAGCAAATCCCAATCTTGAGCTATCAAGTTACTTGACACACTTTTCCATGAACCCGTAAGCCGCCGTAATAGCCACCCATTTACGGATGACGTTTAACAAACCCCAAAGTTCATGAAGCAAGCATGAAGAAACTCGATACTCTCATGGTCTAAGGAATCATGCAAACGTTAACCATCTCTGTGTTATGTACCAATAAACTTGTGACGAATGAATCTCATAGCATAACATCAATCCGGGTCGATTCAACACAAATGTTCTCTTAACATTGTGCCCTCAAAGTTGCTGGCATAGACATGCCCATGACCAGGAAAACAGAATCATCATGCAACACTTGAGCTAGTCTTAGAGGCTAGACTAGGAATACTTCTTACCATTTATTATTCCACACGTGCATATGAGTCTTCCTCCGAGCCTCGTGGATATTGCAGACTCGAGAATCATTGCAGTTATAGCATGGAACATAAACATAATTATGAACTCGGAGATAAATAATATCATTTATTATTGCCTCTAGGGCATATCTCCTACAGGTCTGGCCAGCGTCGCGTCTCTGGTTCGATCCCTTTATCAATGAGGTCATTCTTGAAGGGTAACGCAGCAAAAAACAAAAAAATTCCGACCTACGCACCAGCCCAGGACCACTATGGAGACTGCATACATGGTTTGATCTTTTTCGTTACCGACTCGTAGCGCAGCGGGAAGTAGAGTCGATGACGATCGGCGGTGCAGATCCCCGCAGCTAGGATTTACAACCTCCCAACTGCGAGGATGTATACCCTCATCTATGTTGGGAATCGTAGCATAATTTAAAATTTTCCTATGCTCACCAAGATGCATCTATGGAGTGTACTAGCAACGAGGGGAAGGGAGTGCATCTACATACCCTTGTAGATCGCGAGCGGAAGCGTTCCAATGAACGTGGATGACGGAGTCGTACTCGCCGTGATCCAAATCACCGATGACCGAGTGCCGAACGGACGGCACCTCCGCGTTCAACACACGTACGGTGCAGCGACGTCTCCTCCTTCTTGATCCAGCAAGGGGGAAGGAGAGGTTGATGGAGATCCAGCAGCACGACGGCGTGGTGGTGGATGTAGCGGGTCTCCGGCAGGGCTTCGCCGAGCTTCTGCGAGAGAGAGAGAGAGAGAGGTGTTGCAGGGGAGGAGGGAGGCGCCCAAGGCTGTGTGTTGCTGCCCTCCCTCCCCCCCTTTATATAGGCCCCCTGGGGGGGCCGGCCCTGGGAGATGGGATCTCCAAGGGGGGGCGGCGGCCAAAGGGGGGAAGGGGTTGCCTTGCCCCCCAAGGCAAGGGGGAAGTCCCCCCACCCTAGGGTTCCCAACCCTAGGCGCATGGGGGTAGGCCCAAGGGGGGGCGCCCAGCCCACTAGGGGCTGGTTCCCTTCCACTTTCAGCCCATGGGGCCCTCCAAGATAGGTGGCCCCACCCGGTGGACCCCCGGGACCCTTCCGGTGGTCCCGGTACAATACCGGTAACCCCCGAAACTTTCCCGGTGGCCGAAACTTGACTTCCTATATATAATTCTTCACCTCCGGACCATTCCGGAACCTCTCGTGACGTCCGGGATCTCATCCGGGACTCCGAACAACTTTCGGGTTTCCGCATACACATATCTCTACAACCCTAGCGTCACCGAACCTTAAGTGTGTAGACCCTACGGGTTCGGGAGACATGCAGACATGACCGAGACGCCTCTCCGGTCAATAACCAACAGCGGGATCTGGATACCCATGTTGGCTCCCACATGTTCCACGATGATCTCATCGGATGAACCACGGTGTCGAGGATTCAATCAATCCCGTATACAATTCCCTTTGTCAATCGGTATGTTACTTGCCCGAGATTCGATCGTCGGTATCCCAATACCTTGTTCAATCTCGTTACCGGCAAGTCTCTTTACTCGTACCGCAATGCATGATCCCGTGACTAACGCCTTAGTCACATTGAGCTCATTATGATGATGCATTACCGAGTGGGCCCAGAGATACCTCTCCGTCACACGGAGTGACAAATCCCAGTCTCGATCCGTGCCAACCCAACAGACACTTTCGGAGATACCCGTAGTGAACCTTTATAGTCACCCAGTTACGTTGTGACGTTTGGCACACCCAAAGCACTCCTACGGTATCCGGGAGTTGCACGATCTCATGGTCTAAGGAAAAGATACTTGACATTGGAAAAGCTCTAGCAAACGAAACTACACGATCTTTTATGCTATGCTTAGGATTGGGTCTTGTCCATCACATCATTCTCCTAATGATGTGATCCCGTTATCAATGATATCCAATGTCCATAGTCAGGAAACCATGACTATCTGTTGATCAACGAGCTAGTCAACTAGGGGCTTACTAGGGACACGTTGTGGTCTATGCATTCACACATGTATTACGATTTCCGGACAATACAATTATAGCATGAATAATAGACTATTATCATGAACAAAGAAATATAATAATAACCATTTATTATTGCCTCTAGGGCATATTTCCAACAGTCTCCCACTTGCACTAGAGTCAATAATCTAGTTACATTGTGATGAATCGAACACCCATTGCGTCCTGGTGTTGATCATGTTTTGCCCTAGGGAGAGGTTTAGTCAACGGATCTGCTACATTCAGGTCCGTATGTACTTTACAAATATCTATGTCTCCATTTTGAACACTTTCACGAATGGAGTTGAAGCGACGCTTGATATGCCTGGTCTTCCTGTGAAACCTGGGCTCCTTCGCAAGGGCAATAGCTCCAGTGTTGTCACAGAAGAGAGTCATCGGGCCCGACGCATTGGGAATCACCCCTAGGTCGGTAATGAACTCCTTCATCCAGACTGCTTCCTGCGCTGCCTCCGAGGCTGCCATGTACTCCGCTTCACATGTAGATCCCGCCACGACGCTTTGCTTGCAACTGCACCAGCTTACTGCTCCTCCATTCAAAATATACACGTATCCGGTTTGTGACTTCGAGTCATCCAGATCTGTGTCGAAGCTAGCGTCGACGTAACCCTTTACGACGAGCTCTTCGTCACCTCCATAAACGAGAAACATATCCTTAGTCCTCTTCAGGTACTTCAGGATATTCTTGACCGCTGTCCAGTGTTCCATGCCGGGATTACTTTGGTACCTTCCTACCAAACTTACGGCAAGGTTTACATCAGGTCTGGTACACAGCATGGCATACATAATAGACCCTATGGCCGAGGCATAGGGGATGACACTCATCTTTTCTCTATCTTCTGCCGTGGTCGGGCATTGAGCCGTGCTCAATTGCACACCTTGCAATACAGGCAAGAACCCCTTCTTGGACTGATCCATACTGAACTTCTTCAATATCTTGTCAAGGTACGTACTCTGTGAAAGACCAATGAGGCGTCTTGATCTATCTCTATAGATCTTGATGCCTAATATATAAGCAGCTTCTCCAAGGTCCTTCATTGAAAAACACTTATTCAAATAGGCCTTTATACTTTCCAAGAATTCTATATCATTTCCCATCAATAGTATGTCATCCACATATAATATGAGAAATGCTACAGAGCTCCCACTCACTTTCTTGTAAACACAGGCTTCTCCATAAGTCTGTGTAAACCCAAACGCTTTGATCATCTCATCAAAGCGAATGTTCCAACTCCGAGATGCTTGCACCAGCCCATAGATTGAGCGCTGGAGCTTGCATACTTTGTTAGCATTCTTAGGATCGACAAAACCTTCCGGCTGCATCATATACAACTCTTCCTTAAGGAAGCCATTAAGGAATGCCGTTTTGACGTCCATCTGCCATATCTCATAATCATAGTATGCGGCAATTGCTAACATGATTCGGACGGACTTCAGCTTCGCTACGGGTGAGAAAGTCTCATCGTAGTCAACCCCTTGAACTTGTCGATAACCCTTAGCGACAAGTCGAGCTTTGTAGATGGTCACATTACCATCTGCGTCCGTCTTCTTCTTAAAGATCCATTTGTTTTCTATGGCTCGCCGCTCATCGGGCAAGTCAGTCAAAGTCCATACTTTGTTTTCATACATGGATTCTATCTCGGATTTCATGGCTTCTAGCCATTTGTCGGAATCCGGGCCCGCCATCGCTTCTTCATAGTTCGAAGGTTCACCGTTGTCTAACAACATGATTTCCAGGACAGGGTTGCCGTACCACTCTGGTGCGGAACGTGTCCTTGTGGACCTACGAAGTTCAGTAACTTGATCCGAAGCTTCATGATCATCATCATTAACTTCCTCCCCAGTCGGTGTAGGCACCACAGGAACATTTTCCCGCGCTGCGCTACTTTCCGGTTCGGAAGGGGTGACTATCACCTCATCAAGTTCCACTTTCCTCCCACTCAATTCTTTCGAGAGAAACTCCTTCTCCAGAAAGGACCCGTTCTTGGCAACGAAGATCTTGCCTTCGGATCTGAGGTAGAAGGTATACCCAATAGTTTCCTTAGGGTATCCTATGAAGACGCATTTTTCCGACTTGGGTTCGAGCTTTTCAGGTTGAAGTTTCTTGACATAAGCATCGCATCCCCAAACTTTTAGAAACGACAGCTTAGGTTTCTTCCCAAACCATAATTCATACGGTGTCGTCTCAACGGATTTAGACGGAGCCCTATTTAAAGTGAATGCGGCAGTCTCTAAAGCATAGCCCCAAAATGAGAGCGGTAAATCGGTAAGAGACATCATAGATCGCACCATATCCAATAGAGTGCGATTACGACGTTCGGACACACCATTTCTCTGAGGTGTTCCAGGCGGCGTGAGTTGTGAAACTATTCCACATTTCCTTAAGTGTGTACCAAATTCGTGACTTAAATATTCTCCACCACGATCTGATCGTAAGAATTTTATTTTCCTGTCACGTTGATTCTCAACTTCACTCTGAAATTCCTTGAACTTTTCAAAGGTTTCAGACTTGTGTTTCATTAGGTAGACATACCCATATCTACTTAAGTCATCAGTGAGAGTGAGAACATAACGATATCCTCCGCGAGCCTCAACACTCATTGGACCGCACACATCGGTATGTATGATTTCCAATAAGTTGGTTGCTCGCTCCATTGTTCCGGAGAACGGAGTCTTGGTCATCTTACCCATGAGGCATGGTTCGCACGTGTCAAATGATTCGTAATCAAGAGACTCCAAAAGTCCATCTGCATGGAGCTTCTTCATGCGCTTGACACCAATGTGACCAAGGCGGCAGTGCCACAAGTATGTGGGACTATCGTTATCAACTTTACATCTTTTGGTATTCACACTATGAACATGTGTAACATCACGTTCGAGATTCATCAAAAATAAACCATTGACCAGCGGGGCATGACCATAAAACATATCTCTCAAATAAATAGAACAACCATTATTCTCGGATTTAAATGAGTAGCCATCTCGAATTAAACGAGATCCAGATACAATGTTCATGCTCAAAGCTGGCACTAAATAACAATTATTGAGGTTTAAAACTAATCCCGTAGGTAGATGCAGAGGTAGCGTGCCGACGGCGATCACATCGACCTTGGAACCATTCCCGACGCGCATCGTCACCTCGTCCTTCGCCAGTCTCCGTTTATTCCGTAGTTCCTGTTTTGAGTTACAAATATGAGCAACCGCACCGGTATCAAATACCCAGGAGCTACTACGAGTACTGGTAAGGTACACATCAATTACATGTATATCACATATACCTTTGGTGTTGCCGGCCTTCTTCTTGTCCGCTAAGTATTTGGGGCAGTTCCGCTTCCAGTGACCACTTCCCTTGCAATAAAAGCACTCAGTCTCGGGCTTGGGTCCATTCTTGGCTTCTTCCCGGTAACTGGTTTACCGGGCGCGGCAACTCCCTTGCCGTCCTTCTTGAAGTTCTTCTTACCCTTGCCCTTCTTGAACTTAGTGGTTTTATTCACCATCAACACTTGATGTTCTTTTCTGATCTCCCCTCCGCTGATTTCAGCATTGAATATACCTCAGGAATGGTCTTTTCCATCCCCTGCATATTGTAGTTCATCACAAAGCTCTTGTAGCTTGGTGGAAGCGACTGGAGGATTCTGTCAATGACCGCGTCATCCGGGAGATTAACTCCCAGCTGAGTCAAGCGGTTGTGCAACCCAGACATTCTGAGTATGTGCTCACTAACAGAACTGTTCTCCTCCATTTTACAGCTGAAGAACTTGTCGGAGACATCATATCTCTCGACCCGGGCATGAGCTTGGAAAACCAATTTCAGCTCCTCGAACATCTCATATGCTCCATGTTTCTCAAAACGCTTTTGGAGACCCGGTTCTAAGCTGTAAAGCATGCCGCACTGAACGAGGGAGTAATCATCAGCACGCTGCTGCCAAGCGTTCATAACGTCTTGGTTCTCTGGGATTGGTGCATCACCTAGCGGTGCTTCTAAGACATAATCTTTCTTGGCTACTATGAGGATGATCCTCAGGTTCCGGACCCAGTCCGTATAGTTGCTGCCATCATCTTTCAGCTTGGTTTTCTCTAGGAACGCGTTGAAATTGAGGACAACGTTGGCCATTTGATCTACAATACATAGTGTAAAGATTTTAGACTAAGTTCATGATAATTAAGTTCATCTAATCAAATTATTTAATGAACTCCCACTCAGATAGACATCCCTCTAGTCATCTAAGTGAAACATGATCCGAGTTTAACTAGGCCGTGTCCGATCATCACGTGAGACGGACTAGTCAAGATCGGTGAACATCTCCATGTTGATCGTATCTTCTATACGACTCATGCTCGACCTTTCGGTCCTCCGTGTTCCGAGGCCATGTCTGTACATGCTAGGCTCGTCAAGTCAACCTAAGTGTATTGCGTGTGTTCCGAGGCCATGTCTGTACATGCTAGGCTCGTCAACACCCGTTGTATTCGAACGTTAGAATCTATCACACCCGATCATCACGTGGTGCTTCGAAACAACGAACCTTCGCAACGGTGCACAGTTAGGGTGAACACTTTCTTGAAATTATTATAAGGGATCATCTTACTTACTACCGTCGTTCTAAGCAAATAAGATGCAAAAACATGATAAACATCACATGCAATCAAATAGTGACATGATATGGCCAATATCATCATGCTCCTTTGATCTCCATCTTCGGGGCACCATGATCATCTTCGTCACCGGCATGACACCATGATCTCCATCATCATGATCTCCATCATTGTGTCTTCATGAAGTCGTCACGCCAACGATTACTTCTACTTCTATGGCTAACGCGTTTAGCAACAAAGTAAAGTAATTTACATGGCGTTATTCAATGACACGCAGGTCATGCAAAATAATAAAGACAACTCCTATGGCTCCTGCCGGTTGTCATACTCATCGACATGCAAGTCGTGATTCCTATTACAAGAATATGATCAATCTCATACATCACATATATCATTCATCACATCTTCTGGCCATATCATATCACATAATCACTTGCTGCAAAAACAAGTTAGATGTCCTCTAATTGTTGTTGCAAGTTTTTACGTGGTTTGTAGGTTTCTAGAAAGAACGTTTCTTACCTACGTATGACCACAACGTGATTTGCCAATTTCTATTTACCCTTCATAAGGACCCTTTTCATCGAATCCGTTCCGACTAAAGTAGGAGAGACAGACACCCGCTAGCCACCTTATGCAACTAGTGCATGTCAGTCGGTGGAACCTGTCTCACGTAAGCGTACGTGTAAGGTCGGTCCGGGCCGCTTCATCCTACAATGCCGCCGAAACAAGAAAAGACTAGTAGCGGCAAGAAGAATTGGCAAACTCAACGCCCACAACTTCTTTGTGTTCTACTCGTGCATAGTAACTACGCATAGGCCTGGCTCATGATGCCACTGTTGGGAATCGTAGCATAATTTAAAATTTTCCTACGCTCACCAAGATGCATCTATGGAGTGTACTAGCAACGAGGGGAAGGGAGTGCATCTACATACCCTTGTAGATCGCGAGCGGAAGCGTTCCAATGGTACTCGCCGTGATCCAAATCACCGATGACCGAGTGCCGAACGGACGGCACCTCCGCGTTCAACACACGTACAGTGCAGCGAAGTCTCCTCCTTCTTGATCCAGCAAGGGGGAAGGAGAGGTTGATGGAGATCCAGCAGCACGACGGCGTGGTGGTGGATGTAGCGGGTCTCCGGCAGGGCTTCGCCGAGCTTCTGCGAGAGAGAGAGAGAGAGAGGTGTTGCAGGGGAGGAGGGAGGCGCCCAAGGCTGTGTGTTGCTGCCCTCCCTCCCCCCTTTATATAGGCCCCCTGGGGGGGCGCCGGCCCTGGGAGATGGGATCTCCAAGGGGGGCGGCGGCCAAAGGGGGGAAGGGGTTGCCTTGCCCCCCAAGGCAAGGGGGAAGTCCCCCCACCCTAGGGTTCCCAACCCTAGGAGCATGGGGGGAGGCCCAAGGGGGGGGCGCCCAGCCCACTAGGGGCTGGTTCCCTTCCACTTTCAGCCCATGGGGCCCTCCGGGATAGGTGGCCCCACCCGGTGGACCCCCAGGACCCTTCCGGTGGTCCCGGTACAATACCGGTAACCCCCGAAACTTTCCCGGTGGCCGAAACTTGACTTCCTATATATAATTCTTCACCTCCGGACCATTCCGGAACCTCTCGTGACGTCCGGGATCTCATCCGGGACTCCGAACAACTTTCGGGTTTCAGCATACACATATCTCTACAACCCTAGCGTCACCGAACCTTAAGTGTGTAGACCCTACGGGTTCGGGAGACATGCAGACATGACCGAGACGCCTCTCCGGTCAATAACCAACAGCGGGATCTGGATACCCATGTTGGCTCCCACATGTTCCACGATGATCTCATCGGATGAACCACGGTGTCGAGGATTCAATCAATCCCGTATACAATTCCCTTTGTCAATCGGTATGTTACTTGCCCGGGATTCGATCGTCGGTATCCCAATACCTTGTTCAATCTCGTTACCGGCAAGTCTCTTTACTCGTACCGCAATGCATGATCCCGTGACTAACGCCTTAGTCACATTGAGCTCATTATGATGATGCATTACCGAGTGGGCCCAGAGATACCTCTCCGTCACACGGAGTGACAAATCCCAGTCTCGATCCGTGCCAACCCAACAGACACTTTCGGAGATACCCGTAGTGAACCTTTATAGTCACCCAGTTACGTTGTGACGTTTGGCACACCCAAAGCACTCCTACGGTATCCGGGAGTTGCACGATCTCATGGTCTAAGGAAAAGATACTTGACATTGGAAAAGCTCTAGCAAACGAAACTACACGATCTTTTATGCTATGCTTAGGATTGGGTCTTGTCCATCACATCATTCTCCTAATGATGTGATCCCGTTATCAATGACATCCAATGTCCATAGTCAGGAAACCATGACTATCTGTTGATCAATGAGCTAGTCAACTAGAGGCTTACTAGGGACACGTTGTGGTCTATGCATGCACACATGTATTACGATTTCCGGACAATACAATTATAGCATGAATAATAGACTATTATCATGAACAAAGAAATATAATAATAACCATTTATTATTGCCTCTAGGGCATATTTCCAACAATCTGCTCCTCAGAAAACCCTCCGGGAGGCGGTCGAACAGCCCCCCGGACGGTGTCGCGGACAGCCCTTCGGGAGGACCTTCGAAACTCGAACGGTCACTCGGACAGCCCTTCGGGAGGACCTTAACTCGGACGGTCACACGGATAGCCCTTCGGGAGGCACTCACGAACTAAGACCGAAACTACAATCTCTCTACAGAGTTGCACACATACGGTGTCATCTATCCGGCAGGGCTTCGCCGTCCAGAACTAGTTCCTGCCGGAACCCAGATAGCCTTACGGTTGTACGAAAGTCTTTTCGTGGGAGGGAGAGAAGAAGCCAGATAATGCATGGCATGTGTATGAGAGCAAAGGATAAGTGTGGAGGGCTGCCCCTCCACCTCTATTTATAGGAAATCCCAAGGGGGTAGGGTAGTTTCACAAAAACCCCAAAATGCACATGAATGAAGTCCTTCCACAAGGACCTAGGAGTGAAACCAATGAACAAGAGGGTCCCCAAGGGGGGATACCCCACGTGGCCGGCCACACCCCCATGAGGAGCCCAAAAAATGTCTCCTATCCATCCATGTCATCCCCAAGATCTTTTGGAGCAAAGCCCCAAAAGGTGGCTTTCCATAAAGTAACCATAAAGCTGATTTTCACTATTCACGACGACATTTTTCAGCGTCTGATCGAACTGAAAATATTTATGTGGGCTAAGAATATTTACAGTACCCACTAAAATGATTTTCAACGCGTTCCGAAACAATTCCGGTTTTAGTGATTTTCATCTGCGAAACGCATCTGAAGTGGCTCCGGCAGCTCCGGAACATTTCCGGTTTTTATCTCAGAAAATTCCAAAAAGCTTCCAGAATGATTCTGGCATCCTCCAAGAATTATCAGGCATGTGCCGAAACCAATTTGACTTAATGGTGTACCCCGAAACAACTTTTCGGTATCATCGAAACTTATCCGATGACCTCTCTCTGCGGTACGATTCCGCTGTCCGAAACTTTTCGGTGTCCGAACTTTTTCGGTGATTTTCTCTCAGACTCCCTGTCTAGTATTCAGCAGATAGATGACCCTTAAGCGTGTGACCCTATAGGTTCGGTGAAGTATAGACATGACCCGGAACCCCTTCCGATCAATGATCAACATCGGAGCCGTGGACACCCATATTGACCCCTATACCCACACGAATAAATATTCGAGTGAACCTCCAGTTGCCGTGTGCTATTCCTGTTGCTTCGCGATATGTTACAAATACCCGAGGTGAGACATGTTGGCATTCCCGTGGATCAACAACTTGTCCACTATGCTAGTTACCTCGTTACCGGTATTGTTCTCTTTTCTCGTTTCGTGTTCCGGCATCCCCGTGATCAAATCACAAAGTGTCTGGCCAGACGATGATGGATACCGTAACACCGAGAGGGCCCAGAGTATATCTCTCCATCGTCGGAGGAGCAAATCCCAATCTTGAGCTATCAAGTCACTTGACACACTTTCCCATGAACCCGTAAGCCGCCGTAATAGCCATCCAGTTACGGATGACGTTTAACAAACCCCAAAGTTCATGAAGCAAGCATGAAGAAACTCGATACTCTCATGGTCTAAGGAATTATGCAAACATTAACTATCTCTTTGTTATAAACCATTAACTTGTGACGAATGTATCTCATAGCATAACATCAATTCGGGTCGATTCAACACAAATGTCCTTCCTGACATTGTGCCCTCAAAATTGCTTGGCATATACATGCCCATGATTGGGAAAACATAATCATCATGCAACACTTGAGCTAGTCTTAGAGGCACGACTAGGAATACATTTTACCGTTTATTATTCCACACGTGCATATGGGTTCTCCCCAGAGCCTTTATGGATATACGGGCTCGGGAACCACAACAGTTATAGCATGGAACATAAACATAATTATGAACAGGGAGATAATCAATAACATTTATTATTGCCTCTAGGGCATATCTCCTACAGACTCCCACTTGCACTAGAGACAATAATCTAGCTTATGCTAATGCACTTCACACCTGTGGCACACTGGTGTAAATATGCTTCGCTTGTGGTATAGCCTGATGTCCAACGGATCTGACGACTTCAGTTCCGTGTGTATCTTTGCATGTCCTCGCGTTTTCACGTTTTCACAAAATTCATATTTTGTGTGGACTTGGCTTTGTATGTATGTGAATCACAGGTCGAACCTGGATTCCTCAGGCTGAGTTATGGAGCAACTACCTGCAGTAGTGTCCCATTGTCGAAAGCCATCTTGGAACTATACTAAGTTCATGAATGAACTATATGATTCAACATCTTCTTTGTCGCTTCTAAAGCGTCAACATACTTAGCCCTTGTTATAGAATTCGCCACAGTAACTAGTTTGAACAAATTCCAACTAACTGTGCCACCACATTGTGTGTTACACAAAACCCTTAATTTAAATCGAAAATCGCATGGAGAAAAGATGAAGATTGTATCGATGTAACATTTTACAACGAACTCTTCATGATCTCTGCCTGCGAGAAAACCATGTCATCAGTACTTACTCTAGTACTCTGTGACATCTTTCACTGTTGTCCCATGATCAATAATTTGATCACTTTGGTATCCATACTCGCAACACCTTGGGAGTATCGGACATATCTGGTTGTTTTACATACCATGGAATACATGATTAATCCAAACACAAAAGTGTGTGGAATCTGCATCATGTATTTTACTCATCAGTGTTTTGGGACACCGAGTCTTGCAAAAACTCTTTCCATGTGACTTTGGCAAGAATCACTCCTTGGCGTTTTAAATGCTAAAAGGTTTTTGCATCTTGTCAATATGTATTCATTGCTTAGCCCCATTAGGTAAATCTATCTCCATAGATCATCATGCCTAATATTGAGGCTATTTAGCCTAAGCACTTCATCGAAAAACTATTTTCAAATGAAGTCCTAATTCGTGTCAAGAAATTTATTTCCAATTACCAATGTGCCAAGCACATAAGGTTTTTAGAAATATTATTACGCTCCCACTTACTTTCTTGAATTAAAAGCATCTTCGTTACCCATTGATGAAGTCAAAACCACTTTGACCATTTCATCAAAACACGAAGATTCCAACTCCATTTTGCTCTCTTCTGTCCATTGCTGGAACTCTGAAGTTTGCATACCTACTAGCATCCTCTGGGTCGACAAATTACTTTGGACTGTATCATATACAAGTCCTAGCTTTCATTTCCATCAGATGGAAATCCTTTTATCATCCATGTTTCATATCTCATGATTGAAATATGTATTAATTGCTAGTTCAACCCGAACCGACTTTAAGCATCGCTACGATGAAAACAACCTCATCGTAGTCAACTCTTGAACTTGTTATTTCAACAAGTCGAGCTTTATGGATAAAACATTTTTATCCGTATCAGTTTTAAGTTCCATAAATATTCGTTAGACTCTAAGTCTTCCGAAAGGTGTATCAAGGTTTAAATCTTGAATCACTTATATGGAAACTAACTCGGGTTGTATTGGCTTTTAGCCAATTCCGGAGTCAGGGCCCATCAACGCTTCCTTGTGTATCGTAGGTATAATGTTGTCTAACAACAATATCTCGTTTGCGCACCTGAGAGGTTTGCACGAGCCTTGCCTACGTGGTTCAGCTGCAAGTTCGACCGGAGTTCATACATTTTATTGTAGAGACTTCGTATCAGTCGCAGTAGGAAACTCTGGAATTACTTCCAAGGTCTCTTTCCTTTGATCTGATGACGTAGATACTATTTATCTCGTCGAGTTGCACTATTCTCCCACTCACCTTTTTGAAAGAACCATTCTCTTTAAAAGCACACCGTTTCGCGGCAAAACTATTTGCCTCGGTATAGTGAGGGAGGAATACCCAACATTTTGGTATAACCTACAAAGTAGCACTTGTCTGATTTGGAATAGGTTTGTAACCTTTTACACAAGCCCCATATTCCAAATGTTAAGAAAAGATATAACATGGTTGGGCGTACCATACCATGGCTTCATTTCAACAGACCCGATGTAGCTCTTTTCAGTGTGAAAGCCGCAGTCTCTAAAGCATCACTTTAAAAGGGATAATGGCAAATTTATTTATGTCATCTTTGACCTTACCATGTCATAAATGGTTTGATTACATCTCCACAGACTTTCCACTTGCAGTGGTGTTCCGGGAGGTGCAAGTTATGAAACCCCTTTCACAACTCATCAGACATTCGCTAAACATGTAACTCAAATATTCCTTTGTGCAATCAAATTGCAGAAACATAATTTTCTTGTTACAATAACTTCTACTTCATTTTTGAGAACCTTTCGAATGATTTCAAAAGATCCAGACTTACGTCTCATCAAGTAAATATCCATATATCTACTTGAGTCATTTCTGAAGATAAATAAATCCACCACTAACAACACTTATCGGACTACACACATCAAATGTATGATCACTAATAAGTTTGTTGTTCGTTCCTTATGGCCTGTGAACGGTATTTTAGTCACTTCACTTTTCGGAGGAAAGTTGCAAGTGTCAGATGATTCAAAATCAAAAAAACTTCAAAATCCATCATAATGGAATTTTCCATGCGGGTTTCTCCAATGTGACCAAATGTAGTGCCACACTTGTGTGGTATTCTTTTAGTCTTGCGACATTTAGCGTCAGTGTTATGGATGTATCATATTACCATCAATATTCATAACATACGTCCCATCGATGATGGAAGTATGGCCCTTATGTTATTCATAATACTTAACAACAATTGTTGTTTTTATGAACAACTTTTTTGGAACAAACGTTGTGCAATGGGCTAGAGTGTATGAAACTCTAAAATGAATTATGAAAGTAAACCCAGAGGTATTGTATTATTATAAATATTCATAACATACATCTCATTCATAATGAAAGTATGGCCCTTGTGTTATTCATAACATCGAACATAAAAAGTTCTCTTATGAACAACCTTCTTGCAACATACCTTATGCAATGGGATAGAGTTTGTAAAACTCTAAATGAATTATGAAAATAAATACAGACAGCAATACACCGATGGAAGGTATAGTAACATTTACTATGTTCCCTGTGTATACCTTAACCTCATTTCTAGCTAGTCTTTCAGGCCATAGTAGTTCTTACATCGAGTTGCAATAGAATGCAATCGAGCGGGCATTTTTGTGATGAACTCACAATACCCAAGAATTAGTGATTAACATGTTTAACCATAATTCGCAAGAACTATATCTTTGACCAGCCTTCTATACATCAAAAACTTGTATGACATTCATACATGAGCTGGATATTCCAGTCTTCTTTCCTTTTGCCTTTATACTTCTAACAGTTTAACTTTTAGTATTTCATTTCTTCGTCTTCGGCATTCGTGTTGGTGTTCACCTTCGCGAAGATTGCCACCACCTTGTCGATGCACCAGATAATATTGCTATCTCCATAGCGTATAAAATTAATGCATTACTTAAGGTTGACACGCAGGTCATTAAAGTGCAATCATATGGCTCCAGCCATCATGCCGAATCATGACACGCAAGTCATGTTAATCAAATTACATCATATAGTCATCTCATACATAATCGAATTAGTATGAGCACTGCCATACCACATCACATGCACATCCTGCAAAACCAAGTTAGACGCCTCTAATCGGTTTAAGCAAAATTTATTTTACGTGGCTTCTAAGGTTTTGACTTAAACCGCAGCGACCAACGTTCATCATCAAGTATGATAGTTCATGTCGCTAGATTAACTTTGCAGGGTGTATGAAGCACAAGACAATAAAATCTCGAACCCCATACTAAACTTCGTCATACGCATGACCCCCGTGCAGATCATATCTGCATTGCCCTGTCGTCTGCGAATTTCATCTTTCTTTTGACTACGGCAGAACCCAAAGAACTGATAGCACTTCCATGATCAATCGGGATCACGGATTGCCAGAACTTTGTCAAATTCCACCATGCTGTCTCGAGATTGCGCAAACGCAAATTCTAGGGAAGCAACAAGAACATCGGGTAACAGATTTCATCTGTCACCCGCATAAATAATTTTCAGCAATAGATCTCATCTACTACCTAATTATATTATGCAATACCCATACATCTCTATGTATTCTAGATCGCAACCTGCATCTACGCATAGCACGGCTCATGATGCCACTGAAGGGTAACGCAGCAGAAAACAAAAAATTTCCGACCTACGCACCAGCCCAGGACCACTATGGAGACTGCATACATGGTTTGATCTTTTTCGTTACCGACTCGTAGCGCAGCGGGAAGTAGAGTCGATGACGATCGGCGGTGCATATCCCCGCAGCTAGGATTTACAACCTCCCAACCGCGAGGATGTATACCCTCATCTGCTCCTCAGACAACCCTCCGGGAGGCGGTCGAACAGCCCCCCGGACGGTGTCGCGGACAGCCCTTCGGGAGGACCTTCGAAACTCGAACGGTCACTCGGACAGCCCTTCGGGAGGACCTTCGAAACTCGGACGGTCACACGGACAGCCCTTCGGGAGGCACTCACGAACTAAGACCGAAACTATGATCTCTCTTCAGAGTTGCACACATACGGTGTCATCTATCCGGCAGGGCTTCACCGCCCAGAACTAGTTCCTGCCGGAACCCAGACAGCCTTACGGCTGTACGAAACTCTTTTCGTGGGAGGGAGAGAAGAAGCCAGATAATGCATGGCATGTGTATGAGAGCAAAGGATGAGTGTGGAGGGCTGCCCCTCCACCTCTATTTATAGGAAATCCCAAGGGGGTAGGGTAGTTTCACAAAAAACCCAAAATGCACATGAATGAAGTCCTTCCACAAGGACCTAGGAGTGAAACCAATGAACAAGAGGGTCCCCAAGGGGGGATACCCCATGTGGCCGGCCACACCCCCATGAGGAGCCCAAAAAATGGCTCCTATCCATCCATGTCATCCCCAAGATCTTTTGGAGCAAAGCCCCAAAAGGTGGCTTTCCATAAAGTAACCATAAAGCTGATTTTCACTATTCACGACGACATTTTTCAGCGTCTGATCGAACTGAAAATATTTATGTGGGCTAAGAATATTTCCAGTACCCACTAAAATGATTTTCAACGCGTTCCGAAACAATTCCGGTTTTGGTGATTTTCATCTGCGAAACGCATCTGAAGTGGCTCCGGCAGCTCCGGAACATTTCCGGTTTTTATCTCAGAAAATTCCAAAAAGCTTCCAGAATGATTCTGGCATCCTCCAAGAATTATCAGGCATGTGCCGAAACCAATTTGACTTAATGGTGTATCCCGAAACAACTTTTCGGTATCATCGAAACTTATCCGATGACCTCTCTCTGCGGTACGATTCCGCTGTCCGAAACTTTTCGGTGTCCGAAAATTTTTCGGTGATTTTCTCTCAGACTCCCTGTCTAGTATTCAGAAGATAGATGACCCTTAAGCGTGTGACCCTATAGGTTCGGTGAAGTATAGACATGACCCGGAACCCCTTCCGATCAATGATCAACATCAGAGCAGTGGACACCCATATTGACCCCTATAACCACACGAATAAATATTCGAGTGAACCTCCAGTTGCCGTGTGCTATTCCTGTTGCTTCGCGATATGTTACAAATACCCGAGGTGAGACATGTTGGCATTCCCGTGGATCAACAACTTGTCCACTATGCTAGTTACCTCGTTACCGGTTTTGTTCTCTTTTCTCGTTTCGTGTTCCGGCATCCCCGTGATCAAATCACAAAGTGTCTGGCCAGACGATGATGGACACGGTAACACCGAGAGGGCCCGAGTATATCTCTCCATCGGAGGAGGAGCAAATTCCAATCTCGAGCTATCAAGTCACTTAACATACTTTCCCATGAACCCGTAAGCCGCCGTAATAGCCATCCAGTTACGGATGACGTTTAACAAACCCCAAAGTTCATGAAGCAAGCATGAAGAAACTCGATACTCTCATGGTCTAAGGACTTATGAAAACATTAACTATCTCTGTGTTATAAACCATTAACTTGTGACGAATGTATCTCATAGCATAACATCAATTCGGGTCGATTCAACACAAATGTCCTTCCTGACATTGTGCCCTCAAAATTGCTTGGCATAGACATGCCCATGATTGGGAAAACATAATCATCATGCAACACTTGAGCTAGTCTTAGAGGCACGACTAGGAATACATTTTACCGTTTATTATTCCACACGTGCATATGGGTTCTCCCCAGAGCCTTTATGGATATACGGGCTCGGGAACCACAGCAGTTATAGCATGGAACATAAACATAATTATGAACAGGGAGATAATCAATAACATTTATTATTGCCTCTAGGGCATATCTCCTACAATTCTCAGCCTTGTCCCATAACGGCCGGGCTTTCAGGTAGCCACCTGACCCCGTGCGATGGTGATGCTTCTTCTTTGCAGCATTTTTCTTGTTTGTCGCTGACATCTGCGCTGCTCTCTCAGATTTCTTTTTGGTGACAAATGCGGGCCACTGATCTTTGATCTTCTCAAATCGGTCGATGAATTCTGGAGTCTTGTCTTGGTCGATAAACGATGATTTTAGCTCATTCTTCCACCTCCGGAATAGCTCGGCCATCTTCCTAAGAGCATAAGCCTTGATCATTGGCTTTTTCACTCGATTCTCCGGATCTTCCTCTGGCGGGAAGGTGAAATTTTCCTGCAGCGCGGTCCAAAGATCAGGTTTCTGCCTATCGCTGACATAAGACACCTGAGAGTCTATGTCCTTAGGCTTCAACCATTGCTCGATGTTGATCGGGATCATGTCCCTAACTAGAACCCCACACTGAGCATTAAATTTTTGCTTGGTCCGGAGGGATTCAATCGGTTGGCCAGCGCGATCAGTTTCGATGATCGTGTACTTTTCATCCATGCGCAACTTTCTCTTCAGGCCTTGTCTCGTTACCAAAGTGTTGCTCGATCCGGAGGGCTAGAAAAGAAGAAAAAGAAGAGAGTTAATATGTGTACATACCAAAAACAATTAATGCTTCAATTAGCTATATAGTCAGCACATGCTTAATTAATATATATACCTGGCCGGACTCCGTTCGGTCACCGAAGCCGTCATCACGGTGTCCTTCCTCCTCGATTCGGTCACCAAAGCCGTCATCACGGTGTCCTTCCTCCTCCATTGTTTGATCATCGTCGTAGCCTGCTTCTTCATCCTGTCTTTCCAGACCATCGGTGCATGTGTTGTTGAGAAACGACAAGACGGCATCACTTCCGTGTGCGATTATCTCCCCCAACACCGCTTCTTTTGCTTCGTCTCGGGGGTGCGGATCCATAGTTTCTGCAAATATTTACAACATGGCAATTATTATTCAAACATGACAGATGAATATATTAGTGGCAAACGTAGAACTAGCTAGCAGCACAATAAGGAATCATATTAGTGGCCTGGCCTCGACGCTTCTCTAGGATTTGGGGTGGCCTCGGCAACGCTTCAAGGGTTTGGGGTGGCCTCAACAACGCTTCAAGGGTTCGGGGTGGCCTCGACGACAACGCTCTTTTAACTTGGTAAATTTGGGTGGCCTCAAGAGAGTTTGTCGATCGGGTAGGGGCGCGACAGGAGGGGGTAGGAGACCGACATCGTTTTTTTCTAGGGTTTGGGTGTCCTCGAGAGTTTTGGTCGAGCGAGAGGGCCGGGGGGGTGCTCCCGTGGTATAAGTTATCACGGTCGAGAGGGGGTATATATATCGACCGCCCCTCATGTCGAAGTTATCCGGGAGGGGGTTATATCGACAACGACGACATACATACATGAGAAAATAATGTTATCGGGGAGGGGGTATATCGATCCCCCCCTCGTGTTGAAGTTATCGGGATAGAAGAGAAGAAGAAAAAATATAATTTTTTTATTTTTTCTTAAATGTAACTTTTGCATATATGAACATACATACATAAATTATACATACATGGAAAAAATTGCTATGACCAAAAAAACATCATATATGAATATTTTGTATATACATCCATATCCATCCATCCATCCATTCATACATACATACATGGACACAAAAATGCTATGAACAAAAACATCAGTAGTAATTATTTTTTTAATGATTTGGCCTCAAAAAATTCTTTTATTAGTATTTTCAAACTCTAGAATGACCTTTTTTGCACTAGAACTATTTCAAATAATTCCTTTCAAATGCCACAAAATTTTTGAGAAGTCCTCTGATGCCTATAGATCATTTTTATTCAAAAACCCACTTTGGTCATTTGAAAATTTTGAGCACAACTTCCATTTTTCAATTTTGGTCCAATCTTGGCATTGAACTACAACCCTATTTTTCCTTGCTAAAAAAATTCTGAATTTTTTACATCTTGTAGTCCTTCCTACTAAACCCTTAAGTACAGAAGGGCAGCCCCAATTTCATCTAGCAAGTCCACCAAAAAAATTCATGTAGTTTCTGTCCAACACTAAATTTTAATAAAACTTGCACTAACAAGTTTTTCCTTTTACCAAACCAACTTGACCATCTTCACTAACATCCAAGGAGACATCATCCTGCCTAGTTTCACATAAAACAAAGTTCCCTAGCTAGCCCTAGCATTTCATCAAACACCTTGTGGACATGGCTGAAAACATGCAATTCTCTGAAACTTTGCACTGAACCAACTTCACCATCATCACATACATGAAGGAAGGACAGAGGAGAGGGGTGGGAGGGAGGAGGGAGTACCGGCCTGTCCGGCGGGCAGTGGTGCGGCGCCGTTGACGGCAGGGCAGGGGCGTGGCACAGCGTCGGGGCAGGGCAGGGGCGCGGCGGCGTTGGCGTCGAGGTCGAGGCAAGGGCGCACGACGGCGTCGTCGGGGCAGGGTAGGGGTGCGACGGCGTCGGGGCGAGGCAGGGGCGCACAGCGTCGGCGTCGGGGCAGGGCAGGGGCGCACGACGTCGGCGTCGGGGCAGGGCAGGGCAGGGGCGCTCGACGTCGGCGTCGGGGCAGGGCAGGGGCGCGGCGGCGTCGGGGTAGGCAGGGCGCGGCGACGGCGTCGGCGTCGAGGTCCGGCAGCCTGGCGGCGTCGAGGTGTTCGTCGGTGTCGAGGCGTTCGGCGGAAGAGAGGCAGATCGAAGAACTGAATGGAAAATTTGACAAGTGCTGCTTATATACACACAACATTAGTCCCGGTTTGAGGTAGGAACCAGGACGAATACCCACCTTTGTTCCCGCTTCGTGCCACCAACCGGGACCAAAGGTCTCTTTTCAGCAGCCCAAAGGGCGGGAAGCGGCGGCCTTTGGTCCCGGTTGGTCGCACCAACCGGTACTAAAGGGGGGCATTGGTTCTGGTTGGTGGCACGAACCGGTACCAATGCCACCCTTTTAGTCCTGGTTGGTGCCACCAACCAGGACTAAAGGCCGCGCATAGCGGCGTGGTGGTGGGAGTTTAGTCCCACCTCGCTAGTTGAGAGGGGCGCGCGGTGGTTTATAAGCCCCACTGCCGCACCCCTCTCGAGCTCCTCTCTATTGCAGGCTTACGGGCCTAATTGTCACTGCTATGCCAGATGGGCCTACTGGGCCTTCTGCGGGCCAGAATCCTGGCCCACTGATGGGTTTCTAGTCGTATTCAGGCCGTGGTGGCCCAGTAGGTGGCAAATTTTTTATTTTTTTCCCAGTTTTTTTGTTTTCGTTTTTGCTTTTTTTGTTTTGTTTCTACTTACAACAAAATACTTAGTTATTTTATTTTGTTTTGTTTTGTTTCTAATTACTTATTTATTTTATTTGATGATAATTCTTTTTGCTATCAAAATTTCTAACAAAAAAAGTTCTTTATGAAAATTCTATTGCTTTTAATGATTTTGAACAGAAAATACTTTGATAATTTTAGTTGCATGAATTTTATATAATTTTAGTAGAGGTTGCTTATAAAGTTTTGAACAGAAAATACTTTGATAATTTTAGTTTCATAAATTTAATTTATGTTATTAAAGTTTATTTTATTTTGTTTCTACTTATATATTTTATTATAGTTATATTATTTTGTTTCTAATTACTTATTTATTTTATTTTATGATAATTCTTTTTGCTATTAAAGTTTGTAACAAAAAAGTTGTTTATAAAATTTCATTTTGCTTTTAATGATTTTGAATAGAAAATACTTTGATAATTCATCATTTCACCCACATAGCATGTGCAAGAAAGTAGAGAGGCTTAGCCAAAAACTGGATGCACTTCGTGTACAAAATGAACAACCTCTTTCGAAGTATTAGGGTTTCATAAGGAAACTCGTTTGTTACAAAGAGATTTCATTTTTTGAACTTATTTGAACTCCATAGTTTTTCTGTGTTCAAAATGCACCATTCAAAGCCACGTCATCAATTTTCAACCCTTTCTGACTTTATTTGTTATTTTTCATGCATTTACTGATTTTTTTCAGCTATAAGACCCTGAAATTGAAAAGCACTACAAATGAACTCTGAAAAGGTTGAAAGTTGGCATGGTATCATCATTTCACCCACATAGCATGTGCAAGAAAGTAGAGAGGCTTACGCCAAAAACTGGATGCACTTCGTGTACAAAACGGACAATCTCTTTCGAAGTATCAGGGTTTCATACGAAAACTCGTCTGTTACAAAGAGATTTCATTTTTTGAACTTATTTGAACTCCATAGTTTTTCTGTGTTCAAAATGCACCATTCAAAGCCACATCATCAATTTTCAACCCTTTCTGACTTCATTTGTTATTTTTCATGCATTTACTGATTTTTTTCCAGCTATAAGACCCTGAAATTGAAAATCACTACAAATGAACATGGATAGATAAGTGACCAAATTAATAGTAGTTCATCATCACATTAAAACAAAAGTACATACATAGTTCAAATTGAACGACATATAGCTCTCCAGAGCATCTAGTTAAACCATACATTGAAACTATGTAAAACCTTTTAATGCAACAATAAATGCGATCATAATCACAATTAAGGTAACAATTGATCCAACGGCATATTGATACCAAGCCTCGGTATGAATGGCATATTTTCTAATCTTTCTAATCTTCAACCGCATTGCATCCATCTTGATCTTGTGATCATCGACGACATCCGCAACATGCAACTCCAATATCATCTTCTCCTCCTCAATTTTTTTATTTTTTCCTTCAAGTAATTGTTTTCTTCTTCAACTAAATTTAACCTCTCGACAATAGGGTCGGTTGGAATTTCCGGTTCAACCACCTCCTACATAAATAAAATCTATGTCACGTTGGTCGGCATAATTGTCATAAACAATAAATGAACCAAATAGTTATAAAAAGATAATATATATACCACATCCGAATCATAGACAGGACGAGGGCCGATGGGGGCGGATACCAGAACCATCGCACTATATAATAACAAGGAATAATAAAAGTAAGAAAATTAGACAAGTATCTATCTCAAGTAAGAATTTTTTTTTCTTTCAGAAAGAAGATAAGAACAAGAGGCTCACCACGGTGGTGCCGGCGACGAGATCGGCGCGGGCGATCGACGGCGGTGAAGACGGGGACGGGACGTGACGGACCGCTAAACCTAGAAAAATCTCGGGGAAAATGGAGCTCAGAGGTCAAGTTTCGAGAGAAGAAATATTAACTAGTGTGGCTCGGACATTTCATCGAACACCTCATGTGCATAGGAGGTGAGCTAGAGCACCCAAATGCCCTCCCCTCACCGGCCAGCAAAAAACAGAGCAGTGTGGAGTGTTCTGCTCGCCGGCGATGGGCTATATATAGGCAAATCATTTGTCCCGGTTCGTGGCTGGAACCGGGACCAATGGATATGGGCCAGGAGCGAGGCCCATTGGTCCCGGTTCGTGCCTAGAACCGGGACAAATGGGTCCAAACGAACCGGGACCAAAGCCCACGAGGCCCCGGCCGGCCACCTGGGCTCACGAACCGGGACGAATGCACCCATTGGTCCTGGTTCGTATAAGAACCGGGACTAATGGGCTGGCCAGGCCCGAACGAAAGCCCCTTTTTCTACTAGTGTTCATTCCTTAGAATAGATTTTGCCTCATTTTGTTATTATCTTTCAAACAGACAAGTTATACTCAATTGTTATGATTACGAGGCAGATGACGGTGGACAACTCATGCATGTATTTGCCGGGGAGTAACGAATCATATCCAATTGCTTGAAATTTTACTAAAATATGTTGAATTCTATAAAATTGTGTTGAATTATGTCATACAGATGTGTGGCACCAATCCTGCCAAACGTTGGATAGGCCTCACCGAATACGGGTTAGAATTTTAGTTTTTTTCTTTTTTGAGAAACCCCCTGTGAGCGCAGGGGGTTCCCGCATTTCATCAAGAAGAGAGATGATTCAGTTTGTAAGAAAAACCGGACCCAAAAACTAACATTCACGGTTAATCAGGAAAACCGAGTGAAAACATGACAAAGAAAAGAAAAAAAAAGACACTAGAGTTTAGGGAGATGGACAAAAGCCGTCTAGTGAGTTGTCATCATCATTTTGACATGTAAATTTGGAAAACATAATCGAATAGGGTAAAAGTCGTCATAAGGTCACAACTAAGGGTAAAATATAACAATTTTAAGTGAGGTAAGAGAGCTATCACGAGACAAATTAGAGGGTAAAAGTGGAATATATTCTTATTTTTATATTTTTGAAGGAGTGTTGCCCCTCCATTTTCTATCATCAGAAACCGAGTAGATGTACAAAGATAATAAAAAATTGATCTTTTGATGATGTCTAATTAATCCAAGTCAAAATGGCTATACGATAACTTGTCCAAGCTCTCATAGTTCAGGACACAACTTCATGATGGCTAGTTGAGTACTTCCGTTCCAAAACAGATGAAGTTCTAGATTTTGCAGCTTCAATAAGCAATGCCAGTTGATATTTCTAGCAACACACAAGTAGGTAATTATTAGAGTTTTTTAGAAACACGGTACAAATGCAGATGCTTACATACATGCGCGCGCGCACACGCACACACACATCTCTATGAACGCACTCTCTACCCTTCTGAGCACCTTCGAGAGTCTGAGCGGACAGATCTTAAGATTGATGAACTCACCACGAATGCCTCACGGACACATCATATACCGCCGAAAGAATAGTGCCAGAGAAGCTGAAATAAATTCAAAAAATATGTGAGCATCCGTCTAGAAAGAACCCAAGCGGGCTGGTTCCACCATTTAATATGGTTTCCGGTGTGTTGTGGCGTCATCTTATGTGTGTAACCTAGTGGTGCAATGGTCTAAGGTAGATAATTAATATAATTAATTATCAATTAATGTTTAGTGACATACAAAAAATAAATTTGACTGCACGCTTCACATGACTTTATGTACTCCCTTCATTCATATTTACCTGGATATTAGTTTTGACTGAAGTCAAACTTTATAAAGTTCGATCAAGTTTATAGCAAATAATATGAACATTTGCAATAAAAAAAGTTATGATATAAAAATATATTCAATGATGAATCTAATGGTATTGATTTGGTGGTGTATACAGTGGCGGAGCCAGAAACTGAATATAGAGGGGGCCAAAACATGTCATATAATGTTAGAGGGGGCCAAATCACCTAAATCTAGCCAATTTTGTCTGACAAATAGAAGATTAGGAGTACATATAGGTGTATTTGTGAGAGCATAGGGGGGGGGGGCCTTGGCCCCTGCCAGCACCCCTCTGCCTCCGCCGCTGGGTGTATATGTTACTCCCATCGACCCATAATAAGTGTTGTGGTTTTAGTTCGATTGAGTAATATTTTTCCTACAAACTTGATCGAAGTTTATAAAATTTGACTTCAGACAAAGCTAATATGCGTCATAAGTAAAAACAGAGGGAGTATTTTGGAACATTGATGGTGCCACTTAGGATTAGCTTACTGATTATCTCAGCCACCATTAGTCTCTGACAGCCCAGCTAGAACTTTGACGTCGCATGCATGCGTGTGTACATGGTTTTATTCCCAAGCAAAGGATTGGCTTGATCTTTCGCTTTTGCAGGTCGACGCACAGCTAGCTAGCGAGTCTGTTGCGTTGTTCTGATTCCAGGCTTAACCCTTAAGAAACCGGCCAGCGTGCACCTCTGCAGCAACATAGTAGCTGGGACTCTTTTTCTGCATGCATGGGACGATGTGAAATGGGCGGTGGGGGAAGCTAGGCGGTGAAGAATCAGAAGTAACTTGAGTGTTGGGTTTGTGTGTGAGGTGTACTTAATCCTTTTTACTTGAGTGTTGGGAATCTGCACTGATCTTTTTTACTTTCAGCCTCCCTGCAGGCTACCCAGGGCCGGCCCTGACATCTTAGAGGCCCTTGTGCGAGCTTCATCTAATGGGCCCCTATAATGTCTTCCAGTAAAGGATGTAGCACCGTTTTGAGATTCAATTAATTGATTTAGATGTTAGTTCTTTTTTTCTTTTCTCACAACCAGATAATTGCTTTTTTGCCAACATTGTTACAAAAAAAGGAGAGAACCTGATTTCTTAAATCTTGGTTTTGGAGTAAATTAGAAGAAATTTCATGGTCCATCTATCCAATAATCAAATTTTTTTGCAATGCCGCAACCTGCAGAATTACCTGACTGCAATTCGTACAAGAAAAGAGAAATTAAGTAGGTCAGACATCAACAATGGCTTATCATGATTTTTGTTTATTACATCAGCTCATCATATAACAGAAATAAATAGACAAGGATCAAAGAATTGGGATCAAAAAAATTTATGAATGAGCAATGGCTTCGGTTCTTACCTTGAACAGTGCCTAGACTTCACATCTCCACCGCCTGCCCTTCACCCTGAACACAGCTCTCACCATGGACGGCCATGCTGCAGGTTGCTGCTCACGCGTTCCTGCCAGGGGCCCAGGGACCCGAGTGTGTCGTTGGCTGGCCTCCGTCTGTCGGGGTCCCTTGGGGCTGTTTATAGAATGTAAGGAACCAAAGTAATTTATTGATTAACTTCGTAAATTGGGGCCTAGCCTCTTAGGAAGTCGGGGCAATCAATTTTTGGTAAAGAAGATGAAGAACGGGAGATGAACGAGGGCGTGATTCAAGGAGCCAGCGAAGGAGAAGGGATTGATGTTCGTGTGTGACTTTGTTTCCTTTTTCAACAAATATATACATTGTATATAGCATGTAGGTGCACAGCGTATGGGCCCCTGCTGAGGCTGGGCCCTAGGCCGTCGCACTCCTCGCCATGGCCTAGGGCCGGCCCTGAGGCTACCATTTCCTTGTTGGTGGTGTTCTTTCTTGCTTTTAGCTTTTAGTTTTGCAGATGAGATGGGCGTGTGAACGATGGGAATGGAATGGTAGTATGCCGGCCTTTGGCTCCTCTTCCTTCTTGTGATGTGTAGAGTGTTCTTTTCTCTCTTTTTTGAGAAACACCTATAATTTATTCGTACTTATAACAATTACATGTAAAATCCAAGAAAATACAAAGCAACTCCTATGACTAAGAATTACAATAAAATCACTTGGAAACACCATCTTCACTGTATCAATCTTTGCTGGAAGAAATACTCCAAAGACTTTGATAAAGAGGCTGCAATTGGACTGGAGCAACGGTGTTGTCACCCTTACACACGCACGAACATTACCAATAATGATTTTGTAAAGCGTCTTGAGTCGCCCATCCAAAAAGATGAGAGACCTTGATCGATGAACGTACATACTTGTGCCGGGGATGATCTCCTAGAAGTGCAGGACGTCGGATCACCATATATTCACCATGGTGTCGATGAAAGATTTTAACTTTACAAAGAATGAAAACAAAAACAAAAGTTTGACACCACAGCATAAACGCATCAGATCTGATTTGGATCTGCGAGGACAGAAAACTCTCTAATCTCATGGCACCGCCAAAAGAACGAGAGTAAATTTACCCTCACATAATACGATGATCACTAGACGATGACGAAGAACGTGAAACTTTTGAAGATGCGAGGTCCCCCACCTCTCAGTACTACGATGGCAGGCAGAGGTGAGGGAACCAAAAATTCTCTCGTGGCGGCGGCGCCGGCTGCAGCTAACGAAACCATACAAAATCTCGGCTAGTTTGGTTGTAGAGTGTTCTTCTTGATTAATGGACGATTGCACCCAGAATATACTATTAGAATTATCGGGCCAGTCCAATAGTTACGCTTGTATAGTTCTTTATTTATTCTTGAGACATTTTTTGTGATTTTTACTTGAAAATAATAAAAATACACAGTGGAGGAGAGCTCCTATGTGTGGCACCTTATGCACCAATAGAATCAACTGGCGCTCACGCGTTGCCTGTGTGGGCCGACCCACCAACGCGAGCTGGTGGACTGCTCAGGTCGCTCCGGTTACTATTTTTTCTGAGTTGTCGGTTGACTTGACTAGGCTGCCATTGACTAGATGTGTTGACCTTTGACTGACTTTTTGCAAAGAGTTTTACACACTCGAAAAGTTCATACATTTAGAAAAAGTTCATGAATTTGAACAAAAAGTTCGTTGGTTCCAAAAAAAAGTTCACGGATTTGAGGAAAAAAGTTCACAACATATGAAAAAAGTTAACGCACTTGAAAGATATCCAAAAACTGAAGAAATGTTTTTGAGTTTGGGAAAAAATCACAAATTTGAGTAAAAACCATGAATAATAGGCAAAATCACTTATTTAAGAAGAAAACAATTCAAGAATTTGAGGAAAAAACTTCAAAAAATCTGATAAAATTGTTAGTGAATTTGAAGAAATTAAACGAATTAAAGGAAAAATATCACAATTTTTAAAATAAGTTCATGAATTTGAGGAAATAATTTCAGAGAATCTGGAGGATTCAGGAATTTAAGAAAAAACTTCAAAAAAATGAAAAGGAAATGCGAACTTAGGAAAGTTTACGAATTTGAAAGAAAACACGTATTTTAAAAAAAAGGTAAAGAGAAAAAGATGGAAATGAAAAACCGAGGAAAAGCTGGTCCGGAAAACTGAAAAATGAAGCTTACAGAAGCTTCCTAAAACCAGCCCAAAAACGCGTCTGGAGAATGGTTTTTCATGGGCTGACCTGCTAAAATATATCGAAGGAGAATGGTTTTGCGCCAATTACCAAAATGCCGATAACTGACGCTTTAGGTGGCAAATAGGTTTCGACAGATCCATTCAGCACTTGGAGCGTCGGATGGCCGGCCCAACTGCGCGAGCTGTTCGCTCGGGTGACAGGTCAACTTGTTGATTGGTCGACTTATATAGGGAAAAAGAATCTAGAAACATTTGTAAGTTAGAAAAAATAAAAATAAAAATCATGAATTTGATTATTTTTTGAAAAAGTTCACAAAAATTGAAAAAAATCGTGGATCTAAAAGAAGTTCATTGAATTGCAAAAAAACACAAATATGATTATTTTTTAATTTTGAAAAACTTCATGAATTTAAAAAACTTTGTGGATTTGAAAAAAACGTGAATTGAAAAAGGCTCATCAATTTTCAAGAAAGAATCTTGAGTTTTGTTATTTTTGTAAATTCAGAAAATGTTTGTGGATCTGAATATATTCATGCATTTGAAAAAAAATCATGGATTCTAAAAAATGTTCACAAATTTGTAAATTTCACGTGTTTTTTTTTTGCGAATTTAAGAAGAGTTCACTATTTTTTAAAAAGTATCAGAAAAAAGTAAAAGATGAAAGGAATGCTGCCCGAGCCTGCTAGCAGAAAGCAAAACTGAACAAAATAAATTCAAAAAAACGTAACCCCCCCCCCCCCCCCCCTGTGCGCGGTAAAGTCTAATAGATGCATAAGAACTTATTTATGGCCATCATTACCATTCATTGGCCAACACAAAAACTAAATAAAGAACAAAACGAACTCAATTTTTCTGTGGACAAAATCAGCATTTGTTGACAAGCGTAAAAATAATCAAAGAAGAAAATGGAACAAAATAAACTTGATTTTCGTGGGACCTTTTGAAAGGAACTATTAAACACATGCAGAAGAAGCTCGTAAGGCACACAGGAGGCATACTTGACGATATCAGACAAT
Source organism: Triticum aestivum (assembly GCF_018294505.1). Taxonomy (NCBI): domain Eukaryota; kingdom Viridiplantae; phylum Streptophyta; class Magnoliopsida; order Poales; family Poaceae; genus Triticum; species Triticum aestivum. The sequence goes on along the minus strand of NC_057805.1, from coordinate 450,357,486 downwards.
TGGATAAACCCAGCGGCGTCAAATAGAAAGCAAACAACAAAGGGCCAAATCTAAGCAATGTTCATTAATCCGACAGGCTCACCAGCCAGCCAGACCGCGCACACCATGATTGGACCATCCAATGTCGAACAGAGAAAGTCGACCAACACCCCAACAACGGAAATGAGCACATGCCTATCCGCTAAACAAACAAAGACGACCGCCAGCAAGGCACAACAGTCAGCTGGGATACACAATTAAACCAGGCAAACCGTGGCTATTACCCGGCGGGCGAGAAAGCGCACACAAAGCAGAAAAATGCCCGCATGAGGCGCACAGCTGGGTGAAGTACACAGGCGAAGCAGGCACGACGCCCACACTCTCCCGACGACCAAAATGACGGACCAACGCAAAATACATCAGATGACAAGGGCCTGCTGCCCACATTCATGGACCCCAAAGCCGCCAGGGAGTGAGGCATGGTTACACGATCGGACGGCACGGTGAACACGACGCGGGCAGCAAGTACGTCACGGACGGATCGGACAGTGCGAAGACCGCCACGCTGACAGCAGGGCACGGCGTGGATGGATCGGACGGCACAGAGGCGGGTACTCGAGCTCCCTCGTTTGGATCGGCGCCTCGCTTGGCTTGCTAGTTGCAACCGGAATTCCGTTGCAACCGTGTGGCAACTCCGACTAGTTAATGGCCATACCTTACCTTCCTCTCTGCCTTAGCCACCAAGGTTCCATTCCCGTCACGAAGCAAAAAAACCTCCTATAAAACACAGCTCGCCCAAAACACGGATCAAACGACCCCGGAAAAACACCCAAAAAAGGCGGCGGAAAGGGGAAAAGGGGAAGAACATGGACGGGCACGTCGGCCAGTTCTTCGAGTCAGTCAGCTCGATCTTCCGCGGGAGCGACACCCTCCCCGTCTGCGACCGCGACATCATCGCCGTAAGCGCCCCCCGCCCCTTCCCCGAGAATCCCCACGGACGCCTCTGGCTCGGACCTTCTCTTACTCCGCCGCTAGCTCTGTTGCTGCCCGTTTGTTCGGGGATCCGAATTTCCGCTGGAGTGTGCGGGGATTCACGAATTCGGCGCGTTTTGAGTGACAGTCCGCGCCGGCTTGTTAGTTCTAGCGCCAAGGGGAATTGCGTCCCGTCACCATCATGGGGATTTTGTGTTTGGGCGGAATCGACACTGCTGCGCTTTACTCTTCGTTTATCTAAATCGGTGTCTGTTAAGCTATTTTCGGTGTTGTTAAGGGATCATGTTCAGCAACCAGACATTTTGTGATTTTTCTACTGTATTTGATTACTCAATTCCCAGTTCACGTAAGGCAATTATCTGACTGATTGAGCCTCTCTTGATGTCCAATTGCCTTGCGTTTGCGGGCGAATTTCCGGAATGTGACTGGGTTTACGTAATCAGAAGCATTTGGACAACCCGTGCCACCATGCCACTCCTTTATTCTCAGCGGATTGTAGGGGAATTTGGGTGTCACCATGTGGATTTGGGGGTTTGCCGAATCCCCAGTTCCCGCTGCTTTCATCTATTAATTCGAGACGAATCTTTGTTATTTCGTTGGCTGTGTCGCTAAGCCACCAAACATTATAGTTATTTGATGTTACTTTAATCGATCTATTGATTCTGAGACAAAATCCTTGTCCTCTCTTGAATCCTTTCCACCTTCACGCTACTATATATGTGAAGCTTAGGTCGATGAACCATTATTTTTCTGTATGATTCCATATCCAGCTGGATTGTGCTTGATCATGCACTCCTTTGTGCTTGTCTAATATATTATCATACGCACTTTTGTCTCAGGGTTGTGAAACAGAGGTTGCTGAGGCTGCAAATGAAGAACAGAAGAACGACAGCCTCATGAGGCTGTCATGGGCGCTTGTTCACTCTAGGCAGCCCGAGGATGTCAACCGCGGCATTGGAATGCTTGAAGGTGATGCATCCATTCTATATACTCCCTCCGTTCCTAAATATTTGTCTTTTTAGAGATTTCAAATAGACTACGACATACGGATGTATATAGACATATTTTAGAGTGTAGATTCACTCATTTTGCTCAGTATGTAGTCACTTGTTGAAATCTCTAGAAAGACAAATATTTAGGAACGGAGGGAGTAGTACTTAATAGTTTTATATTCCGAATTTGTTAATGATAATAGGAATTGACTGACTTGAGCAGTACTTTACTACCAAGATATGGGTGTTCATCTCATTTTCTGAAAATTTCCCTGAAATAATGCATATTCCTTGGTGAACTAAATAGGAGTCATGTAGTACTTGAGTTATTTGTGTGTTTGTTCCACATGTTCATTTTGATTTTTGTTTCATATTGGTATATTCTGATTCTTCAGTTTTCATCAGTCGAGTGCCTTTTCTTAGAATTTATCACATGAGAACATTTGTTAAGTTGGAGGGCCACACCCACATGGCTGTCATGGCATGTTGAGATGCTGTACATGTCTTGAATTTTGAGTTCTGATCTTCTCTTTTATGTATAGATTCGGAGCATCGACTACTGTATTTGATTGTGCTATTTTTCTCTCTTTTTAAAGTGATAATGCATAAATCTTATCCGTGTTGTTGAGAAGATATAAACTGTCCTGCCATGTGGATGGATGTCCATTGCAGTGGTCCTGTCAGACTTCAACAGCCCCGTCACCTGGAAAACCCAATCGTAGTGTCATTAATATGTGATTTCCATTGCTTAAAGTAAAACATCCTACTTAGATGTAGGCTGCGGTCATCCTAGGCTTTCAATCTTGCACATTCATTTGAATCAAGCCAACCCTACTTACTGTAGCATTTTGTTGCTCACTTAGCACTTGTACTTTTCCTATCTGAACTTTCCGCTTTCCCTCGGGCAGAACTCATGATTTGTGTTGGCATTTCTCAGCTTCTTTCGGCAAGTCTAACAGTCCGCTACAAACAAGGGAGAAGCTCTATTTGTTGGCTGTTGGACACTACAGAAATGGGGATTACACAAGAAGCCGTGAGCTTCTGGAAAGATGCTTAGAGGTTTGATTACTCGACAAATCATTTCATTTCTCGCTACCATCATTACCATTATGGACATGACACTTGGTTTTACTTAATTTGGAAAGTTTTCCGGGGTATTAATCAAGGCAATTAAGAGAGTTTAAAGGGGTCTGTCTAGAGCACGAATCTTAGCGCAAAATCAATGACATAGGACTCAGATGTGCAATACTTAAAGCACATCTAGATGTGCTTTAGCAAAACTGGAGTTTAAATGTTATCTTAATATTGTGTTTTTATTTCCTTATTAGAAAGCCCAAATTAGGACGCATATATGGGTTATGATCATGTTTACTAATTTTCTGAAAAATGAAGGCATTACACTGGAAAACATGCCATTAGACAATTACTATCTGGAATTACTTCATTTTGTATAAACTGCTGCCGAATTGGCTGAATGTAATGTAATTTTCTTTCTTTATTAAAGTTTTGGTAATCATAGTTTGACTCGTTATGTTTAGTCTATAGCTCTACTTTGTACCTTTATGACATGCTCCTGAATTTGAGGCTAAATTGCTAACCAATGTGCACTATCACGTTTTCTCCAGGTTCAACCTGATTGGAGGCAAGCTCTTACTTTGGAAAGGCTCCTTGAAGAGAAAACCAAAAGAGGTAGGACATGCAGTGTCCCATGTCAGACTATATAGACGAATGCACAATGATTTTGATTTCTGCAATCTCAGACTAGTAGATAAAAATAGTGTAAAGTGATTTTAGTTTGCTACTATTTACTGTACATGTCAAATACACTACTACAACAACAAAGCCTTTCAGTCCCAAACGTATTGGGGTAGGCTGGTGTTGAAATGCATAAGATCTCGAAATCTAATCATGGCACCCCTGTCCATTGCTAGTTCTTTGGTGATATTGCAGTCCTTCAGGTCTCTCTTTACGGACACATTCAAATACACTAATCAGGGCAAATGTTCTTTAGTAGCAAATGCTCTTCTAGTATACTGCAAGCATAGGACCTCCCAAACCCATTGCTGCCAGCGGGCGCCCAGTGAAGTTAAGAAGGATCCAAATGACACATTAAGAGTTATACGAATCTGTTTTTCACAACGTTGGGCCATGCATCCTCTAACTATTTGACATACCACTTGTGATCTGTACCAGTTGGTTCCTTTGGAAGAATTAACATGACTGGCTGATTTTTAAATGCAGATGGTATGATTGGCATGGCCATTGTGACTGGCGCCTTTGGACTTGTGGGGCTTGTTGCTGGTGGAATCATAGCTGCTGCTTCATCGTCCAGGAAGAAATGAGGCTCCTGTATGCGGCGAATAAGATGATTAGATGAGCAAGAGCTTGATGTAAAGTTGCGTAATCTTACCTTGATGAGCAAGAACCATGTGCGCACTTATCCTTTTCCTTTCCTGTTTCCACGTTGGACCAACCTTAACCGCACTATGAGTTGTCATGTTACGACATTTCTACCGTCAGACACTTTTACCCCTGCCCTACTGATAGAAGAATGCATGTTAAGCTAATGCTAGATCATAGACTGTTGCCTCGGCTCATTTGTTCTGATAATCCATCTTACAAGCATAAGAGGAGCTGTATCTTATGCCAACGTAAGATGTTGACGCGAAAATTTCAGAAGAGCATATGGCTTGAGGCGAGAAATGGTAGAATATTTTGGTATTTCCGCATCTGATAAAATTGCGCTTCTACAATATGATGATGGCACAATGTTCCCAACAAACAACATGATCATCTAATAGACCTTTATTTGATGCAAACACCAATATCTTTCAATCTTCACTCCTTCCCTACTAAGGCCAACAAGATATCCATGTAATACCCCGAGGTATCGCCGACGACATCGTCTGTTACGGTCGTCTTGAATCTGACCCTGTACTCTTGCTTGATCTTTTTCATGTCGATGTCGGCCCTGGACACGATTGCCCTGGTGAGTGCGTCCTCGTCCGTTCCAAGCCCTAAGATGGAGTACCTGATAACCTGACGAGTGACGAACACAGAGCTTACGTATCATCTCACAGTGAGGATTATATTCAACTCTCACCGGAGCAGTGATACGTACCTCTGCGAAGTGCTTTTCAGGAGATGTGAGGCACCAGACAGCAATCTTGAGCATCCTTGCAAACTGGCTGCTGCTGTACTGCTTCATGTCCTGCAGCAGCAACAACAAGAAGCTTCAGTTCACCAATTGGATCCGTGAATGGGATACTTGATAGATATATACCACTCCTTCCATTTCGAATTACAAGATGTTCTAACTTTCTTCTAAATCAGATGTATGTAGACGTGTTTTAGTGTGTTTGTTCGCTAATTCCAGCCCATATGTATTTCATATTGAAATATCCAAAACAATTCATAACAGAGGTGATATTATAGTTAGACAAAAAGAGGTGATAATTAATAAACCTCTTCGATGTCGCTGCCATGTTGTTCCTTGTAGCACCGGAACGTGGCGGCGAGCTGCGGCTTGCTCCTTGTGCTCACGATCCGGACGACCTCGCCGGCGTGCGGCTGCTTCTTCCTCCGGATGGCCTCCGCCAGCTGCGCGGCCTCCAGCTTCGCCACGTCCATGTCCACGCTCTCCTCCGCGCACCGGTACGACCTCACCAGGCTCACCAGCAGCTGCAACCACCAAGAAGCAAGCACCCAGGAGCCAGGAACATTATACTACATACTATACTCTGGAATGGATTGCTCTGTTCTTCTCCTGGAGTAGTCACCTTCCTGAGCGGTTCTTGGAACGCGGAGCAGGCGGCGACGTCCTCCTCCAGCGAGGATCCATGGAGGGACCGGTACGCGCGGCGGACGGCGACGAGGTGGTCCGGCGCGGCGGCGCAGGCGGCCTCGATGAGCACCCACGCGTCCCTGTCGTCGCCCCGCCTGCCCAGGGCCTCCCTCGCCAGCTTGGCGTCCCTCTCCGCCGGGTCCGTCGCCAGCAGCACCATCGCTTTCTTCATTAAGTTATCATCGTCGTCAGTACGGATCATCATCATAGCTTCCGTTGATCGACTGTGGGTGTGGATGTGGTGCGAGTACGCACCTGGAAGTGGCCGGAGAGCTCGCCGTGGAGGCGGGTGAGGAGGGACTCCTTGTAGAGGCTCGCGTAGGCCCGGCGGATCTCGGCGCGCTGCGCGGCGGTTCGCCGGCCGAGGATCTCCACCAGCGCCTTCTCGTCCGTGCCCCAGCCTTGAAGAAACGGAAATCCACCGGCAAACTTGAGCGCTCGACAGAAATCGCACAGAAAGGAGATGGTCGACATGTACGCACGTTACCTTGCACGGCATTCCTGAGGCTATCCGCGTCGGCGGCCGGGGACGGCACGGGCGTCGGGACGTCGATGGTCGCCATCTCCCGCGCGCTGGCTGCTCTGTGCTCTCAAAGACTCAAACGCACGCAGAGGAAGATGATTCAGTGGAGGGAGGGGAGGAGGAAGGAATTGCAGCTTTTTCTTGGTGGGTGGGAGCGTGCGGGCCGAGGGCGTGCACTAGGCCCTCTGGATGGAACGGTTGGGCCCCGCGGTTCTTGGACGCCGATAACGAGCGAACGTTCGCTGAGAGGGGTGGTATTTGCGAACGTTTTTACCGATAGTTTCTTCTGATTTGCATGACAATTTTTTCAGAACAGCACGGCAATTTCTTTAGAGAAATGCATTTTTTCTTCTAAAATTGCCACCATTTGATGTTGCGTTGCAACTAAAACTGTCAGAAAAATGCGTGTGTTTGTCATCACTTCCCAGGGAACGTTCCCCGGTTAGTGTTTTCGATTTTCTTTCACCATCTCCAATGTTTTCAAGTGTGCATTGGTCTTGTTTCTTTTGGGGATTTCTACTACCTAAAAAACATGTTCGTTTTTTCTTTGGATTTTGTTTTTTATCTAACTACCTAAAAAACTGGTAAGAATTTCTTTTATCGGTTTTTGTAAAGTTCTCTTTTCTGCCAGACGGAACACTTCGTCCAACGTTATGTATGTTTCCCTGATCTTTCTCCATTTAAATTTCCCCCCTCATATCTCTGGGTTTTTTCACTGGTTTCTCCTGAAAATCGAAAACCGTCTTAACTATTAGTGGGAGCTTTTGCTCCGCCCCTCCCCAAAAAGTCTTGGGGTTCCTCTGTCTCACGTCGACGTCGCCGCTAGTCCGCCTTGTCTCCGGTGGCCTTACGACCATGGCGGCGCGGTGGATCACGACCCTTGCCGGTGGGAGGGCTCTGTTTTTAGATGTTTTCTTGAGTTTTGTTAGGGTTTGTGGCCTGCTCAGGACGACGAGATGGTGGTGGCTCCCTAAAGATGGAATAAGGTTCTCCCCGTCTAACCTTCATTCAGGCGGTGCGTCTAACATTATTGGTGGGCGTGTGGAGATGTGTCTCCGGCAGATTTGTCCTTGGTGGATTTGCTCGGATCTGGTCATAGTTCGTCTATGTTTGTGTGTCTTCAAGTTGGATTCTTCCGATTTACACTACTCTTCAACGGCGGCGGTTCCTGCTCTAGTCCTATGGGGCCTTAGCACGACGACTTCCCGACCGTCTACAGCAAGAAGTTTTGCGCGCTCGGTGAGGGAGGAGTGATGACGGTGGTGCGTCTTCGGCTCACTTCAGTGCTTGTAGTCGTCGCTAGGTGGTCTACGGATCTGGATGTAATGTTTATTATTTCTAATGTTCGTTGTATTGCCATGTTTGAAGATGAATAGATCGGAAGTTTTCTTGCAAAAACCTTCTTAACTGCCTCACCTTTTATTGACTCATCAAATAAAATTATTTTTTAGATAAGCCAAAAAGTTCTTATCAAATAGTAACTGATTATTAAATAAAATACTAAAATTTATTTAGGTAGGTAAATCATAGGCAGGATTTGATAAACATTTATCTACACAATCACAATAGCATGGACAGGTAAATCACAGGCTAATGAAATATTTATATCCCGTTGCAACGCATGGGCAGCTATCAACCAAAGTAAAAAAGATCCCACATCCCCCCCTCAACAAGAGAGAAAAATCCAACACTGGGAGGGAGCAATGCTGCCTCTCAAATTCGAAAGGAACACTACCCGGCCTGTCCTCCATTGTCACCCCTCAGGTAAGGTTGTTGAGCAATATAATTATATAAGAAAAGATTATCTGCCAGCTATAGCTCTACTAATTAATAATCAATAATCAATCAATGTCTTTGCTGTTGTCAAAGCAACCAGATCGCATTGATCTCCTCCTTCACATGCAAGATGGGGTGAACCGATTGTTTTGTCAAAAATAGATCATCTGTGTCTTTAACACTACACACTGCAACAAATCTCAAGAAAAATGGAGCGGTTGCATCCGGTGGATGGTGGAACGCACGACCAAAGCGCGTTTCCAAATAGCTCATTTTCTAATCTAATTATAATCTGCACATGGATGCCACGAGCACAAGGAACATAATACTATATGCGTGTGCTTTCCACGAGGATTGGGAGTTCATAGATTGATTGCTAAATGAGAGATGAGAGAGGGAGGGAGGGAGGGAGAAACGGAGATCGTGAGTTCATGAAAGCTCTACCACGCGATGAAATATTCAACAGAAAATCGTGTGAAACGTACTCAAGACTGCATTACATGGACAGATCCTTGCACTCGTCGCCTCCCATCTTGTGTTCTTCGTTTCATTTTTCTTCTTCTTCTTCTTCTTCTTCTTCTTCTTCTTCTTCTTCTTCTTTTTAATTTTTATTAGCGGCGTTGACACATGCATGCCAGCGCTGGATTGCTTTCCTAGTGAGCGGCAGTCCCATGCGTTGCCAATAAATTTAGCCGGGACGTTGAACTAATTAATGCTAATTAGTTCATCGATCGTGCCCACACCTATCTCTCCAGCTGTCGTCGTCGTTCGTTGCTTACTGTGCAAGGAAACGTGCAGCACGAGTGGCCAGCATGCACACCATGAATGGCAGTTTTTTATCAACGACACATGCCAGGGCGAATTCGATGCTTCTGAATGAGATGGCGCGGAACGGCAACCAGTAGTAGTAATCTCCTGCAACGACGTTACCCTCTCTGGATTGAATTGTAATCAAGTTAGTACGTAGCAGTAACATGCATGCATGCATGCTCGCACGAGAGACGTTGCAGGAAGGATCGATGGGCAAGGCGGTATAGTATTAGTATTCTAGTATAAATTAACAAGCATTTGGGCCATGCCTGGATGGTGGATGCCTGCGTGCGTCCTCTGGTATAAAGGCCAGCCCGATGCAGCAGTTTCTTGCAGCACAGCCGAGCAGTAACGGCAGCACTGCAGCAGCAGCAGCTCCACCGCCGTCGCCGTCGCCCCTGCGTTCGAGGCCACCCAGGAGAGACCAGCAGCAGCAGAGCATCAAGGAGGCGACCATGGCCGACGAGCACCAGGAGCTCACCAAGGCCTTCTCAGGTACGTACGGTGTACCAAATTATTAAGCACTGCACTGAAACTTAACGGTGATCTCTTCTTCTTCTTGAACGATCACCACTCACATTTGGTTTCGGTCTGCAGGGATGGGCGGCCTGGGCGTGGAGGAGACGGCGTTGGTGTCGGCGCTGGGGCGGTGGAGGAAGCAGCCGGAGAAGCGGGCGCAGTTCCGGAGGGGCTTCCCGGGATTCTTCGAGCCGGCGGCGGCGGGGGCGATCGAGCGCTGCTCCGACGACTACGTGCGCCACCTCAAGACGGAGTTCGCCCGGTTCAAGACCCTCATGGTGCTGTGGGCGATGCACCCGTGGGAGCGCGACGCGCGCTGGGCGCACCGCGCGCTGCACAAGAAGCACCACCCGGCGTCCGTCCTCGTCGAGCTCGCCTGCACGCGCGCCGCCGACGAGCTCCTCGGCGCCCGCCGCGCCTACCACGCGCTCTACCACCGCTCCCTCGAGGAGGACGTGGCGTACCGCGTCAAGGACGCCGCCGCCAACCGCCTGCTGCTCGGGCTCGTCACCGCCTACCGCTACGAGGGCCCGCGCGTCGACGAGGAGCTCGCCAGGGAGGAGGCCGCGGCGCTCTCTGCCGGCCCAGGCGCCGGCGCCAAGGCCCAGAGTCAGAGCGAGCTCGTGGTGCGGGTGCTCGCCACCAGGAGCAAGCCGCAGCTCCGGGCGACCTTCCGGTTGTACAGAGAGCTCCACGGCAAGCCGCTGGAGGAGGAGTTCGGCGGCGACGCGCCGTGCCTGCGGGAGGCGGTGAGGTGCCTCGAGTCGCCGGCCAAGTACTTCGGCGAGGTGATCGACGGGGCGTTCAAGGAGGGGGCGGACAAGCAGGCCAAGGCCGCCTTGACCCGCGTCGTCGTGTCCCGGTCCGACGCCGACATGGAGGAGATCAAGGAGGCCTACCTGAAACAGCACGGGGCCAAGCTCGTGGACGCCGTCGCCAAGAACACCCACGGACATTACAGGGACGCGCTGCTCGCCATGATCGGAAAGTGATCCATGCATCGAAGCTCAGCTGGAGCCGGTCTATTTGCTTTCCTTTTTGCTATTTACCTTAATTTATCGCTTTTTGCAGGGCAGCGACAGTTCGTGTTAATTATTTACTGCTTATCTTACGCCCAAATGTATGGATATTTCCACCACCCCGCATGATTGATTGAATAAAAATAATTTTTCTTATCAATGAAGTGGCTCAACAAGTTTCTATTGAGTCGTTTTTGCAAGGTTGCATGCAAGAATCCAGCACAACTATTCTGCACACATTCGTCAAAAACAATCTACCTCCGGAAAAGAAACACGTTTTTCTTTTGCTCTCTAAGAACATCTCCAGCCGCGCCCCCAACAGGCCCCCCAGTCGACTTTTCCCGCGCCGGCGCCGAAAAAACGCTCCAGTCGCGCCCCCAGAACGCCGAAATCCGTCGGCTCGCCCTGTTTTTGGGCCCGGCGATCGCAGGCCGAACCCGGCGCACTGGGGGGTGCTCGAGGGCTCCGGCGCAAGGGAAAAGCATGTCTGGCCCACACCGTCAGGCGAAAAGTCAAGCCTATCGTTCATAGTCGCCTCCCACCCCCCGCGAGCTCGGCCGCCACCCGGCCGATCCCGGCGCCGCCCACCGCCCACCACCGCTAGATAGGCCATTCCCCGCCGGAAAAGAGCAGAGGTTTCGCCGAGACAACCTCTCCACCATCGTCTGGGCTATTTTTCCGGCGTTCCGGCAGTGGGGGGGGGGGGGCAGTGTACCGGCGGGTGCGCGCCCACCGCGCCCGCAGGGTGGTCGGCGATTTGCCTGCCTCGGCAATGGACTCGGACGACGAGGAGGCACTCGCCGCGCTGCTGGAGGAGGAAGCCGATGCCGACGTTCAGGAAGAGGAACATCTCATGGTCCTCGCCGCCCTCGCCGGCCTGCTGGCAAGCAATGAAAAACCGCGACGAGGTGGCTCGGCGCCGGGGCGGATGAAAGCAAAGAACCGGCATCGTCTCGAAGGCTACTGCATGCTCTACTCCGACTACTTCGCCGACGCTCCACTGCACGGCGACAAAGTATTTCGGCGCCGTTATCGGATGAGCCGAAAGCTCCACTGCCTCGTGGGTCCCCCTGATTTGTTGAACTATATAATTTGTATTGAATTATTTGTTGTTGAACTATTTGATTTTCTGTGATGAACTATGTGATAAAAAATTATTTTTGTTGAGAATTCAATGCCAAACCACGCCGAATATGGGCCGATTCTCGCCGATATCGGGCCATTTTTCGCAGAAAGTGGGCCGAAAAGCGGCCATGAATGGGCCAATATCGGCGCTTGGGGGCGACCTGGTGGCGACGGCTGGATGCCCAACCGCCCTCAGAGCCGATTCTACCGCCGGCTCGCCCCCAGGCGGCGATTTTTATGCCTCCTGGGGGGGGGGGGCAACGGCTGGAGATGCTCTAAGCTTCTGCTAGATATTCTCTCTGCAAAGCTCAATAAAGGTGATGTGGAACGCCTCGGAAACGATCTTTCACGGTGCCAAAGAACTCACAAGAAGCAACAACTATCTCTCTCGAATGGCAAAGAACAAGAGGAAACACTCTCAAATAAATTAAAGCGGATACGATTTACAAGGATGCAACCCAAATCATAAAACTTGTGAACCTATGCAGAATCACAAGAGGGAACCACAAGAATCATATATGAATTAAGGACAGGCCCTCCAATCCACACACACACGAGCTCCAGCTAACACTCAACAAAACTAGTGCTCACAGCACAACACAACCTCACCGGCTGTCTACAAAAATAACTCAGAAAATTTCATCCCCCTTCACATGGAACAACTGGGGAGTACTTATACTAGAAGAACCAACTAGTCAGGTGTGAAAACAACACAAAATAAAGGGTAAATCCGTGAGCTCCAAGCTGTAGCAGGAGCAAACTTGTTGAGCCTCGCGCTATAATTAATTCTTGGACAGCTTGCACGGAACTCAAATGATGCACCGTTTTTTTAATGAAAAAATGACTTCAATTACCATCTTTTCCGGCCTCTAAAATGTGCTAGACCCTTCTAAAATTAATTAGGTTTATGTGGAAAGTTGCAGCTGGAAATCTGATTTGTCATTTCTCCCAAAATAGGCACCGGAAGCTTCCCCACTAAGATAATGGTTTTGCCCATGTCTTCCTTTGGCTGCTCTAATGGTTTAACATTTTTGCTAAGATGAACCTCACTCTTTGATGCCTCGGTCATTACCTGGTCCACATCATCCTCCCTTCCTTCGAACAAAGCCGTCCTCGGTTTTGAGGTATTCTTTTTGGGCTTCTTCACGTGTGGGAATTGCTCAACCTTGAGTGCTTGATCCACCATAGGTTCCAAGACATGGTTCACTCCTTGATGCATGAAGGAATACTTGTTAGACCTCCCATGGTGAGTAGCATTGTGATCAAACTGCCACGTCCTTCCCAAAAGAAGATGACAGCACCAAAATAAAACATACAACTCATACCAATCTAGATCATCAATCAACCCAAAGACAAAGGATATCTACTCAAAACATCATAAGATGGCAACACATCATATACCACCTTGTCCACATAACTTGCCATTGAAAATTGCGCCCTAGCACGATGTGTAATCTTCAACTTACCAACACCATTCAACCACTTAACATAATATGGCTGGGGCTGCCTCCATGTTGATATCCCAAGAGCATGCACAAGGTCACTACTGATGATGTTGTAGCTGCCTCCATCGATGACCACCTTGTAGTTTTTGTTCTTGATCTTGCAAATGGATTGGAACATATTTTGTGGTTGGCCCTTCTCAACATAGGAGCATCATCATGAGCCACTTTGCGAACCATGAGATTAACACCATCTCCTCCATCTGAACTCAGAGGTGCTCCGGTCTAAAAAGTACAATATGTTGCATCTTCCTTCTCAGATTCATATTTGTCACTTGAGTCATCGGTGACATACCAATCATTTGTGAGCAGCACCTTCTTCAAATTAGGACAATCCTTCTTGAAGTGACCTCTACCCTTGCATGTGTGGCACTGAATATTACTAATGCGAGTGATAGGAGTATTGGAAGATTCAACCTTTGATGCATTAGCTTCTTTTGCAGTCATCTTGTTGTGTGAGCGAAAATCTGCAGCAACACTTTCATCTACTTCTAGTTGAACTGAACCTCTCCAAGTGCTTGATGTATAGGTTTGGCTGCGATTTCGGCGACGCTTCAGCTGCTGCTCTACATGAATAGCTTGATGCACAAGTCCACGCAAATCTTGATATGTAACCATCACTATGCTTTCTTGCACATCTTCATTCAGCCCATGAAAGAATCTTGACATTGTGGCCTCCTCTGGCTCATTCACTGTTGTCCTAATCATCAAAATCTCCATTTCTTTAAAGTACTCGTCAACACTAGAGTTACCTTGGCACAACTGTTGGAGTCGATTGTAAAAGGTTCTTGTGAAATGTTCAGGAACAAAATGCCTCTATAACAGAATTTTCATTTGCACCCATGTCTCCGGACGACCTCCAGCACGACACAATTGGTTCCACCAAATCAAAGCATATCCGGTAAACTCAATGGATGCATATCGTACCTTCTTCTCCTCTGTATAGCGGTGGCTATCAAAGATTTGAACCACGTGCATCTCCCACTCCAAATAATCATCAGGCTTGGTTTTCCCATTGAACAATGGTATGGTAAGTTTGAATTTATCAATCCCATCATCTTCATGGTCACGATGAGCACGCCCATGACCTCTTCCTCCCATGACAAAGCCTTCTTGGCCTTCTCCATGATGATCATGATGAGCACGTCATGGTCGAGGCTCGTAGTAGTTTCGAGCATCATCAGAGTGGTCGCTTCAATGCTCTCCATGGTAGTCCTGTTGTATGGGGAGTTGTCGATGTCGACCCCGTGCAGCAAGCCCATCTCATGGTGGAGACGATGGCGCCCAAGTAGCACCTCGCTGGTCGTGGCAAGCACGCCGAGGTGGTGCAGCGTAGTAGCTATGAGCATCGCCCGAGTAGACGTGGATGTGCTCTCCATGCCCCTCCTCAAGGTGGCGTTGGCCCTGCTGTTCGGGGAGTTGTCGATGTCGACCCCGTGCAGCAAGCCTATCTCGACGGAGTTCCTCGGTGAGGGAGTCGATTCTTCGGCCAAGGTCTCCACGGCGAATATGTGCCTCTTCACCGTGTTCAACACATACTCTCGTGTATCCTCCAATGCCAACACATAGGTGGGCTGCAAGCTTGGATCATACACGGGAAGTGGCAGCTCCTCCATGAGGCACCCACCTCCATACACATCATCAACACTGCTAGACCTCCTTAAACCCATGGAAGCTTCTCAAGAACAAAATCAATAAGAGAGAATAGCACCGTGAACAACCTAAAGCTCTGATACCAAGATGATGTGTGACGCCTCGGAAACGATCTTTCACAATGCCAAAAAAACTCACAAGAAGCAGCAACTATCTCTCTCAAATGATAAAGAACAAAAGGAAACACTCTCAAATAAATTGCAGCGGATAACTAGCTTGGTTTACAAGGATGCAACCCAAACCATGAAACTTGTGGACCTATGTAGAAGCACAAGAGGGAACCACAAGGATCCTATATGAATTGAGGACAGGCCCTTCAATCCACACACACACGAGCTAACACTCAATGAAACTAGTGCTCACGGCACAACACAACTTCACCGGCTGTCTACAAACATAAACTCAGAAAATTACATCCCCTTCACCTGGAGCGAGAGTGCTTATACTAGAAGAACCTACTAGTTAGGTGTGAAAACAACACGAAATGAAGGGTAAATTCATGAGCTCCAAGCTATAGCATGAGCAAACTTGTTAAGCCTCACACTATAATTAATTCCTGGACAACTTGCATGGGAACTTGCATAATTTTTAACTCAAGACCTCAAATGATGCACCTTTTTTTTAATGGAAACTGACTTCAAAGACCATCTTTTCCAGCCTCTAAAACGTGCTAGACCCTTCTAGAATTAATTAGGTTTAGGTGAAAAGTTACAGCTGAAAATCTAACGTGTCATTTCTTCTAAAATAGGCACCAAAAGCTTCCCCACTAAGATAATGGTTTTGCCCATGTCTTCCTTTGTCAGCTCTAATGGTTTAACATTTGTGCTAGCATGAACCTCACTCTTTAATCCTTGATCATGATCAGGTCCACATCATTAAGCACTATTTTAAAAAGAATATTAAACACGTCACAGGTCAACATTTTCATGCACATGAGCTTCAATCATTTGAAATACACTATATATAACCAATGGGCTAACTTGAAAAACAAGATTCAGTTCTTGTAGTCAAACCAACAAACACGTAAAAGGCACTAAATTAGACAGCAAAGCCCAAAATCCCAGCAAGCCTATTCATAGGAACAGAAGCACCATCCTCCACACTAAATCTGATCAAGAACAAAAAATGGTAAGTTCAGAAAGAATAGGGGAAGAACAAGAACACAAGAGAAGAAAAAAGAAACATTGCTACAAACAAAAAACACCGACTCTATAGCAATCGACCATCAAATCCATTCACTAAAACATAAAATAAAATAAAAAAGGGGCAGCTAGGAAGCGCACAGCATGCCGGTGCTCTCACTGCCGTCTGCCCCCATCTTTACCTCACGCACGAGCATGGGCAATCCCAGCTGGATCATTATTAATTTTGCCTTCATTTGCTCTGCACGGCAATCACAGGGTGCATTAATCCGCTAGGATTACAAATCGGAACGATAGATTCACTGCGGCTGGAAATATCTTTGCAATGACAATACATAAAATTCCACTGATTGGTCTCAAACCCGGAGCACACAACTACAGCTAACAACATCATAGAAACATAGATGGCCCTTTATTACAACATCTAGTCCTTTGTACTCTACTGCGCATTCCAACCCGAGGGGCAGTAAGTTCTTCCAGTTGTGGCTGGAACACCTCACTCATAATGTCACGACCATCAGCTGCTTCTGTTCATCAAAGATAAGATCATAAGAATATGACCCACACGTATATTTAACAGGATCTACATGTGGATGAGCAACAAACAGTTTCAGCAGTTGCTGTGTTGAGCCTTATGCCAATTTCGTCATAACTAAAATAAGCTCAGTATTTCAAAAAATCAAGAGAGGGAGAAGTGTTCTGAAAATAACCCACATGTGGCATAAAACAACATTATCAGATATCCAAAACGGTGCTCGAGCACAGATGAGCTATTTATCCTGGTTCTTGGTAGGCATGGAGATTGGTGTGCCAGAGTTTATATAGTGTTCTACATGTTCAGTATTTTTTCACTGCGGTGTTTAAACAATTTCTGACCGACGCATGATACTGCTATCGTGACATGAAGGGATCCCACTGGCACATCTTTTTTGCTACCTTTCAGATCCGAGCCAATGCAGTCAACATTAATACTGCATATGCCCCGTTTATATACTGTGACTACTGACTTTGTAAAGGAGTGCAAACGAGCAATGCTCTACTAGAATATTTGCATCTATCAACATCTCAGAAAACATCACACCCTTCAAACTCCAATAGATAACACCAATAAAATGAAAATATGACATCTTTCGGAAAAGTAATGTACAGAAAGGAAAAAATAATCAGAAATCACTAACCTTCAACTGGCAAATTATCCCTTAAAGGTTGATTATTTAGCCAAAGGAACCCCTGCACTTGCGAGACCAACATAAGCAACTTTTAGTCCTCCGACACCCAGAATTACCTTGGCTCTGACCATAATCATATGTAAGCTCTGTCATTGGAGGAATATGCTTAATTGCAAAGAAGGCGATGTGTGGATATCCCTCATCACCATGGTCATATAGAACTGGTTGCCAAAAAACATTAGGTGAGCAGCTGTGGTTCATGAAGCGAGCTATGTTACCAGTATGTTTTGCACTAATAATTATTGGCAACTGCTTAGATGATTCGTTTAAGTCAGAAAGACTGGGTTCACCCAGTAATTCTGGTGCATAGTTCCATCTTAAGTTCTGCTCCGAAGGAGGGGTCTCAAAGATATAATCATCTTCTGCATCAAGAGCATTCTTGTCAACAATTACACCTGCATATTCACAGATAAATGTGCCTGCTCGGATTGGATCCCAACTACGCAGGCCCCAACCTCGATCTCCCGTCTTAAACACTTCAAAGTGGATCTGGATACCTTTTTGTACAACCCGGTTCCGGCAATTATGTAAACAAGTGCATGAATCATTGCACTCGTATAACATAGGCATCCGACTAACAAGTATGCCTGAAGCACTGTAAGGAAGGTCACCAGCATTTCGATGCGTACAAGAACAGTTGTTATCACCGGGTAGGCATACGCTTGTGCATTTGCAGCCTTGCATCTTTCTCATTGAGCTTGGGGAATTCATGTAGTTAAGTTTAGTTGTATAGGTGAAGTGGCTAGGACCTTTCTCATCGTCAACCTCATTTACAAGGCAGATAGGCTTACTTTCCACACCGTATGATATGTCGTGCAATATAACACGATCTCTAGAGGATGGATTTTCCCTCCATTTTTCAGTCTTCTTCCACACTGCAATGCCATCAGGTTGTCCAGGTTCTCTGAGCAACTTGTGTTTAAACATATTGAAACCAGATTTCCCTTTCTCCACCCAGGCTTCTCTGATCTGGTAAAGGCCATCATATATGTATATCTTACCAGTTGAACAAGTCAAGTCTTTCACAGTGCGAACGACTCTAATGGGATTACCCCTATGCAAACTCCTCTCCAGTGCAAGATTACCTCTCTCAAGCTTTTGGTCATCCTTACCAGACATGCCATGTCCACTGTAAACCAGAACATCTGGATCATCATCTTCGGCATCCTCATACACACCAGCTGACACAATACTAATGGCCACGGGGTCCTCCTCGTTACCAAACTTAGCAGACATATAATCTATCCCTGCCATGCTCTGACTATTTAACCCTACCAGGCACATCTCGATTCTGAAGTAGAACATGTCACCAACCTCGACACCTGGAACCTCTCCAATCCTCTTGTTCTTATTGAGGCGAAGTTCAGCGTTCATCATGATACTCCCAGCCTTCAAGTTTTGCTGCTGCTTTGCTACTTGCTTCACCTCATCCAACTGCACGAGCCGTCGTCGCAGTGCATCAAACATCATAAGCACATTATCTGCGGACTCCCTGGGATCGTCTGAAAACAAAGATGGCAGGTGCAACAGGCTTGTGTCAATTTTTTTAGGCCGGCCACGTTTTGATGTGTCACCACTGTCAACATCTACTGAAAGGCCAGAATGACTTGAAGGAGTCACTGAACTATCAGGCACACGCTTCGGCCGCCCTCTCTTCCTCTTACCACCCTCCAATAAGGTGACTGCAGAAGGAGTCACTGAACTCTCTTTTGAATGAACTGGAGGAGTTGAAGTATCTGAACTATCCTGCACAAGCTTGGGACGCCGCCCCCTTTTCTTTGTAACAGATTCATGTACACTAGATGCGGGAGGTGTCTGTAAAATAGGTGTACCATCTGCTACAGGCACTGGAGTTGGTAAGACAGAAACATCTGGCACACGCTTGGGTCGTCCCCTCTTCCTCTTGCCAGATTCCTGTGTGACGGCTGAAGGAGGTGTCTGGAGAACAATATTATTAACTTCTGGAGGAGCTGAAGGAACCAAATGAACTGTAGGAACCGTAGGAACCGGTTGAACTGGAGGAACCGAAGGAACAGTAGTGGTATCTTGCACACGCCTGGGCCTCCCCCTCTTCTTCTTACCAGATTCCTGTGTAGTGACTGCTGGAGGAGTTTGCAACACAGGGGTAACCATTGTGTTGTTTGTAGTACCATTAGCATTAGAAGGTCCATTCATATGAGCCGTATATGGCTGCACCTGGTTGGGATCTGCAGGAGCGGACAGTGATGTTAACATTGGCGGAACACCACCAGCCATTCCCAGTTCGGTACCTCCAGCATATGGTCCAAATGGGGTGACACAGACAACTGAAGATGAGCTTTTAGGGGTGAAAGTGTGCATCCCAAGCGGTGCAGGGAACATGGGGGTCAGTGTGCGCAAGGGTTTGGCGTCGAGGACTGCTGCATAATCCAATACAACTGAAGCCGGGTGCTGATTTCCAGCCATTGTAAGCTGCCAACTGATCTTTCTCAAATGAAGACTTATGCCAGCAATTCCTTTGTCTTTGTCTACAGGTCTACACTTGTCCACAAGCCATACTTCAGAGAAAGCTGAAAAAAAAATCCTTCAGTGCCTTGAGTGTAGAATTCAGAAAGAACTTAAACTGTTATTGGTGTAATGCAGATAGTGAAGTATTACCAGCAGATCTAGAAAAAAAAATTAAGTCTGATTGTTCATCAGATTACAGTTCACTGATTAAAGATGTGCAAAATTAATAGCATAATCATGACAAATAAACAAAGATAAAGTATCAATTAAATTTTGCTTGGTAACTATGCCATCAATCAAACTGTAAACATTGTTATTTTTGTAATATTGAGATTGCCCATCCAAAAATGGCATTAGTATTCGACACAATGCTTCCATGGTATTATAAGCTATGGCAGCAAAGTATCTTAAAGCTCGTGTATTAGACAGCATGAAAATTAAAAATAAAAACATTTTTCTGGATTCAGATAGAGTAATACTTACAATTGAAAGTTTTATACACAAACAGTTCAACCGTTTTTAGGCTACAAATGGCTCAGAGCTAAGCCAACTTCAAGGAGCATAGCACGGAGAATGAGTTAAGCAGAAAGGACCTATTAGTAGGAATCAAATAGATGTTTGTTGTTTGCTGTTTGAATATGTACGACAACAGAACTAAGATTAGACAATAACTTCCCATTTGTATAACATCAAGTCAGAAAAATGGCAAATTTAACACATAATAATTGATGGTGGTACAAACACAGTTGCAGGTAAACAACCAAAAGTTCAAAAAGAATAGCTGGTAATACATTGATGATTTAAAATGATTACCCTACTGACAATTAAAATTTAAAAATGGTAACAATTAATACAACTGACATTATGCCAACTGGAAATTTTATACACAAACAGTTCAGCCGTTTTTAGGCTACAAATGACTATGAGCTAAGACAACTTCAAGTAGCATAGCACGACGAATGAGTTAAGCAAAAAGGACCTATTAGTAGGAACTGATAGACTTGTTGTTTGCTGTTTGAATGTGTACGACGACAGAACTAAGATTAGACAATAACTTCCCAAGTATTGCAACATAGGATTGCAGAGTAACAGGAAACACTACAATTAAACATGGGTGGACACATGTGCACATTGAAAATGGGTTGATTAACAGTCAAACGTAATAGCCAAGTCTTATTATATGCATTCATAGTACAGGTCTACAGGACCCCGCAAAGATTGATCTTGTGCACAAGTACAGACTGAGCCAGATGGATCAGACTAGTACCCCACACCTAAATGGCCTGAAAGGAAAGCTTTGGATTTGATGGCTCACAGGAAAGGAATTTAGGAAGGAGGATGACAGGGAAGAGGCCGCCGGCAACTCTGGAAGAGTTCAGACTTCAGACAGGCTTGTGTTAGCCGCAAAGGCAGGGGAGGGGGCTGCAACTTATACGAAAAAGCTATTTTGAATTCACGCGCCACGTGGGCTCGAAGAGGCAGCGTATGTCCCCACTATTGTGGCATGTTCCCAGATCCACCGCAAGCAACATCTCGCCACTAGGCGCCAGCCCGCGCATCCTGTCAATGGTTGGTTGACTGCCAGCTGCAAATCCACACCGCAGCACTACCATCCCGCCCAAGGTGCTTCCCTAGTACAAAAATTGCAACCATGCTTCATTTTCTTCAAACTTTAATTTAGATTCCTCACTCCTTATTTTTCTGAATTGTGAATTTCTATAATGGGAGACAAAGTGTACATACATAATATACAATGATACATACATCACATGGAAAGCATGCCAAAAAGTACAGTGCATATAAAGCTCAGTCCATCAAATGTCATGTGAATAGATGAGGACTATAGACCAATCAACACTTGCAGTCTCACGTGTTGGCACAAAGCACTGCACAAAACACGAGGAGAAAAAATTCCCTAGAAAAATGAGTGGATGGTCATGTTCACCTTGGTTATTAGGCATAGCAATGGCCAATGTGGTCATCGAACAGAGATGGGACGTAGCTGCGCATCTTAGGAGAGAGTTGCTAACCGAATCCATAATAGTCTAAATACGCCCTTAACTCGTATATATAAGGGTCTAGTCGTATTTTTTAAGTTTCTTATTGCTGTGATTTACAATTGGAGAAATAGACATCATTATGTTTTTAAGCAACATAAGTAGTGCCCCGAATCAAAAAGCAAAAATGAAGCCAGGTAGTTTCTTGAATTGTACTCCCTCCGTATCTCAGTTTAGCACAGTGGGTAATGATTTCAACCTGCCCTCCATTTCTATCCCAGATTCACCGTGTGGTCTCCTCTTCCTTATCATAGCCGAACAATTACAGCCATAGCTTAAAAACATAGCAGCAAGAGCCCCGAAAACAGCAGCTCCCCTAGTCATCCTTGTCCTAACCATCCTCTTGCATCTACAATGCGCGTGTGCTATAAAAAAAAAATCCACATCGCACAAACGAAACAACTCCCATCAACAGTCGTATGCGCAGCAAGATACATTCCAAAACCATGTTGATGTAAAAAAAAAAAAAAAACTCGAGATCATGTGGACGGCGACATCGATCCACAGCTAGGAAAACATTCTACGACCATGTAGTACGCGGGTAGCAGATCTCCGTTTCTTACCTTGATTAGGAGGGAGAGGAGAGGAGAGAGCCGAGCCCTGCCGTCGCTGATCCCCTGGCCGCTGGTCCCGTGAGCCGCGGCCGCCGAGCAGACAAGGAATCGCGCCGCCGCGCCGCCACGGCAGGGGGAGAGACGGAGGGGAAGAGCGGGGAAGATTTAGGGCTTTCTGTTCCCCTCTCTCTGTCGGGTGAGTTGGAGTGGAGTGAGCAGGATGAGATTTTGCGTCACGTGCTGTCACGTGTCGCCCGAGCACTGTTAGCGGGGTGGGAGTGGGACGCGTCAGTTCGGCCGATTCGGCGAAATCACTAGCGGGGTGGGAGTAATAATTAGGCCATTGCTACAAATCATTCTTCGCCTTGGGCCGTCGGATCTCGGATGCGCTAGCGCGCAACGGCTTTCGCGCTAGTTGCTCAATCCGTTGCTTGCTTCTCCCTTCGATCGGTCAACGCAGCCAGCTGAACCGTAGCAGCCGCACCCTCCACGGCAAATTTGACAATATTAACATGAGGATGTGTCATGGCTGGCAGGCGGGCCCCATCAAGACACAAGCATTGACCAATGGGGTCACCGTAGCAGAGAAGCAGAGTGGTGCATCCGTCGTGTAAACGTTACAGCTGGACCGGTGTGGTTGGTGAGGCTGTTAAGTAGCGAGTCGGGTAGCGATCCAGAGGCATCGAGAATTATTGTTATCGAATAGACTAAAGAGAGAAGTTGTCCTTCTCCTTCCTGGCATCCTTCCTCTCTAAGAAATCCCCACCTACCTCGTTTCCCCCTCGATCCAGATCAGGCCCCTAACAGTTGGTATCAGAGGTCCAGTGATCCGGGGACCTGGAGACGGCATACCCCCGACCACGCTACACCACCAAGCAGGCCTTGAAGACAGCGGCCATGGAAGAGCAGCTCGCAGCGCTCATCCAATCGGTCAAGGAAGGCCGGGCGGCTAACGACGCTCGACTTGAAGCGATCCAGACCTCCCTCGAGCTATGGCGCCCGGCGGTGACGAACCTGCAGAACCAGCTCGACGAGCTCCGCACCCAGGTAGGGCGCATCGCCCTCCACCCCGCGCTCGCAGATCCGTCGAGCGCGGAAGCGGATTCCGCACGAGAAGCTGTGGATCTTCGGCAAGCGGCGCGTACTGGGGAGGAGCCCCCAGCGGCCGACCCGGGGCACCACGGGCCAAGTGGCCACGACATCATCAACAACTCCGGGGGCATGATACACGGGGTGGTCACCACCCTGGCACCGCCTCCGGCCAAGGGTGCGTTCTATTCTCCTGTTGTCAATTCCAGTTCCCGCAGCCTAGAGTTGAGTCGTGTTCCAGAGGACGAGTACCACCACTCGCACCAGGCTCGTTGGGCTCTTTCGAAGTTGGATTTTCCGCAATTCGATGGGGGAAAATCCACAATTCTGTAAATCCAAGTGTGAGAAGTATTTCGATGTGTATGACATCCCCAAGGAGATGTGGGTTCGGGTCTCTACACTGCACTTTACAGGCAACGCAACGCGTTGGTTGCAATTGCACGAACTAGGCACGAAATCATTCACTTGGGAAGAGCTTTGCACTGCTCTGTGCGGCAAATTCGGACGAGACCAGTACCAGGCGCAGCTCCGTCAATTTGCAGCACTTGGTCAGACAGGGACAGTGTCGGAATACATGACACGCTTTGAGGAATTGATGCATCAGATATTAGCTCACAACTCGGGGTTTGATCCTGTGTATTTCACAACCAAATTCGTTGATGGGTTGCATGCGGAGATTAGAGCGGGTGTTGCATTACATCGACCCCGAGACTTGGATACTGCCTTTTCCTTGTCTCTGTTACAGGAGGAGATATTGGATGCGATGCCTCGAAGGGAATTCCGGCGTCCAGACCTGGGCGTGTTCAGCAGCGACCCCTGCTGGCACTGGCTGCGCCTCCACCGCGCGCAGTGCCGCCTCCTCCACCAGCCGCAGCGGAGGACAGGCGCGGCGTCGACGGGGCACACGCAGCAGATCGGCGACCCGATCAAGGCCGGGGCGACGGTCGCGTGGCGGTGCTTCGCAACTACTGCAGAGCAAGAGGGCTCTATTTTAAATGTGGGGAACGCTGGGGCCAAGGCCACCAGTGTGCTGCCACGGTACAACTGCATGTCGTGGAAGAGCTGCTGGATTTGCTTCAGGCTGAGGGGGATGATCGTCAGGATCAAGCAGCAGACGAAGAAGAGGAAGAACAGCTCATGTCCATTTCTAAGTTGGCCACCACAGGGCAAACAACGCCTCGCACGGTCCGTCTGTTGGGGCACATTGACAAGCAAGAAGTTCTGATACTGGTCGATTCGGGCAGCTCCCATAGTTTCATCAGCGAGTCAGTAGCAGAGCGCTTTGCCAATCGCATTTGTCAGTTCAAGCCGGTGACAGTCAGAGTGGCAGATGGTGGCAAACTCACTTACTCCGTATATATTCCAGAATGTCAATGGCAGGCGCAGAAGCACAAGTTCAGTACTGATCTGCGGGTGCTTCCTCTGGGCTGCTATGACATGGTCATTGGCATGGACTGGTTGGAAAGTTGTGGACCAATGCTGATTGATTGGACTGAGAAAACATTGCAATTCCACCACCAAGGGCAACTGATACAAATGCAAGGGTTACGTCAGGAAGTTAAGCAACCAGCACAGATCTCAATTGAGCAATTAGAGCAAATGGAACAAGCGAACGCAATTGCTGGTGTGGTGATGCTCTGTCTGTCGGACCAAGCAGAACAACAGGAACCTCTCCCAGCTGCTATCTAGCGTGTCTTGGACCAGTTTCAAGTGGTGTTTGACGAGCCGTCAGGACTGCCCCAACGGAAACCATGGGATCACGCCATTCCTCTGGTGGCAGGCGCGAAACCAGTGAATCTTAGGCCATATCGCTACACCCCGGAGCAGAAAAATGAGATTGAAGCACAAGTGAAAGAGATGCTGCGGCTAGGGCTTATCACACCTAGTGTTAGCCCGTTCTCTTCTCCGGTACTCTTGGTGAAAAAGAAGGATCAGACTTGGAGATTTTGCGTGGACTTCCGGCATCTCAATGCAATAACCATCAAGTCGCGCTATCCAATGCCAGTGATCGACGAGCTCTTGGATGAGTTGGCAGGTTCCATGTGGTTCTCTGATACGTCTCCAACGTATCTATAATTTTTGATTGTTCCATGCTATATTATATTCTGTTTTGGATGTTTAATGAGCTTTACTATACACTTTTATATTATTTTTGGGACTAACCTATTAACCGGAGGCCCAGCCCGAATTGCTGTTTTTTTGCCTATTTCACTGTCTCGAAGGAAAAGGATATCAAACGGAGTCCAAACGGAATGAAACCTTCGGGAACGTGATTTTTGGAACAAACATGATCCAGAGGACTTGGAGTCTACGTAAAGCAATCAACGAGGAGAGCACGAGGCAGGGGGCGCTCCTACCCCCCAGCGCGCCCTCCATCCTCATGGGGCCCCCGTTGCTTCACCGATGTACTTCTTCCTCCTATATATACCCATATACCCTGGAAATATCAGATACGGAGCAAAAACCCTATTTCCACCGCCGCAACCTTCTGTACCCGTGAGATCCCATCTTGGGGCCTTTTCCGGTGCTCCGCCGGAGGGGGCATTGATCACGGAGGGCTTATACATCAACACCATAGCCTCTCCGATGATGTGTGAGTAGTTTACCTCAGACCTTCGGGTCCATAGTTATTAGCTAGATGGCTTCTTCTCTCTCTTTGGATCTCAATACAATGTTCTCCTCGATCTTCTTGGAGATCTATTCGATGTAATCTTCTTTTGCGGTGTGTTTGTCGAGATCCGATGAATTGTGGGTTTATGATCAAGATTATCTATGAACAATATTTGAATCTCCTCTGGATTCTTTTATGTATGATTGGTTATCTTTGCAAGTCTCTTCGAATTATCAGTTTGGTTTGGCCTACTAGATTGATCTTTCTTGCAATGGGAGAAGTGCTTAGCTTTGGGTTCAATCTTGCGGTGTCCTTTCCCAGTGACAGCAGGGGCAGTAAGGCACGTATTGTATTGTTGCCATCGAGGATAAAAAGATGGGGTTTATATCATATTGCTTGAGTTTATCCCTCTACATCATGTCATCTTACTTAAAGCATTACTCTGTTCTTATGAACTTAATACTCTAGATGCATGCTGGATAGCGGTCGATGTGTGGAGTAATAGTAGTAGATGCAGAATTGTTTCGATCTACTTGTCGCGGACGTGATGCCTATATACATGATCATACCTAGATATTTTCATAACTATGCGCTTTTTTATCAATTGCTCGACAGTAATTTGTTCACCCACCGTAGATTATGCTATCTTGAGAGAAGCCACTAGTGAAACCTATGGCCCCCGGGTCTATTTTCCATCATATTAATCTTCCAACACTTAGCTATTTTTATTGCCGTTTATTTTACTTTGCATCTTTATCATAAAAATACCAAAAATATTATCTTATCATATCTATCAGATCTCACTCTCGTAAGTGACCGTGAAGGGATTGACAACCCCTTTATCACGTTGGTTGCGAGGTTCTTATTTGTTTGTGTAGGTGCGTGGGACTTGTGCGTGATCTCCTACTGGATTGATACCTTGGTTCTCAAAAACTGAGGGAAATACTTACGCTACTTTACTGCATCACCCTTTCCTCTTCAAGGGAAAACCAAGGCAGTGCTCAAGAGGTAGCATTCTCGAAGCTGGACCTCCGAGCAGGCTACCACCAGATCAGATTGTTGCCGGAGGACGAGCCCAAAATGGCCTTCAAGACCCACCATGGCTACTTTCACTTTCAGGTGCTGTCGCACGGCGTGACGGGCGGACCTCCGACTTTCCAGGGTACCATGAACATAGTGTTGTCACCCTTGCTGTGAGAAGGATTCCTCGTGTTCATGGATGACATTCTAGTCCATTCTAGAACCTTGGAGAAACATGTGAGTTTGTTGACGTAGGTGCTGCAAATGTTGCAACAGAATGGGTTCTACGCCAAAAGTTCAAAGTGCGCCTTTGCTCAGAGAAAAATTAGCTACTTGGGACACGTGATAAGTGAGCAGGGGGTGTCAACTGATGACACTAAGGTGAGCACCGTGAGGGATTGGCCAGTACCTGATACAGTGAAGAAACTACGTGGGTTTCTCGGGTTGGCAGGATATTACCGTAAGTTTGTCAGAAACTTTGGAATACTTAGTAAGCCCCTAATAGATCTACTGCGCAAAGGTGTGGTGTTTGCCTGGACACCCACAACCGATGCTGCCTTCTGTGCTATCAAGAAAGCTCTAATTGAGGCTCCGGTGCTGGCACTGCCAGATTTCTCAAAGACCTTCGTGGTGGAAACTGACGCCAGCGCAACAGGGATCGGTGCAGTGTTGATGCAGGATTCCCACCCAGTAGCTTACCTCAGTCGAGCATTGACTCCTCACAACCTGGGGCTGTCCGCATACGAGAAAGAGTGTTTGGCCTTGCTCCTGGCCATCAACCACTAGCGCCCATACTTGCAGCACGCGGAGTTCGTGGTGCGCACAGACCAAAAAAGTCTCCTGCACCTGAATGACCAGCGCTTGAACACTCCCATCCAACAGCGAGCATTTACAAAGTTGCTCGGGCTACAGTACGTGATCCAATACAAGGCAGGGATCTCAAACAGAGCAGCTGACGCCTTGTCTAGAAAAGAACACGGGCGGGACACAGAGCTAGCAGCCTTGTCAGTATGCAAACCTGTATGGCTGGAAGTAGTACGGGTAGGGTACCAGGAGGATGCTGCTACAAAAGAATTGCTAGCGCGCGTAGCGCTGAACCCAAGTGCTGAACCAGATTACCAGCTTCAAGGGGGGTGCTGAGATTCAAAGGGCATGTTTGGCTGGGACCGGACACTGATACTCAACAACATGTCATCAGGTCGTTGCATGACAGCGCTACGGGCGGGCACTCAGGGTTTCACGCCACATACAACCGCATCAAACGCCTGTTTGCTTGGAAGGGGAGGAAACAGCAAGTGAAAGAGTTCGTCAAGTAGTGCCTGACCTATCAGCAAGCCAAGACTGAGAGAGTCTCGCCGACAGGGTTGCTTCAGCCACTCCCTATCCCAAAACGGCCCTGGGCAGTGATATCCCTCGACTTCATCGAAGGCTTGCCCAAATCCGGTGGCTATAATGCTATCCTGGTAGTGGTTGACAAATTCTCCAAGTACGCACATTTTGTGCCGTTGCGACACCCGTTCACGGCCCTTGACATCGCCAAGACCTTCATGCATGAGATTTACCGACTCCACGGGATGCCATTGGGGATTATATCGGACAGGGACCGTATCTTCACCGGTCAGGTATGGCAGGAGCTGTTTCGCCTGTGCAGAACAGAGCTGAGGATGAGTTCTTCGTACCACCCGCAGACGGACGGGCAAACCGAGCATGTTAACCAGTGCCTGGAGACGTACTTGCGTTGTTCAGTGCATTCCTGCCCTGGTAACTGGTCAAAGTGGCTCTCGTTGGCGGAATATTGGTACAACACCAGCTTCCACTCCGTGCTCGGGCGCACTCCGTTTGAAGTAATCTACGGGCAACTGCCACGGGAGTTCGGCATCGATCAAGTGGACAACAGCACTGTGCCGGACCTGGCAGCGTGGTTGCAAGAGCGCGAGATCCTGCTGGACCACCTGCAACAACAGCTGAAGAAAGCTCAGGATCGAATGAAGAAACAGGCAGACTGCCACCGTACCGATCGGTCGTTTGAGGTTGGTGACGCGGTGTTGCTAAAGCTACAGCCCTTCATTCAAACTTCCGTGGCGAGGTGACCGTTCCAGAAGCTGGCCTTCCATTACTACGGACCGTACATCATTCAAGCTAAAGTGGATGCAGTGGCGTATCGACTTGACCTGCCAGATACCAGCAAGATTCACCCAGTGGTGCATGTATCCTTGCTGAAGAAAGCGGTGGGGGCGACCATTCCAGTCAGTGCAGAATTACCTCCACCTGACTCCGTTTTGCAGGCACCTCACTATCATAGCCAAGTGTTGGAGTGCAAGATGGTTCGTTCCCAAGGCGAGATGCAGCTACGCGCCCTGGTGCAGTGGAGCGAACTACCGGCTGACCTGGCTACTTGGGAAGATCCAGAGAAGCTCTAGGAGAGGTTTCCATCGACACCGCCTTGGGGTCAAGGCGGTTCTCAAGGAGGGGAGAATGTCACGGCTGGCAGGCGGGCCCTCATCAAGACACAAGCATTGACCAGTGGGGTCACCATAGCAGAGAAGCAGAGTGGTGCATCCGTCGTGTAAACGTTACAGCTGGACCGGTGTGGTTGGTGAGGCTGTTAAGTAGCGAGTCGGGTAGCGATCCAGAGGCATCGAGAGTTATTGTAATCGAATAGACTAAAGAGAGAAGTTGTCCTTCTCCTTCCTGGCATTCTTCCTCTCTAAGAAATCCCCACCTACCTCTTTCCTCTCTCGATCCAGATCAGGCCCCTAACAGGATGAAATCATTTCACACAATGAACTGCTCCTAAAAAATTTCACTCAGCTGACCTTTTTGAGTGGCGCCTGACACGGAGGCACCACACCCTACGGTGCAGCGCCTAGCACGTAGGCATTGCACCTCTGTCCAGCGTGGCAGCCTTGGGGCCCGCACCAAGCAGTGCAGCGCCTCAGAGCTAGGCGCCACACATGTAATGTGCAGCGCCTAGCCCGTAGGCGTTGCACTGTGATTTAGATGCAGCCGCCGCGCGCTAGCCCTCCCCCACACCCCATTCTTCTAGCAGCAGTTACAGAAGCATCCCGACGGCGGTTGGCTCCTCTCCCCCTCTCAATACCCTCTCCAAAAAATTTCAGATCTGAGAATTTGGTCCGTGGAATTTTTCACCATTCCATCCTACAAGGTACTCTCCTCTGATCCCTTTCTTTTCCTCCGTAAATTCGTTCACATTTGTCTCATTTAGCCAAGTTTTGGTGGAACCCTTGATTTGCCTGGATTTGATTTTTATATGATAAATTGAAATAGTGTGGTGTCATTTAGGATTTGTAGTCATTGTGGAACCTAGATTGTTCAAGTTTTGGTGGTACCCTTGTGTAGATTTGTAATATTGATATAGATTTGTGTGATTAGGATTAGTAGATGATTTGTAATCATTGTTGGACCCTAGTATTTATGATGGGTATTTGTGATGATTGTTGACATCCTTTCATTGTATATCTTAGATTAGTATTCAACTTTCCTTTTAGTGTTTACCGATTGTTGAATACGTATGAAATAATGCTCGCATATTAAATAAAGCATAGGGAGTAAGCTAATGTATGTTTATTGT
Organism: Triticum aestivum; assembly: GCF_018294505.1. Classification (NCBI taxonomy): domain Eukaryota; kingdom Viridiplantae; phylum Streptophyta; class Magnoliopsida; order Poales; family Poaceae; genus Triticum; species Triticum aestivum. The sequence goes on along the minus strand of NC_057805.1, from coordinate 450,326,970 downwards.
TTGAAATTTTGTAGGATGGTTTGGCTTCTCGATGATCACTGGGACACTCAACACCGGGCGTACTTTATGTCGGTGGAGCAGCGGGTAATAATGAAAGTGGCCAGTATTATGAATTTTGTGTTTATTTCAAACACAAATGCCCTATATGTAATTTTCTGATTTGCTTGTTTATAGGAGCTTGCACCTCTGAAGATTCGGTCTCACGGGTTCACCCTTGGGGGGATGCACTATGAAGAGCGGTACACACCGTACGTAAGGGAGACAGGACTCCTCCCTTTCATTCAGTTGGTCAGCCGGTCGACACCACCCCTCAATACTGCATCAATCACCGCGCTTGTTGATCGTTGGAGGCCGGAGACACACAATTTCCATCTTCGGACTGGGGAGATGACCGTGACGCTCTAGGATATTGCTATGATCACTGATCTTCCTATCGAGGGGAATCCTCTTTGTATGAGCACCGATTCTGATGGGTGGCGTGAGCAGATGCATGCCCTTATCGGTATGGTTCCTCCGGAGCCTCGGGAACCAGAAGCAGAAGACAAGAAGGAAAGAGTCGCAGCCGGTGCTCCTTTCACCTGGATTGCATGGAACTTTGGTTCTTGCCCTGATGATGCTAATGAGGATGAGGTCAAGACATATGCTCGTGTCTACATGTGGTATGTTATATCCAGGACTATGTTTGCTGATGGCACAGACAAGAATGCTCCATGGATGTGGCTGAAGGCGTTGACCGTCTTCGATAGCAAATGGAGTTGGGGTTCGGCGACACTGGCTTACTTATATAGACAGGTAGGCAATTGTTTATTTTCACTTCATTGGTACATTATCAATGCGATCTTCCTGTTAATTGAACCGTGTTTTCTTCTATGTGTAGTTGGATGAAGCATGTTGTAGGACCTCAAAGGACGGAGGTATTGGTGGTTGTATGCTCTTACTTTCTGTATGGAGCTGGGAGCGATTGCCGGTTGGACGACCGAAGACCGTGAAGTACGAGGATTGGGACGACAAAGACGACCCACTACGGTTCCTCACTTGGGCTTACAAGTGGGATGTGTTAAATGAGACGACAGATGATCCCTTGGTCATGTACAAGTTGTACACGAGCGAGATGGACACGATTACGACTGAGCAGGTGACTTGACATTGCATAAGTGATTCTCATGCTTTTATTGTAACTCGAAATAAATTTTGCATTCTATGCTATGTTGCAGGTGGAATGGGGGCCGTATGGAAAAGGGGATAGTTTTGGTAACCCTAGAGAGTTCGTGTTGAATCCGATGTGCCTTAGGGATAGGGATCTTTGGCATATGCGATGCCCACTCATATGCAACTGGGCGGTTGAGCTTCACATGCCACATCGGGTGTACCGCCAGTTTGGTTTGTTCCAGCCACACCCGCCGGAGTGGGAGGACACGGACAAGTTGCTACACGTGTAAGATAGAATTAACCTTGAGCACTTAGCAGCTTCTCGGTGGTTTCGATGGTGCTAATATTATGTTTTCTAACTTGCAGGTAGGATAGGAGAAAACAGCGGAAGATCAAGGACTGGGACAAGCATCACGGGAAGTATATCATACAGTTCGCACTTAGTGTGGAGCAAGCTAAGGCTGAAAAATGATCCCAGCTTCGTGAGCACTGCCCGATCGCGTTCAACAACTACCTCACATGGTTTCTTGCAAGTACCCGTGTGGAGATATGCAAGTCGGCGTATAATGAGGAGATTTTGGAAGATCCCACCGTCTTCGATGAGCTAACCCAGCACTAGTACAACAAATTAGTCAGGGAAGGCACCCGAGTCCCTTCAACTCCAATGATGAACTTTGTGGTATTTCCCTGTTTGCTTTCCATTCGCACTATTCACATCTTTGCTTGCCTAACACGTTAATGTCGTTTTTGTTCATAGCGTACCCAGATCAAAAAAGCAGCTGATGAGACCAAGACTATTCTGGAGACAACCCTGGTTGGGAAAAGCGATGGGGAAGGTGCACTTCGAGCATTCATTAAGGTTCACATCTCCTTCAATTTTCCATGTAACATGTCTTGCTACGTTCGATATCTCATTCACTTGTATATGTTGCAGCGCCAAGGCCAAAGGTTAAGGCGGTTATCGAACCTTGTCGGTTCTCGTGACCCCGAATATGTATCACCTCAGCGGTCTAGGTCGGCGACCCCATCGGATCCCACTTCTGGCCATGGTGCTCCTTTGGAGGATGAGGATGTGGGTGTGGTCACCCAAGAGGTATGCCAATAGCATATATTAAATTATTGAGGCATTGCTTACTTTATCCTCAGACAAGTTCTTTTCCACATCGTTTGTTTTTTTAATAGGTTGCTGATGACATGACCTTGGAGACCTATCAAGTTCGGTCAGCATATATGTTAAAGCATAGGAGGGGAATCAATAAATACACACCCGAAGACTTCACCGAAAGAGGCAAGAGGACTGTCGGCACCTCGCGGATGGCGGCTTTGGATGACTATGTGGATGAGGTGGAGGAACCAGAGCCGGAGCCGGTTGCTTGTGCAAAGAAGAAGAAGATATCCGTCAGGAGGGGGGAAGAGGCGGCAATAAGCGCGGAAGGAACTAGTCGTCGTCCTCTTTTTGTTATGTAACTCGTTGAACTTGAAGTGATAGTAGCTCTTAGTAATGTTGAACTTGAAGTGATTGTATCTCTTAGTAATGTTGAACTTGAAGTGATGGTCACTCTTAGTAATGTTGTCTTTGTTGAAGTTGAAGAGGTGTTGAAAATGTCATAATGATGATCATTACTGTTTGGCCTGTGATGCAAGTATATGTATAATTATTGAAAATGTGCCTGAAATGTATGCAACACTTCATCTTTTACTTCTGCGGTTAACAGAGCCATGGCGCCTAAGGGCTAGGCGCCACACTGAACGGTGCAGCGCCTCTGCTCCAGGCGTTGCACTGCATGGTGTGGCACCTAGCTCTGAGGCGTTGCACGTCTGGGAAGAGCTACCCAGAGAGCAACAGAAACTTTTCACCCAGTTTGAGGGCCAAAAAATCTCTAAGTGTTGGTGTGGCGCCTAGACGTGAGGTGCCACACTATATTGTGCAACGCCCAACATAAACTTTTTACCCAGTTTGAGGGCCAAAAAATCTCTAAGTGTTGGTGTGGCGCCTAGAAGAGAGGTGCCACACTATATTGTGCAACGCCTAGCTCTGAGGCGTTGCACAATATAGTGTGGCGCCTCTCTTCTAGGCGCCACACCAACACTTAGAGATCTTTTGGCCCTGAAACTGGGTGAAAAGTTTCTGTTGCTCTCTGGATAGCTCGTCCCAGACATGCACGCCTCAGAGCTAGGCGCCACACCATGCAATGCAACGCCTAGCTCTAAGGCGTTGCACGTCTAGACAAATTTCCAGAGAGCAGAAGAAAGGTACAGCCAGATACAGCTCAGTGTGGCGCCTAGCTCAGAGGCGCCACACTATATTGTGCAACGCCTCGGAGCTAGGCGCCACACTTGGACTTAGCGAAATTTTTGGCAGAGAAGTGGTTGCAACCTTCTGTTGCTCTCTAGATAGCTTGTGCCACTGTGTGACGCCTAGCTCCAAGGCGCTGCACTGCGCTGTGTGGCGCCTGGCACTTAGGCATTGCATATGTGGACAAATGTCCACACCAAAAAAGAGTAGTGTGATGATGTCTAGTAGCATTGATGGCAAGAGAACTATGAAAGACAACATATGCACACAGTGTTGGAGATATGCCCTAGAGGCTATCATGTATGATGATATTTCCTATGTGTTTATGAATAAAGATAGTCCTTGGACATTATCAATGATGTGTATCAGCAAGTACGTGACTTGTTTGTGGGACTATGCATTGTATGATGACTGTCCTAAAAGGTCCCTAGTCGAAAGGGCTGTGTGGACGCGCAGCCAACTAGACTAGCATATGACACGGTCGATGGCTTGGTCTCACTAGCCATGGAGCATTGGATGCTAACCGGATAATATGGACTTGGAAGGATCTGGTCGGATTCGACGTAGTCGGATCCGAGTCGAGATAAGGTCCGAGTCGGATCCGAGTCGAGATAAGGTCCGAGTCGGACAGACCCAACTATGAGACGCAGCGATATGTCATCTCTGAGTCTCTAGTACAACATACGTTCTATGTCCTAAGACCTGAGCTGGCACATGTACTCGGGATGGTGACAGACTTGCTTTGGGCTGACCAAACGCTACTCCGTAACTGGGTAGTTACAAAGGTAGGTTTCAGGCTTGTCCGGACCCATGCTGCGAGACATGGTCGAGCAAGATGGGATTTGCCCCTCCGACCAGGAGAGATATACTCTGGGCCCCTCGTGTGATCCGACCAGGATAAGCATGGCCATGCGACAAGGATTATGAGATAATCCGGATAGTGGTCGGCATCACTGGAACGAGAAAGAAGTCGGGCTAGCACAAGGATGACAGACTCGCCTTGAGCTCAGCAACATATATCGTGTGGCAAAAGGAATGGAAGTGTGATTTACAGGTCCGCCTAGCCAGCTTCATAGTCTGCTTGGTGTTCGGCATGCCTTGCTAGAGGCCGCTACCAACCGTGCAGTTCGAAGGTGATCCGAACTGCGACCAAGCCGACTTGAACCATAGGGGTCGCGCGCTTAAGGGAAGGAACCTACGAGGTCGGATCCGAGGACACTGGTCGGATGTGATCCAAGCTATATTCGGATTGTGGCCGAGTAGACTTATGGGCTTTAGGGTCCGTGCGAGGCCCAAGTGTTGAGCCCGCGACGGACGCCTATATAAAGTGGGGTGCGACACACTCATGCGGTTGATCGCTTCGGTGCTGTCACTAGGGTTTGCATGTGTTGCGAATAGACACCTCCACTCGCCGCCGGTTGTGTGATCGGACCTAGCAGTCCGCCGCACAACGTTCCTCCTGCACGCGCCGCTCCGGCGAACCTGTACGTGGGATCGGACGATCGGCTATTCGAGGGAGATCGCACGAGGAGGAGACGATCCACGCGGACGCGCTGCCCCAACTCTTCTTCCGCTGCATGGCACTGCGCGTCTAGTGGTAACGAACTGTGATCCATCTCCCGTAGCATGTTCTTGGCTGTTCTGCGCGTAGGAAATTTTAATTTGCAGTCGACGCACCCTATCGTAGAACCCAACAGTGGTATCAGAGCCTCTGCTATAGGATTTGGTTTCAGATCGTATGCATATTAGATATGTGGAGGCGGCAGATGAGATCTGTTGTCGTTGATGAGATCGGCTATGTGCACGGTTGATGAGATCAACTACACATGGGGATCGATGAGGCTATGTTTTCTGTCAATCGGGATCGATGAGGTCGTGACACGATCTACTCCTACCGGTCGGTTATCCGCCATTGGGGTTAACAGTGAAACGTAAATCCGAATCGAATTTGCGATGATCGATGAGATCGGTCAGATCAGAGAATTCGGCGTGATCGGAGTTCAGATGTGATCTATGATTTCCGAAAACGTCGGGTGCTGCCCTCACCCGCGAGGGGTGTTGCCCCTTCGAACCCCGCCCGCTAACCGGCTAGCGGGACCGCCGTGTGCGTAGCGCCTTGTATTTCGTACACGATCACTCAAACCGGTAGAATGCGATTCTATGCATAACTTTATTTTGCAGGGTTTGATGTGAATAGTATGGCTCATGTGTATGTGATGCATGTGTGTAAATTATACATGGCCTGCGTGTCATGTTTGTCAGCCGGCAGGAGCCAAAGTGCTGTCATAATATTGTATAACGACCTGTGTGTCGACTTGTGACTCTATGTAAAATTCATTACTAGTTGTAGTAGTTGGATAATAGAGATCAGGTTGGTGGCTTGGCGTCCCGACGTGACAAACAAGATGGAGTTCCTAGATGGTCATCGGAGTCGGAGCCGACCTGGAAGAACATCCATGAAGGAGCCATACTATTTCACAATATATGTTTATTTGTGATTGTTATGCTTCTTGTTTTCTATGCATGTTAGAATGGTAGAAATATCCCTCATGAATATCAAGCGAATTGCCACCCCCGATGTTGCACCTTCGCACGTCAAGTACGTCTGGTAGTGGGCTCATAAAATTGAGGTGCTACTGGGTCTCCTTGAACTGAAGGGTTCGTGTCGGACACGGACATGCACTGCATCAGGTTAACTTGACAAGGCTATCAAACCGGTTTTGGGCCTTGTGGCAAAGAAGGTTGGGGCCGGGGTATGAGATACCTTTCCGACCGACAGGAGTCGTATAGAGATACGATTAGCAAGGAGTTGCTTACCGGATAGGCATGTTGTCTAGCAGTGATGCTAAAGCTCACTGGTCGCATGTGCTAGTCGGATCCTGAATCACTGAGAGTTTGCGGAGGGATGCCAACTTCAGTGGGAGTATTATCTGTTTAAGGCGAGAATTACTCTACATAAACACATTGTTTAGTGATTGCATATTTTCTGTTGTAGATCAATGGCACCACCTGCTCAACCCAACTTTGCATTGAAATCAATTCTGGAAAAGGATAAACTGAATGGAACAAACTTTACCACCTGGTATAGAAATCTGAGAATTGTTCTCAAGCATGATAAAAAGGAACATGTTCTAGAGGATCCACTTCCAGAGGAACCTGCCGATAATGCTAGTGCCACAACTAAGAATGCCTACCAGAAACTCGTTGATGAATCAACAGAGATCAGCTGTCTGATGCTGGCTTGTATGGAGCCCGATTTGCAACGGCATTTTGAAAATGTTGAGGCTTACGATATGATCGGGAGTCTCAAGAGCATGTTTCAGACACAGGCTAGGACTGAAAGGTTCAACATCTGGCGATCCTTGATGGATTGCAAGCTGAAGGAAGGTGATCCATTGAGCCCACATGTGATCAAGATGATCGGATATGTGCAAGCTTTGGATCGATTAGGCTTCCCGCTCTTGGATGAGCTGGCTACTGATGCAGTTCTGGTTTCTCTTCCACCCAGCTATGGGACGTTCATCTCGAACTATCATATGCATGGCATGGATAAGAAGCTCACTGAATTGCATGGGATGCTCAAAGTGGCAGAGCAGGATATTAAGAAAGGCACGCATCAAGTGTTGATGGTGCAGAAATCGGCTAAGTTCAAGAAGAGCTGGTCCAAGAAAAATGCTAAGGCAAAGGGCACGGAGACGGTAACCTCCGCCGCTGCACTGAAGTCTGGACCGGACTCGAAGACCATTTGCTATCATTGCAAGGAGACCGGTCACTGGAAGAGGAACTATAGCAAGTGGCTTGCAGAGCATGGCAAGAAGGCCGGAAATGCTTCTTCAGGCAAAGGTACACTTGTTGCATATGTTATAGACATTTACCTTGCTGACATACCTGGTAGCTCTTGGGTATTTGATACCAGATCAGTCGTTCATATTTGCACCTCGATGCAGGGGCTGGTAAGAACTAGATGTGTGGCGCAAGGGGAGATTGACATCAGGGTCGGCAACAAAGCAAGAGTTGCAGCGTTGGAGGTCGGCACGATGCAGCTCCAACTTCCTTCTGGATTTATCTTGGAATTGAATAATTGTTATTACATTCCTGCACTTAGTCGGAACATTATTTCTGCCTCATGTTTGATGAGTCAGGGTTATGAATTCAATTTAAAGGACAATGGTTGTTTGTTTTATTTGAATGGTATGTTCCACGGCTATGCATCCATTGTTGATGGGCTATTTATATTGAATCTGGAACAGGAACCGGTCTATAACGTGAATGTCAAGAGGCATAAGCCTAATGAGATAAATCCGACATACTTCTGGCATTGCCGGCTTGGACACATAAGTCTGAAACGCATGAAGAAGCTCCATGATGATGGGATCCTAACTTCGTCCGACTTCGGGTCGTTCGAGACATGTGAATCATGCTTGCTCGGCAAGATGACTAAGTCTCCTTTCGCAAAGAGTTGCGAGAGGGCGTCTGAGCTGTTGGAGCTTACACACAGCGATGTGTGTGGTCCAATGAGCACAACTGCCAGAGGCGGCTATCAGTACTTCGTGACTTTTACCGCCGACTTGAGTAGATATGGATATATCTATTTGATGAGGCACAAGTCGAAAACTTTTGAAAAGTTCAAAGAGTTTCAGAACGAGGTTGAGAATCAACTCGGCAAGACTATAAAACTTCTACGATCAGATCATGGAGGTGAGTACATGAGCCAGGAGTTTGATGATCATCTGAAAAGCCGAGGTATAGTAACTCAGCTCACACCTCCAGGTACGCCACAGAGAAACGGCGTGTCGGAATGGAGGAATAGGACCTTGTTGGACATGGTCCGGTCTATGATGAGCAAATCGGATTTACCCTTGTCATTCTGGGGATACGCTCTAGAAACTGCAGCTTTCACACTTAACAGGGTACCATCAAAATCCGTAGACAAGACACCACATGAGATGTGGACCGGGAAGAGTCCCAGTTTGTCTTTTCTAAAGATTTGGGGTTGTGAAGCATTTGTCAAGCGACTTATGTCAGACAAGCTTACACCTAAGTCGGATAAATGCATATTCGTGGGATATCCGAGGGAAACCTTGGGATATAGCTTCTACAATCGGGAAGAGAACAAAGTGTTTGTTGCTCGGAACGGGGTTTTCCTTGAGAAAGAGTTTCTCAGTCGGGAGGCCAGTGGGAGGACGGTCCGACTCGAAGAAATTCGAGGACCACTCGGGGACGGCTCGGCTGGTGATGAGATCATACCGGAGTCAGTCAGGGAACCCGTAGTGGAAGCGGCACCGGAACCACGAAGGTCGGAGAGATTGCGCAGAGTACATGATGTATTGTTGCTCGAAAGCGACGAGCCGGCCACATATGCAGAAGCGATGGTGAGCCCAGATTCTGAGGCATGGCTAGAGGCCATGAGATCCGAGTTAAAGTCCATGGATGAGAATCAAGTCTGGGACTTGGTTGATCCGCCGCCTGGCGTAACAGCCATTGGTTGCAAATGGGTCTTTAAGAAGAAAACCGATGTGGATGGAAATGTTCAGATCCACAAAGCTCGGCTTGTCGCTAAGGGTTAAGGACGAGTTCAAGGAATTGACTACGACGAGACTTACTCGCCGGTAGCGATGCTGAAGTTGGTGAGGATCGTACTAGCTATAGTTGTATATTTCGATTACTAGATATGGCAGATGGATGTCAAGACGGCTTTCCTTCACGGAAATTTAACCGAGGACGTGTATATGATACAACCCGAGGGTTTTGTCGATCCGACTATTACTAGTAAGGTATGCAAGCTCAAGAGATCCATTTATGGGTTGAGGCAAGCATCTCGGAGCTGGAACATTCGTTTTGATGCGGTCGTTACTGGTCTCGGTTTCATCAAAAGCGAAGAGGACTCTTGTTTATACAAGAAGTTAAGTGGGAGCTCGATAGTGTTTTTGATCTTGTATGTGGATGACATACTACTGATCGGAAATGATGTTTCGATGTTGAACTCGGTCAAGGAGTCATTGAATGGCAAGTTTTCGATGAAGGACCTTGGTGAGGCAATGTATATTTTAGGCATTAAGATCTATAGAGATAGATCGAGGAGGCTGCTCGGCTTAAGCCAGAGCACGTACATAGATAAAGTGTTGAAGCGGTTCAACATGAGTGAGGCAAAGAAAGGGTTCTTGCCACTCTCACATGGTATAAGGCTAAGCGAGATGCAGAGTCCTTCGACATTTGATGAGCGAAGCAGGATGAGTAGGATTCCATATGCCTCGGCAATCGGATCCATCATGTATGCCATGATATGTACAAGGCCTGATGTTGCTTTTGCAATAAGTCTAACGAGCAGATACCAGGCCAACCCAGGAGAGAGTCACTGGGCAGCGGTAAAGACTTTTTTGAAGTACCTGAAAAGGAGTAAAGAGATGTTCCTAGTTTATGGAGGTGAGGAAGAGCTCGTCGTAAGGGGTTACACCGATGCTAGTTTACAAACCGACAGAGATGATTGTCGATCACAGTCCGGATTCGTGTACGTCATGAACGGAGGAGCAGTGAGCTGGATGAGTTCCAAGCAAGATACGGTGGCCGATTCTACCACAGAAGCCGAATACATTGCGGCTTGTGAGCTGCAAAGGAAGGTGTTTGGATCCGAAACTTTTTGGATGATCTTGGTATTTTCCCAGCCTCGGTAAAAACCATTAGACCTTTATTGTGATAATTCTGGTGCCATCGCACAAGCCAAGGAGCCGAGGAATCACCACAAGGTCAGACACATAGATCGGAAATATCACCTGATACGAAAGATCGTAAAGAATGGTGATGTAGAGTTATGCAAAATTCACACGGATGCAAATGTTGCAGATCCGTTGACTAAGCCGCTTCCACAACCCAAGCATGAGGGGCACGTTAGAGCAATGGGCATTCGATGTCTATTTGATTGACTCTAGTGCAAGTGGGAGACTGTTGGAGATATGCCCTAGAGGCAATCATGTATGATGATATTTCCTATGGGTTTATGAATAAAGATAGTCCTTGGACATTATCAATGATGTGTATCAGCAAGTACGTGACTTGTTTGTGGGACTATGCATTGTATGATGACTGTCCTAAAAGGTCCCTAGTCGAAAGGGCTGTGTGGACGCGCAGCCAACTAGACTAGCATATGACACGGTCGATGGCTTGGTCTCACTAGCCATGGAGCATTGGATGCTAACCGGATAATGTGGACTTGGAAGGATCTGGTCGGATTCGACGTAGTCAGATCCGAGTCGAGATAAGGTCCGAGTCGGACAGACCCAACTATGAGACGCAGCGATATGTCATCTCTGAGTCTCTAGTACAACATACGTTCTATGTCCTAAGACCTGAGCTGGCACATGTACTCGGGATGGTGACAGACTTGCTTTGGGCCGACCAAACGCTACTCCGTAACTGGGTAGTTACAAAGGTAGGTTTCAGGCTTGTCCAGACCCATGCTACGAGACATGGTCGACCAAGAAGGGATTTGCCCCTCCGACCAGGAGAGATATACTCTGGGCCCCTCATGTGATCCGACCGGGATAAGCATGGCCATGCGACAAGGATTATGAGATAATCCGGATAGTGGTCGGCATCACTGGAACGAGAAAGAGGTCGGGCTAGCACAAGGATGACAGACTCGTCTTGAGCTCGGCAACATATATCGTGTGGCAAAAGGAATGGAAGTGTGATGTACAGGTTCGCCTAGCCAGCTTCATAGTCTGCTTGGTGTTTGGCATGCCTTGCTAGAGGCCGCTACCAACCGTGCAGTTCGGAGGTGATCCGAACTGCGACCAAGCCGACTTGAACCTAAGGGGTCGCGCGCTTAAGGGAAGGAACCTACGAGGTCGGATCCGAGGACACTGGTCGGATGTGATCCGAGCTGTATTCGGATTGTGGCCGAGTAGACTTATGGGCTTTAGGGTCCGTGCGAGGCCCAAGTGTTGAGCCCGTGACGGACGCCTATATAAAGTGGGGTGCGACACACTCATGCGGTTGATCGCTTTGGCGCTGTCACTAGGGTTTCATGTGTTGCGAATAGACACCTCCACTCGCCGCCGGTTGTGTGATCGGACCTAGCAGTCCGCCGCACGACGTTCCTCCTGCACGCGCGGATACCGTTAGAGGCGGTGCACTTGCGCCGCTCCGGCGAAACTGTACGTGGGATCGGACGATCGGCTGTTCGAGGGAGATCGCACGAGGAGGAGACGATCCACGCGGACGCGCTGCCCCAAGTCTTCTTCCGCTGCACGGCACGCACTTCTAGTGGTAACGAACTGTGATCCATCTCCCCTAGCATGTTCTTGGCTGTTCTGCGCGTAGGAAATTTTAATTTGCAGTCGACTCACCCTACCGTAGAACCCAACACACAGTAGTTCATAACACATATTACTTCAAATAGCGAAGTAGTTCATACAACCAAATCGAGGAGGAAATACATAGTAGTTCACAACCAAATCGAGGAGGAGTCCAAAATACATAGTAGTTCATGACACATAGTAGTTCACAACCAAATCGAAGAGCATAGCTTAGAGGATAACACGGTCATAGTCCACAAGCAAATTGAAGATGACATAGCTCTATTGCGTAGAGCAAGGCCCCTTTCCCTTCTTCTTGTGACACCCAAAATTTCATTTGGATTTTTCAAAAATTTTACTTGACTTGAGGGAGGTGATTTAAATTTTTTCTTCAAAAGAAACCTCCCTTTCAAAATATTTTTTTGTTATGGCAAGAGTTTTATTTGGATTCACCCAAGACTTGTTTTTGGTCTTGGAAGTTCTTACTTTTTATTTTGGACTCAAGCCAAAATGCTTTTCACTTGGGAAAAATGTCTTTTGAAAATTTCCTTGAAAATGCCCTATAACTTTTGGAATGATCCTTTACCACTTTCAACAAATCTCTCATGCCATGACCTGAGTGCCAATCCACTCTCATAAACCTTTCCTTATCTTTGGATCATGATCTACTTAACATCCAGCAAGTTGGACCTATCCATATGTTTCTTTTCCACTTATTTCTTATCAAAACAATTTCTACCTTATATCTTGATCATTGGAGGATTACAAAGGAACTACTCTTTCTGCTTTGATTTTTGCCCCCAAACCTTTTTCCCTTCCTAGTCTTTTGAACCCTCAACCAAGATCCATGAAGATCCACTGGTCTCCAGTTCAAAATTTTCAAACTATTCTTACTGCAAGTTTGGACCAGTTTTGTCAAATTTGATGAAATTCATTTGAAATCTTCTCCCAAAAATCTGAGAAAATTCAGGCAGCCTCTGGGTGCGTTGAGTGGTCACCTCACCAAGTCCCAGCTCCAGAAATTTTTTTCTTCATGCCATATCATTCTGTCGAACACCTGCAGGGCATTGTCAATGTCAAGTTCAGTAAATTCAGAGTGCAGTTCAGAAGCTGCTGTCGTTTTCTTCAGAACATCTCCTCGATCTCGCCAGTAACCGCGTTGGCGCCTTGCTCCCCGTCCCCTCCCCCTTGTCCCTGCGCCGCACGAGCGCCTGGATGCTTGCGGGCGTCGGCGACGAGCTGGAGGAGGTGCGCCGCCCCGTGACCGACGCCAGCGGCGGCTTTGCGGCCGCCAGAGAGAGGCGCAGCGCAGACGGCGCCACCCAGCGCCGCCCAAGCCACCAGAGAGCGCCGCGTGGTCTTCCACTCCCCAGTGCGCGCTGCCACCCTCGTCGTGAACCGCTGGGCGCGGAGCGCGCTCTATGCCGCCGTCGTGCCCGTGCGGCCACCCCACCGTGGACCGGCGCCATTACGCCAAGACCGACTAGGATTAGCGGGGAAACGACACCAGTACACCTCACTGATGCTGCCTGGCCACCTAAACTCCTTGCCAAGCCGCTGCCTCGCCGTAATTGCTCGCCGGAGCAACCCCGTTCACGGCCACCCCCTCGAGCCGCCTATAAATAGAGGCCCCGAGCTCCAGCTAGTACCCACACCACCTCTACACTCCACCAAGACCCTGCCTAGCCACTGGGAGAGCCTCGAGGAAGTCTCCTTCCTCAACTCCGGCCGCCGCGACCCGCCACGGGATCCAGCTCGATTCGCTCCCGTGCGTGCACCTCTGCCTCCCATCTCTTGCCAGTAGTTCTCTAGTGCATCCCTCCTTCTGACCCGCGCTTCAATTCGAAGTTTGCAGCACACCACCGGAGTTCCCCACCATCGCCCGAGCCGCCGTCCGCCGGAGAAAGTGTCGCCGTCGACGTGGTGCTCCCCGACGCCCAAGTCCACCACCCACCGACGCGGAAGGACACGCTGATACTCTTGGTACACTCCGACCTCCCTGCCTCGCCGTGGTTCAACGCCGGTGACCACCGCAGTCCTCGGGCGCCGGCGAGCTTTTAAACCTGACATGTGGGATCCCCCCGTCAGCCTCTCTTCTGTTTTCCTCGCGAAACGTTTTCTGTTGGCGCCTTCGGGCAGAGTACGTTTTCTCTGTGGGCTTGCGCGTTCTATTCGAACCGTTTTCTGTTTTCTCAGTTAAACCCCTGGAACTTTTCTGTTTCATTACAGATGAGTCCCTGGACAGAAACCCTTATAACTTTTTAATGAAAAGTGATTTTTGAGTGATTCTTTTTTTGACAGTCTTAAAATTTTGTCTAGTTTTTTATGGGATTTATTTGAAAAAAAATTGGAACAACTTTTATGCACGCGTTGGTTTTCACGTTAGTATGCTTTTTCGATGTACCGTAGGTTCCAGAAGAGGTGACGGAGCCGCGAACTTCGCCGAGCTAGACTCCGACTTCTCCGAACCAGGCAAGCATGTTCGAACTTTTGATATGATAGGTGTTTGCATGATTGCGTGAAAGGTTGTACATGGCATACGAGTATCGGTGAGCACCTCGTTGCTTGTGAGGCAACTACCCGTGTGTTCCAAAGTTACGGTGATCTCTGATGAGAGATGGCCTAGTCATGTGGTGACATGAAGGGCAGTAAGGTGGTACTGTTGTAGCATGCCAGCCGTATGCCATCCGTGAAATTCCGACGTTAACGTGGATGGAATCACGTTATCTTTCTTCCCCCTTCCGTGCTACCACATGTTTTTTGTCAGAATGCGGTTTAGTAAGTTGGTAACCTCTTTCCGGGTACACACCAAACAGAGGGGCCGGGATGATGGTTCCATGGCCTTGGATTAAAGCCAGTCATCCGGTCAGGGGGCATGGGTGTTTCCGGTTGGGACCGAGAGGGGGGCACCCCTTAGAGCGCGCGTATAGAAATTTTGATACCATGCTACGCGAGGTTGTAGCCTCCCCGTCTCAAGGTTTTTCTTGAATGTTGCCGAGGGTGATTCCTGGCTTCGGAAATGTTGAATGGGTGTGTACTGGTTAGACGTGTTTCTTCCAAAACACCGTAGACGGAACTAGTCCCCGTGACTACTGAAATCCGTTGGCTGTGGTTAAAGTACAAACTCTGCAGAGTCTAATCCTTCCGTGTCATCGCATCCATAAATCAAGTATAGTGATCAGTGTATCCTTATCTACGTCAAGCCCTCGAGGTTTATCCTTCTTTCCGGTAAGCGAGTATGAGTAGTAAACTGGGCTGAACGTTATTTCTGTGGATAGACTAACCCTGTTGTTTATCTCATGCCTGATTATTCTCTCGATATGATTTAAAATTCATGAGCTACTAAGTTATGAATATAAGCCCTTTATGTGATGTCGCTCAGACGTCCGACTGTGGCATGTTTGCTATTTACTTTCGTATAAGCCCTTTATGTGATGTCGCTCAGACGTCCGACTGTGGCATGTTTGCTATTTACTTTCGTATAAGCCCTTTATGTGATGTCGCTCAGACGTTCGACTGTGGCATGTTTGTTATTTACTTCCGTATAAGCCCTTTCTGCGATGTTGCTCAGATGTCCGACTGTGGCACGCATTATCTTTTATTTTCTATTATAAGCCATTTATGTGGTGTCGCCCTGACGCCCGACTGCGGCATTGCTATTCTTGCATTTTCCTCTCGAGGAGTCATTCAGACCCTCGTTTGGCACCCAGTATTTAATTTGGGATTTCGGGAGGACTACCGCCCGACTTCTCTTTTATTCCCTATGCATTTTTGTCTCTATGTCTGAATGCACTTGTTAACCTGTTCATATGCTTCATGTCTACATTTGTTATATCTTATGTCCGAGCTGTCTTGCGAGTACTTTCATAGTACTCACCTGGCTTGTTGATTTGGCCAGATGTTGACGAAGGCGATCTCTTGGATGAAGAGTTTGATAGTGCGTCCGACGCCTAGAGGAGTCCCAGTCAGTCCCGTGCGATCCTGGATATTGGTCACTTGTATTATATACGCTTCCGCCACCCGCATTAAGTCTCCTCGAGCCTCACTCCGACGCTCGAAGAGCTGTAGTTTTCAGGAGTCATATCACCCACTTCGCGGTGATATTTCCACCATCGTTGTTATCGTGAGTTAGTAGTTATGCCACCCTATCCGCCGTTATGTTTTATCGGCGTTCATGTAATAAATTGTTGAGCAGTCTCCGCTCAACCTTGTACTATATTCAGTACTCCTGGTATTTTTCTTCTGTGACCAAGATATTGTCTACCAGTGAGAAGGAATTCTTCTTTACTGGTCCGTAAAAGGGATTGGCCTCTCAATAATTATTTTATTGAAAAACCGGTCGTGACAAGCTTGGTATCAGAGCCAGTCTGACTGTAGGAAGCCCCTAGGTGCGATCGCTAATCAGTTATTAGCGTCTTTTGTGCTTTTTCAGCATTTTGCAATTGTAGCTATTTTCTGTTGGTCATCATAAATTTATGACTTGACTACTCAGAATTTTTGCCTACTTTTGTAGATGGCTGGCAGCAACTGCGAGACTCGAGTGTTCACGAACGTGCCCGAGGGGTTTGTCAAACTCCTCGTCTCCATCACCAAGCTCGCGATCGGGCCAGCGACTCGTGCGGAGTTCACGCTTTACCAGCACAAACTCAGTGACGACGTGTCTATGCACCAAGCTGTGGTGCAATTCAAGGGAGGACGTTCTGCATCTCGCCACTTCCGTTTTGTGGGAAGGGCCATGCCTACGGAGAGGCATGCCATGCAGATGGCTGCCCGTGAGGCGATAGCTCGTCTTCGGGACATCCTTCCTATGATGAAGACTCTTCGCTACCGCTACCTCCCATGCCATGTGCCCTATACCTGTCACTATGCATTTGCCTGCCATCGGGGAGAGCGAGATGAAGCCATCGAGATGGTCGTGGAGTACCTCAAGGCTCTGGAGGAATCTTTCGACAACCTCGTGGACGATCTTGTGGCTGCCCGCATGGACTTAGTCCGGGGCGGTCCTGCCAGCAGGAAGGAACTTCTCCTCACAGCACCGCCTCTGACATTCGTCTCGTCTTCAGCCTCTTATGCTCCGGCCGTTCTGGCCACTGCTCGCCGTCTACCTACCACTGAGGAGTTCGACCGAGTCATCGCTCCTACTCCAGTCAGAGCTGCACCGCCTGCCACACCCGCACTACCGCCTGTCGCCCCCGCGCCATCACCGCAACGCAGTGTTGCGCGCCAGGAGCCAGCTAGAGAGGAGGTGGAGGTTGAATCTCCTGCACCGCTGAGTCTTGCCCTCGGCAAGGGGAAGGACATCGTCACCATCTCCGACTAAGTGCGCCGAGTAGTCACGCGTTATGTCTGCTTGTATGGTGTGTTTTATCTGTACGCTAGTTTGTATTAGTGTGTTCGCTGCTTTCCAGAGGAGTATGCTAGTCTAAATAACATGTCAGGATTGTGTACGCACATCCTGAGTGCTGTATCGTGTGTTTGCTTTTCGCGTGTAAGATATATGCTAAGCGGTTCTTCTCCATGCGATATCGTTTGTGTTTTCTTGAAAAATCTTGAGGTCTTTTAAATTGTTGCCTTTGCAGGATTTTCCTTGTGCCACACAGTTCTTCTCATGAGTTTTACAAAATAATACCCCAGACTGGAAAAATGTCTCGTCCGTGGACTCGCTCCATGCCCAATCAGCCCGAAGAAGTTTATGGGACACAAACTAGCAACAACTTCACTCAGGGACAGTCCAGTCAACAAGACAGCGAAGCAGCCTTGTCTCAAGTATGCCGTCTCTTCGAACAAAGCCAGCAACAGCACCAAGAGATGATGAATCACGTCATCAATATGGGAACCCACCATGAACCCTATCAACCACATTCCAAGTTATCTGAGTTACAGAAGACTCGCCCTTCAACTTTTGCTCACACTGATAGGCCGCTGGAAGCCGATGACTGGCTTCGTGATATCGAGAGGAAGCTGATTATTGCTCAGTGCTCAGATAATGAGAAGGTGCTTTATGCACCACACTACCTTACGGGAGCAGCTGCAGCATGGTGGGAGAACTTCCTACACATGCATCCCAGTGAACACAACATCACCTGGGAAGAATTCAAGGAAGGCTTTCGTGGGGCGCACATCCCCAGGAGCATCATAAAAATCAAGAAGAGAGAATTTGATGACCTCAAGCAAAGAGGCATGTCAGTGACCGAATACAACGGTCAGTTTACCCAGCTATCTCGTTATGCCTGCGACGAGCACATGACAGAGAACAAGAGGATGGAAAAATTCCTGGACGGCCTGGCACCGGCACTAAAATGCCAACTGGTCGTACACACTTTCCCGGACTTTAAAACTCTGGTTGACAAGGCCATTACCTTGGAGAATGAGCGCCGTAGTCTGGAAGATCTCCGTAAGTGAAAGAGGGACAAGACGACTCTTGCTCGCAACAACCGAAGCAAGACTGAGGTTCCAAGGACAGAAGCAAGGAAATCCACGACTACTGATCTAAGGCCTGTCAGACAGTTTCATGCCAGGGACAAGGAGTTCACGTACCATCCAGGGGTCACCTGCTATGCTTGTGGTGAAGAAGGGCACTATGCTAAACAGTGCCCAAAGCCGAGGAACTCGGCCCCCAAGCCAAACAATGGTGGGAATAATCTAGCCCCCAAGCGCAACAATTTCAATCCCAACAACAACCACAGGAAGGGTCACCTGAACCATGTGACCAGGGAAGAAGCGCAGAATGCCCCAGACATTGTGCTCGGTACGTTCCCTGTCAACACAGTACCTGCCACGGTTTTGTTTGATTCTGGAGCTTCCCATTCGTTCGTTTCGAAGAATTTTGTTTTGCAACATGGTTTTTCGATACTTCCCTTGGAAAAATCTATGATCATCAAGTCCCCCGGAAATAAGCAAATCGCTCAGAGTTACTGCCAAGGAGTAATCATTGAGTTCGAAGGACTACAGTTCCAAGAAAATCTCATCGTGATGGAAAATAAAGGACTGGATGTCATTTTAGGGATGGACTGGTTAACCACCAACAAAGGATTCATTGACTGTTTCAATCGGACCGTGATTCTCACTCACCATCACGGCAAGACTATAAAGGTTACCGCTCAAGAAAGGCCACGGTTCCGACAACCAAAACTGAACAAAGTGGACATTTCAGAGCTGAGAAAAGTTCCAGTGGTATGCGAGTTTCCTGACGTATTTCCTGAAGAACTGCCAGGCATGCCACCAGACCGAGAGATTGAATTCAGCATCGAACTAGCACCTGGCACCGCTCCCATCTATAAGAAACCTTATAGAATGGCACCCTCAGAATTGGTGGAGTTGAAGAAGCAGATAAAGGAATTATTGGACAAAGGATTTATTCGAGCCAGCTCCTCACCATGGGGTTCGCCAGTGTTGTTCGCCAAGAAAAAGGATGGGACACTGAGACTGTGTATAGACTATCGAGCCCTCAATATGGTCACCATCAAAAACAAATATCTGATGCCAAGGATAAATGATTTGTTTGACCAGCTCGCACAAGCCAAGGTGTTCTCAAAAATTGATTTGAGATCGGGATATCATCAATTGAAAGTACGGACAGAAGATATCGCTAAAACAACATTCACCTCCAGATACGGATTATATGAATTCACAGTGATGCCTTTTGGTCTAACAAACGCCCCTGCATATTTCATCCACCTCATGAACAAAGTGTTCATGAAATTCATGGACAAATTTGTTGTGGTGTTCATCGACGATATTCTGGTATATTCAAGGACACCAGAAGAGCATGCTGAGCATCTCAAAAATTGTTTTGGGAGAGTTAAGGAAACATCAGTTATACGCCAAATTTAGCAAGTGTGAATTTTGGCTAAGGCAGGTTGGTTTCCTAGGCCATATATTGAACCAAGAAGGCGTGGCCGTAGACCCAGAAAAAGTCAAAGCCATACTTGACTGGAAGCCACCCGCCAACGTTACAGATGTGCAGAGTTTCCTGGGAATGGCCGGATATTACAGAAGATTTATTGAAGGATTCTCCACTGTGGCAAAACCCATAACACAGTTGCTCAATAAAGACAAGAAATTTGTATGGACGGAAGCATGCGAGAGAAGCTTCCAAGAACTTAAGAAGAAGCTAACAACTGCACCGGTATTAACCGTGCCAGACATACACAAGAGTTTTGAAGTATATTGTGACGCGTCCCGAAAAGGCCTCGGATGTGTACTAATGCAGGATGGCAAAGTTGTCGCGTATGCCTCCAGGCAGCTGCGAAAACATGAGGAAAATTACCCAACACATGACTTGGAGCTAGCAGCAGTCATACATGCACTCAAGGAGTGGAGGCACTTTCTGTTGGGAAATCGCTGTGAAATATATACGGACCATAAGAGCCTTAAATATATTTTCACACAACCAGAGCTAAATTTACGCCAACGATGCTGGTTGGAATTGGTCAAGGACTATGATGTCGGCATTCACTACCATCCAGGAAAAGCAAATGTAGTGGCTGATGCCCTTAGTCGAAACCCCAGCCTGGACAACGACGGTCCGCAAAACTTGAGGCCTGAGTTTCAGCAAGAGTTCGCTAGGCTCAACATGGTGTTAGTCTCTGAGGGCACTGTATCAAATCTGGAAATACAACCCACCCTAGTGGAACAAATTAAGAAGGCTCAACAGGGACATCCCAGCATCGAAGGGATAAAGAAGAAAATAAACTTGGGTAAGATTCCAGAGTTCGTCATAGACAGTGAAGGAATATTGTGGTACGGAGACAGACTTTGCGTACCTAACATTGAGGAACTCAAGCAACAAATCCTAACCGAAAGCCACACCGCTCCATACTCGATCCACCCTGGGGGAACCAAAATGTACAAAGACATTCAGGAAAGATTTTGGTGGCACGGTATGAAAAGGGATATAGCCGCATTTATTGCTTGTTGCGATTCATGTCAGCGCATCAAGGCCGAGCATCAGAAGCCAGCAGGGCTACTCCAGCCAAACAGGATACCGGAGTGGAAATGGGATGAAATAGGAATGGACTTCATCGTCGGACTACCACGATCACAGCGCGGAAAAGACGCCATATGGGTCATCACAGACCGACTAACCAAGGTTGCTCATTTCATTCCCGTGAAGACTACCTACTCCACACAAAGGCTGGCCAAACTTTATCTCTCCCGTATAGTTTGTTTGCATGGAGTCCCAAAAACTATAATATCCGACCGAGGCACCCAATTTGTCTCCAAATTTTGGGATCACCTGCAACAAGCTCTGGGCACGCAACTAGCTTTCAGTACAGCATACCATCCTCAGACTGATGGACAAACGGAACGTGTGAACCAAATCCTAGAGGACATGCTAAGAGCCTGTGTGCTCACCTATGGATCCAGTTGGGAAGAGAGTTTGCCGTATGCCGAGTTTGCATACAACAACAGTTATCAATCCAGCTTGCAAATGGCACCCTTTGAAGCATTGTACGGACGGAGGTGTCGTACCCCACTGAATTGGTCAGAAACAGGTGACAGCCATATCTTCGGCCCAGACATGCTTAAGGAAGCCGAGGAGAAAGTTAAGCAGATCAGGGACAGACTCAAGACAGCGCAGAGCCGACAAAAGAGCTACTATGATCAGAAGCATCGTGAGGTCAGCTTTGAACCCGGTGATTCCGTATACCTACGAGTGTCTCCTATGAGGGGCCTGCAACGATTCAAAGTTAAGGGGAAGCTAGCCCCGAGATTTATCGGACCATTCTGTATAGAGGCACGAAGAGGCATAGT